>NC_041049.1:24496219-24828638 GCF_900634775.1 Gouania willdenowi | reverse complement strand
GCATTGCATAGATTGCTCTTTGGATATTTTATAGTATAGACTGGGCGTGTCTTAGCTGTAAAAGCCCCGCCCATAATCAAGGCATGTTGTTCATTTCCGACTAGTAGCAGGTCAGCCAAAACCAGAGTGTTTTTTAGGGGTTTGAATATGGCACTGATTGAAGTCGGGCATTCGGGAAAGTTCTGACGTTTCTGCCTAGCAACGCCAGTTATTCGTTTGGGGGTAAAACAACGTATTGCCTCCCATTGTAACAGAAAAGGTTTTACCATGCCGAAGAGCTGTTGTGTGTTTGGCTGTTCATTCAATGTAAAGAAAAAAATAGATTAATATAAATTTTTTTAAATCATCCCAAAAGAAAAAAATTGAAGAAAACTCTGGCTTTTTTTCAAAGGACGAATAGGTAAAAACTGGTCACCAAAAATGTCCCATTACGTAGCTCCGTTATAAAGTACACTGTGATTAATGGCGTGTCAGGATTTTTATCACAGGATTTTTACCATGCGGGTTACTCACGGGGTTCATTTATTAGGTAACTCTAAAGATCTCGGTAGGTGAAATTGGGCCAATGTGTTGGATTGTTCATCCAAGTGTTGGCTGGGACTTTGTAAGGACATGTCAGGGTTTGGTGATGGTGTGGACCCACCATCACCAATGGTTGTAGTCCATTTTTATTCCTAAACCTTAACTTAAATCCAAAAGACACAAGGAAGCACAAGGAAAACTGGGATCAGGGAACAAAACGCAGCAGGACACGAGGACGTTGACATACAGGGATATAAATCACTATATTTAAATAAAGAGGTTTTTGTCATCAGATAAACAGGACGCAAACGAGTTGTTTTCCCCCATTTCAAGATGGCGCCCGTTTATTTGCTACCGCTAACGTCATCTGTGATGTAAGCCCGACATCCCAAATGTCTGTATATGTGCTAATAATGTGTGTTTGAATGTGTTTTTACAATGAAGAGTCGTTTGTGAGAATGTTTAAAGCACAGTAAGAGGGTGGTGTGAGGAGATGAGATGGACCACGTGTGTGTGTGTGTGTGTGTGTGCGTGTGCGTGTGCGTGTGCGTGTGCGTGTGTGTGAGTGTGTGAGTGTGTGCGTGTGTGCGTGTACGTGTGCATGTGTGTATGTGTGTGTGTGCGTGTGTGTGTGTGTGTGTGTGTGTGTGTGCGTGTGTGTGTGTGTGTGTGTGTGTGTGCTCTAAAGAATGTGTGGGTGAGGTAAAAACAGCATGGTGCTGATAAGGATGGATCAGTGGGTGCCGTCGCCGTTAAGAACCAGATGTGTCAGTGACAGGTGGGGTCAGCGGGTCATGGTGAGAGAGGGGCCGCGTGACCACGATGACTGTGTGAGGTGAGGAAACTATGAACAGAAACTATTCTGCAACATCAAATATCCAATTAAATAATGATATTAGTATGTTAGTCACAGGTTACCCATGGTGGCAGAGTTATTGCACAATGTTTTATTTTTAGGTTAACAAATGATTTTTTTTATCATAATTAATGTAATTCATTGTCAAAACCCTCTGTAAGAAAAAACAATTCATGATTTTAACATTATTTTTTCAACTATAGGGAGCCATTGCGAGAGAGTCAAAGAGCCACATGAGGCTCCAGAGCCGCAGGTTGCAGACCCCTGATCTAGAACAACATGCATGTGTGCACAGTGACACAGTAACATCTCTGCTCTGAGTCGTAATGTTCACTGACCGCCCTGCACAACCCTGATTGGTTCGTGTCAGCCAAAATCTTGAGGTTTAGTTACTCTTTGTGAATGAAGTTAGCTCAGTAATTTTCCTTACCTTAATCTTTTGACCAAGCAACTTCTACTTCTGTTGGAGTAGCTTTTGGCAAGGAGTTTATACTTTCACCTAAGCAATGACGCTGAATACTAACTAACATAATACTGCTAACCAGTGACGTGTAGTCAGGGTAGGCAAGGTAGGCAGTGCCTACCCAAGGGTGAATTTACATTTCGATAATTTTTTTTAGTTATGATTCAATTTTAAATTATTTATTTTTCCATTTTCCATTTACCTATAAGTTTGAAAGTGTCAGCATTTTGACTAAACATCGCTATTTTCTGGTACAGCAGAGACGCTGCAGTCTCACTCCGCTGTAAGGCAGGAGGAGGAGCCAGGAGGAGGCCACACCTTCTCCCAAAAGCACATTGCTGCTCTGCCTCTGTTTCCATATTGTGTTTTTATGTGATAATGAGATGAAAGATGAAAACCATTTACGTAAAAAGACAGCTCTCTATGCTGCCTTTGGACTTAACCGCGCTATGCTAAATGCTATACGTACGTTCAGAGTGAATTAGTGAATTGATACAGCGTGGCTGCTGCTATGTTCTCTAGCGAGTGGGCGGGATAACACTACAGACAGGATGACAGCACTAGAGACGATAGAGAAACTTTCTTTTTGAGGAAAAACGACAGCTTTTAAAAGATGGGAGACCAACACCTGAGTTACCAGACCTTCAGCAAAGGTAAGGTCAGAAATGTTTCTTACTTTTTACAGTGAATGGCACAAAAGGAAGGATTGATTTTGTGGATGTTCTGAGTTGTTGTTGTTGTTGTCATTTTCTCCGTGTTTCTGTGTTTCCAACACAAACAATGAATGCACTGCCATGAGATATATCTTGTTGGGAGAGTATGGAGGCTATATTAAATAATTGTTTATGTTTCTTTAATGGTGTTTTACAATGTTTATTTTGTTTGATTAACACTTGCCAGCAGAAACATATGGAACTGTCATTGGTGTTGACATTGGTGGTCTCGATTTGCAACGCCCTGCCTACCCAAATCTAGTGCTCATGTCACGGCACGTCACTGTTGCTAACATGTCACCTTTTAGTGCAGCAGCTCTTAACATGTCTGCCATCACTACTCACCCTGGAATAACCTGCCAAAATGATTGATGTAAATTAGTATGCAGTTCTAATATGATATAGGTCAGAGGGGTATTCCATAAAGCGTGTTATGTTCAAACTCTGAGTATGTTCAGGCTCAAATGAGGGAAACTCTGAGTATCCCATTCCAAAAAGCGAGGTATGTTCTTCTCTGAGTATGTTACCATGGCAACATTGTCCGTGAACTAAACCTGGTCGCTGGCAGGTTTTATCAAAGAAACCCTGGGTTTCTACCTGGCTCCGCCCACCTGAACACCGTTTTTGAACACTTTAATGAACCTTAACACTTTTCTCTGAAACACATTAGTAACATCACACACCACAGATGTTCACATCATTACTAATGTGTTGCTTTATTTATTTATTTATTTTGTGTGCAAAAGGTAGTTTTCTTTCTAACATTGTGGATACAGATCATTTAGTGAAAGTCACTGAGAGGTTGATCTGCATTAAAAAAAACTACTGATGTCTGTAGTAAAGTTCCCTGAATACAAACGTGTAGATAATATAAAGGAGGAGATGATAATTTAAATGAATCTATTTTTAAGGCTCAATTGTTGTTTTATATTGTTATACAGTTAAATCTGTAAATCACGCAACTTTGAAGCCATGATGGCACAGTGAATTGTGACGCTGCGCTTAGGAGCGATGGTTCGCGTCCCCGTCCCGCTTCAGTGTTTTTTTATGACATTTTTTAGGACGTTGAGATGACTCTGGTGACAATATTACATTAAAAATCAATATAAATGATGCAATATCAAACGGCATTTGCTGTCTTAATATCCAGTGTAACAGGAGAGCTCTCTGTCCAGACATCCTATGCTGCTGCCACGTCTTCTCAGACACATTTTATTCATATTATTCACCGCTCGTCACGTCACTGAAGAGATAAAGTGATGAAGCGACCAAAAAGTGTGACTAATTATGGGTGATTTAAGCCACTATTGTCACTAAAGACTGAACACACCTTTAGAATAGGCTCATATTCCTCAAACACCAGCTTATTTCACCCATTACGGTGAATAAATCACTCTCTTCCATTTGGTTGTCATGGCAGCTCGAGTCATCTTCGATCCATTGATGATGGCTTTTTATTGCGCGCGTGCACGTAAATAACCCAAGGTTTACATTCTCAGGGTTGATTAACCCACTTCATACCAGCTGTAATGGAATCAGATTCCCAGAGTTTCCCATCGCTGGGTATGTTGACCCAGAGTTTATGGATAGACTCAGAGTTTGTTAACCCGCCTTTATGGAATACCCCACAGGTGTATTTGTATTAATCTGACCCCCCCAACAATACCACTCATACCCTCGACGACACATCTTGTGGCCTTTTAATAATGCAATATCACATTGCACTATATGTCATCCCACCTCTGTTAAAAACACATTACTGCTGTCTACTTTAAGAATTATGAAGAGACACTGATCCAAAAGTAATTCCCTTAAAAATAAAAGCACAGTGTGTGTGTTTGTGTGTGCGTACAATGCCATTGTTTTCCTGTTGGTCAGATCTTTGACCCGGGCACTGTAGACCGGCTGTAGTCTGGGGTGGGGTGCCTCCAGGTTTATTGTATGCCTTTTCCTGTTCCAGTCACTATTAATAGATGGAAGATGGAAGGCTGAGGCCGAAGCTCACAGCTGTCCCAACAGCAGGAAACCTTGGAGCCGAGGTCAAAGCAGCCTGTTCTCTAATTCCATGACTGTTAAAGAATCTCAGTGCCCTGCTGTTTGCACCTTTACGCTGAGGACTCCCGACGACAAGGGGATTTGGATTCATAATAGAATAAAATAGTGGGAGCATATAATCCCAGTTTGGCGCACCCCATCTCTACATCTGCTCATATTACTGTTGATGTTTTGATTCTTTTGGCTATAGCTGCTTTTTTGGGGGGTGCCATTTAGATTTAATAGAGTCTCACTTCTTAGTATGAGTCTATATGTCATTGCTAACTGGACTTTTTAGTTAAAATACAGAACAAAAACACAACCCAATGGCCTAAAACTCAAAGACCCAACACTCATTCTTCTACAGGTCATCAACAGAGACCAAGGATCTACAAAGACCATTCTTTCATCAGTTTGTTTGCACTCCGCTGGTTTATCTCAATGCTTAGCTAACATATCCTGTCTGTTGTCCTCCACAGGCTTCCTGTGTGACCCCATCATATCAGATGATGAGACTTCATCAGTTGGTTTTACTGTGGCAAAGATTACGGAGCCCGCCACTGTCGTTGTACCTGCTGCTACCGCTGCTACGAGTCATGGGACTGGGAGTGACAAGACACATCTGGCTGATAGTGTGGCTGGCCCAACTACAGCACCAGTGCCAGTACCAGAGACAACACGGCTACCAACCCAACACCCAACTAGTGTGCTCATTGTTGCAGCAACAGCTTCCTCTCCGACACAGCCACAAACCACCATAGCATCAAAAACCCTTCCATCTGTAGCCCCGATCGCTCCTATTGCCGCCCCTACTGGCGCCCCTACTGGCGCCCCTACTGGCATCCCTACTGCCGCCCCTACTGCCGCCCCTACTGGTGCCCCTACTGGCGCCCCTACTGGCGCCCCTACTGCCGCCCCTACTGCCTCTCCTACTGGCGCCCCTACTGGCGTGATCATCAACACGTTACCTGGAGCCACCAGCAGCTTGCCCAAGGCTTTGTCAGTGTCCACTGGTAGCACTGGTGCTCAGGTACTGCCCAGTCTGGAGACTGTCACCCACCAGCAAACAAAGGCTGCTACAACCAGTAAAACCCTGGATTTACCTATTGTGATCACATCGGACGCAACTAATGTGGCAACAGCATTGACCACAAAGGTCCCCACTATTGTCCCAGTGACAGGAGAAGGAGTGGGAAGCCACACCCATATGGTGTCTACACTGAGCCAAGCAGGGGACATAGGAGGTATGATAAAAATACACACAACTACCAGAGAGCAGTACGTTAGTGCACTGGTTCTCAAACTATTTTGGCTCAAGTACCCCCTTTTCTCTTATTTCTGAATCCATGTACCCCCTTTGTCCGGCTGCAACATTTTGCTTAGAAGACTGTTTAAAAACAACTATATGATAACACACATTTTAAGGAATCTCATTTTGTAAATAAGTGGAAAGAAATAGTAGTTAGTGCAGTGGTTCCCAACTTTTTTTGGATCGTGACCCCATTTTGAAATCAAAAATTTTCTCTACAATTAGTTTTTGATCATGTTTGAGCTCAGACATTTGTTTTAGTTGAACTATATTCACAAAGTGAAAGTATAGACATACAGTTTAAGATTTAGTGTTTTCAGGCGACCCAATTTAAATTCCAGGAGACATTACATGGGGCCCTGACCCCAAGGTTGAAAAACACAGATTTAGTGGCTCCTGAATAGATAGATTTTTGTCGTTTTTAACATTTCCTCATCTCATGCCTGGTGGGTGACCATGACTGACCCTTAAGTACCCCTGACTGCAGTCTGCAGTTCGGGGCGGAGCTCAACGTTGCTCAACATCGACATGCTATAGGCTTTCAATCCAAAGTTCGGGGCGGAGCTCAATGCGGCATGCTATTGTGCTGTGTGACTCTTATACAGTTAAAAATAATCAACCTCAAAATAAATAAATTGTGACATATAAATAATTTATATATATACAGTATGTTACATAATTCTATAGGCATACAAAATAGATATGGGTAGGGTTAGAGTAAGACTGAACGCGATCGGTTTATTGAACATTAAGCTCCGCCCCGAATGTTGAGCGCCGCCCTGAACTGCAGGCTGCAGTCAGGGCTTTCTTGACCCTTTATTTGTTAATTTTCCACTCTCAAGTACCCCCTGTAGTGCCATCGCGTACCCCTAGGGGAGAAAAAATACTGCCTTAGAGCATATATTTCCAGAAAAGTGTCGGCTATCTTTGATTGGTTCATTGTTGTACATTTTTCCAGTAATGTTGTCATTGTTTTTGGGATCACAGTTACCAAGGAGGGACCAAAGACAAGCCCTGAGCCGACAACCGTCAGACCAACAGAACCAGCCCCAAAACCAGGAACAACAGGTCTGCCTGAGCAGCCAAAGCCTGTATTTCCGACTGATCATGACACTGGTACCACAACTCAGAAAACTACTAGTTATAACCCCACAACCCCCATTACCATCACCACCAGCACCAAGTCAACCACTACACGACAGGCTCTGCTAAAGAAGTTCACAGTAAGCCCAGCACAATGACAAACAGTCACGTGTTTGTTGTTACAGATATGTTTGTCTGACAGATTCTTCACTGTGATTTCTTTACAGTACTCTCTTCTCAGCGAGCAGGAGGTAAGACTGCCCACACAAACCACTGTAGCACATCCAAAGGATTTTGGGTCCATCTACTAGGGATGTAACGATTAATCGTAAGGCAGTTAAAAATCGATTCATAAGTATCACGGTTGATATCGATTTTCTGGCAATTGAATCGCAGTACTTTTTTTAAACCAGCAGAGGGCGCTATCCGGAAGTGTTGGCGGCAGGCGAAGTCTGCTAATACTTTCTTTCTGGCTGCCTTCTACTCTTAAATATGTTAATAAATGATTCATTACCCCTGTAGCACTGAAAAAATATCTGTAATATTACTTAAATATCTGTAAAAGTCACGTTTTTCTATTAGCTCTGTCTGCTAGCATAGCTTCTCTTCTTCACTGCAAGATATCTGCATGCCAACCGACCACTGGGTTACCAGCGCCCTCTGCTGGTCCAAACAAATATGACGTAAATCAGTGCAATGACGTTTTTTTTTTTTTTTTTTAAAAGTCCAATTGTTAAGGCACAAAATACATTTTCAGTTGCACTTTTAAAAGAAAAAGAACTATTATGCAGTTTTGCATTGTTTATTATAGAACCAGAATTTAAATTAATAGGCTTCATTTTCATTTGTATTATTCCTTTATTTAATTCAAGATTTATTTTTAGTTAAATTGCATTGTTTTGAATAGTTTATCAAGGAATTCTTTTGACAATGAAAAATAAAAGGAAAATAATACAGTATTTTCTAGTTTTTTTCCCAAAAAAAAAATTTGTCTATAGTCCCATTTTGTAAATGGAAATATCGTGAGAGAATCGTATCGTGAACCCAGTATCGTGAATCGAATCGTATCGGGAGTTGAGTGAATCGTTACATCCCTACCATCTACTGAACGCGTTCGGACTACAGAGGAACAATAACGGGCTCACTGTGGGCTTCCACTGCACACTCGTGTGATAGTAAAACTTAAAAATGACATTTTTATTCTAAGTCAAACCAATATCATATTCAAAAATAGTATTACTTAGTTTTGTACTCAACACCACGTTGTCTGAGACCAAGACATAGACTATTTTAGTTCTAGTCCAGTTTTAGTCAACTTTATGTCATTAAGATTATAGTCGACTAAATCGGTTACAGGTATTGTCGACTAAAATATAAAGCATAAGATGTTATGCGTGTTTAAATATTCAATGACCATTGATCAACCTGGTATTAATGTTTGTAAATACACACAGACAGATTTGATGTGATCATTGCGTAAGAACACATGATCACGAGTTCTGATTGGATTTCGTCCCATGAAACGAAAATGTAGTTTGTTTTTATTAGTAAGGGAAAATTGTAATGTTTGATATAGTTTTCGTTCACATGTATTTGTTTAAATTATAGTTTAGGTACGGAGGTGAATGTAATTGATTACAAGTCTTCAAGTTACTGTAACTGAGTACCTCTTATGGGTACTTTAATTTTTTTGAGTATATTTCTAAATCAGTCATTTTACTTGTACTTAAGTATGTTTTTTTTTTTTTTACAATTTTTTTCATTACAATTCTACACACAACCGTAACTGAGTAAATTATGAATAAAATTGGTACTTAAAGCACAGTAATTTACCGATATTAGGTCAGCAGTTTATGAAGGCACATTAAACATAATCCATATGTTCTTAGTCGTGTTGTTTTATTTCATACAGATGCACTTGTGGGAAAAAAAAATTAGTTCCAATTGTGCAAGATTTTGTCTCTTCTTTTTTAAGTTTAAACATGAGATGTTTACTGTATGCAAGGGAACCGTAGCAAGATTTATTCCCATAAATGAACACGGGGGGTGAAAGTAACTAGTTACTTTTACTTTGAGTACTATTTAATTGAGCTACTTTTTACTTGTACTGAGTACTTTAGGTATGAGTTACTTGTACTTGTACTTGAGTACAGTTTCAATCAAGTAACAGTACTTCCACTTGAATAGGATATATCAGTACTCTTTATACCTATGTCTAGTAATTGCCACTTGAAAAAATGTAGACAAAAACTAGCGAAAATGTTTAGTCAGCAAAATGAACATAGCATCCTCAGACATCTCACACTTCATAAGAAAAATCCACACATTTTAAACATTAAATCCATAAAGTCAAGTATTTAAGTTGTGCAGGTTCAAACAGAGCCTGCACTAGAGAAAGTGAAGTGTTACTGGTGAGTGTGAGTGTCAGACCAGTTCAAACCACCGGTGAAATGGATCGGTTGGGAGCTCCCACACTGTCCAGTAAGGCTGTGGCTTGTTTCCACTGAGCTATAAAGCAATAAGAAGTGTCTTAATGGGAACCTTTCCTGTCTTTCACTGGTTTCCTTTGTTCCCACACCTCGTTCATACACTAACCATGACTTGGGTGTATTATGTAACATGTAGACAGCACACATGTGGCCACATGTGGATCTCTGATTTGAGGATTGAAGCTTCATGTCTGTGTCTGTGAGGGCTGTATTTCTGCACAATGACACACATTACACACGTGTTTTACTTTCATTCACAGACAAAAGAGGAGAAGGACCTGGCTGAGGTGTGCAAGCGTCTGATGCCTGACTGGCAGAATGGAACGTGCACGCTGATGTGGCGCCATCATAATGACAAAGTGGAGTTTGACCTTGTGGAGATTAATGGGAATGGTAAAAAAAAATGTTCCCAGTTTGGAGGAATCTCTTTCATAAACAGAAACATGCTTAACATTTGAACTAAACGGCTGTGATTTGTTTTCCAGTGAAAACCAGCCTGGCAACCCAGTTATATGAGGAAATCACCAAAGTGAGGATCTGCATGTTACCAGAGATGAACAGGAAGACACTCATTGACATATGTGTTTTGTCTCTTTTACCAACAGAAGCCGACAGATAACAGAACGCTGATAGCCATCCTGGCCTCGTGTGGAGCGCTGCTCATCATGATCGTCATCCTGGCTGTGTGCGCCTCTCACCACCGCAAACCCTACAGCGAGAACCAGGTGAGGACAGGAACAGAACAAGGAATGTCTGTCAACCACACGTTTTGGAGTTCCCTCAGTTTACTCAGCGTTATATCTCAGTCCATGTGGGGTCCACACACACACACACACACACACACACACACACACACACCTACACACACATACACACACCTACACACACATACACACCTACACACATATACATAGACATACACACACACACACCTACACACACATACACACACACACACACACACCTACACACACACACACACCTACACACACACACACACACCACACATACACACACACACACACACACACCTACACACACACACACACACAACACACACACACACACACACACACACACACCACACACACACACACACACACACACACACACACACACACACACACACACACACACACACACACACACAGACAGACAGACAGACAGACAGACAGACAGACAGACAGACACATACACATACACATACACACATACACATACACAAAGCAAAAAAATCTCTGTCTGTGAGTGTGTGCGTGTGTGTGTGTGGCTCAGAATTCCGCACGGACTGAGGTGTGCTGTAGTATTTTGCACCAATCTATAAGCTTTTGCAGACTGTATTGTCATTATAGGCCAGAACTGTCTAACATATTTTAGTTCAGGGGCCATGTGTAGACCAGTTTGATCTGAAATGGGCCACATGATGTAACCAGGAAAACAAGTGATTCCAACATTATTGTGCCCTCGTTTGCACTTCCACGCCGACAATATCCGAGCAATAACTCACAGATACAGTATCAGTCACTGCAGGATCTTCACTTTAATATTTATAAATTTGTCACCAAGTTTATTTGTGGTAATTTTTCTTAATAATTCGAGGGAAACTGCAGGCTTTTTCAAAAAATTGAGAGTTCTTAGCACAATTTGGGATTACAAATGATGGCCATTGTTATTACTGAGCCCTGCAAATATTGTATTGTTTCTTTTAATTAGTATATTTGGAGACACCAAGATATCTACAAGTGAATAAGTTGGTCATTTACCCAATTAGTCATGTCAGTTTTCTCTGTCATTACGACCACATTGAATGGTCTTAAGTTTGATACCAATTGACACCACATTTTCCTGATGTAGGACAAATAAGGTCTTATGTGGCCCAAAGGAAGATGACATCCTACTGTTACTGGACCCACACTGGAAATCATGAGGAAAAAAATGTATTGTGGCAGTGATACAACGGGTTCAACTAAAACTAAATATATGTAATATATTTCACAGCTGGTGTCACCCTGATTTGGAACCAAACTTGGCATTCAGTGACGCAAACCTGAGACAAGACCATGTTAAAGCACGTTTGTGCAGTCAGAGCCTCAAAGACAAAACATATAATAATCAAATGAACTAAATGTTACACTTGTTTCAACTAAAACCAGTCCAATCCAATGGTGAATGAATACTACTGTGTTCATATATTTAATAATAGAGAAACCAAAGCATGTAAACATGTAACCCATCATGCAACAGGAGATGCAATGACATCTGCTGGTTAAACTAAAGCATGGCATTTATCTGTGGGGTTGAACAGGAAAAGTTTACCTTCAACTGTGACAGACATTATTATCAGAGGTGTAAAGAGTACTGGTATATATCTACTCTAGTAGAAGTATTGTTACTTGATTGAAATTGTACTCAAGTACAAGTAAGTCATACATAAAATACTCAAGTACAAGTAAAAAGTAGCTCAACTAAATAGTACTCAAAGTATAAGTTACTAGTTAATTTCACCCCTCACGTTTATTATTGGTTATAAATCTTGCCACAGTTCCCTTGGATACAGTAAACATCTCATGTATAAATTTAAAAAGGATGAAACCAAATCTTGCACAATTGGAACTTATTTTCCACAAAGTCATCTGTATAAAATAAAAGATTTGACAAAATGTACATTTATTTTTAAAATTAAGTTAACATCAATGAATTCAATTTAAAATAAAACAAGATAATCAGGCTTTAAGTATAGCTACATTTATTGACTCTAAAACTGAGATAAATAACCGTCATTTAATGCTGTTATGGCCACGGTGCATTACGTTTAGTCCTAACCTTAACCCCTATTTAGCCAGTTTAGGTTGTGTGACTAAAACTAAACCTAAACCTAAACCTAAAAATTGTTGCGATATTGGGTTATAACCTAACCCTAACCCTAATCCTACCTGGTAGTAACCGTACCAATAGCACCAATGGTTGTCTGTACGACAACCGTTCACTTTCTTTATTCTGATTGGTCGGCTATGATGTTACACATTTGATGGTTGTCTGGTCCTGTCTTGTCTTCATTTTTTATCGTTTCACAATGTCCGTTGATCATTTTTAAACAACAAATAATAATTTATTCAGTAATGGTTGGGTGTAGAAATGTAATCAATTACTTAATACTCAAGTACCCATAAAAGCAAATCAATTACAGTAACGTGAGTAAAGTAATCAGTTACTTTCACCTGTGATTATTACATACCTGTATCAGAATCTAATTGTAAATGACAGCAGATAATAAAGGCACTCCTATGTAGAATTACTAACATAGTTAACATAATACCATAGTGTTCCAACAACCGACATTGGATATTAAATGCTGAGAAAGTCAGACAAGTTTAAAGTGATTTTTTTTAAATTGTAGGTATTTCTTTATAAATCTTACCAAATAAAATAAAAGAACTCTCACTGACTGCATAGAACTTAGAAGAATGTAAGGCTGGGATTCAAACCTATGAGGAACATGTGTGTTTGTGATGCCATGGTGCTTTACTCAGGGACTGAGGGCGTCGCCATGATTCTGATTCTAAAGCTCAATACTATGTCATCACCCTCTACATTCACCATTTGTAAATGTGATTGTGAGCGTGGGTGAACCTCACTGCTCCACAGCTCTGTAAACCATCTGTTACCTTCACCCCGATAGCAACACCTGACAGAAGAGCTGAACACGGTGGAGAACGGCTACCATGACAACCCCACGCTGGAGGTGATGGAGGTGCAGCCGGAGATGCAGGAGAAGAAGATGGCCCTGAACGGAGAGTTCAACGACAGCTGGATCGTCCCCATCGACAACCTTCTGAAAGACGAGTTCCAAGACGAGGAGGACACACACCTGTGAGAGGAACGGCCACTAATGACTGTCTCACTGTCGCACAGACCAACCTAGGAGCTACTGTAAGCCTCTTTGGGACGTACGCGGCCTTTTTACGTTGGAGTAGTTCACTGAGTCAATCACTGGTGTGTTAGCGCTGTCCTTTGTCAGCCAGTTTTTGATACATCTTCGTTCAGAGCACAAGTCAACTATTTTATATCATTCATTACTTTTATGTAAACACGTAAAAAGAGGATCCAGTTTGGGCACAGGTGTCTGTCAGGAACCCTATTTTTTTAAATATTTCCTGTGCTCAAAGTGGAATCCTGTAGATAACGTTAATGCGTCTCCCTGGTTACGCCCTAGTTAGACGATGACTCAGGCCCTGGTGAAGTTATATATTTATAAGAACATTTAATGCTGCGGACAGTACATGGGCTACAAGGAACCTGAGTAATTAAACATAGGTTATGCTAACCTCGCTGACAAATCTCAACCCAAATGTCAAAGCAACCATTAGATGCCCCTGAGGAAGACTGACAGTTGGCAGTCCAAACACGTCAGGAGATCAAATTTCCTGAAAATTTCTGAATAAATTAAACCATACATTATTTTAAAAAAAGAAGACAACATTAACTTGCTGGAATTATTACGCTAAAATGTGCCAAATTGACATTGAGGGGAAGGACAACCACAGTTATTTTCTTTGTAACAGAAAATAGATTTTTGTCTGTGGTTTCCATACTTTTCCCTTCAGATTGTAGAAGGAGCTCTAATTCTGATGTTTCTACATCAGAGTGCGTAGATATAGAGTTGGAATGTTGTTTCTCTAACTGAATAAGAGAACACAAGACGTTGCTGACCGCGAAAATACATTTTTATGGATAGACGTTAAAGCTGCCGAGGATGATCCAACATTTTTTACACTGTACCCGTATTTTATCCAAAAGTTGTTCTTATCAACTACTGATGCCAGGTTGACCCAAAAACTCTGACAAATTGACATTTATGGTGTTTTCACGGATTGAAAGTAGTTAATAAAACAATGACGGATGTTAATTTTGTGACTTCAACAGAAAGAGCCAATTATGACTGAAATCTAATGTCTGACGTAGTGATGTCACATCACGAGAAACACCAAAACAAATCAGAACAAAAATGGCATCAAGTGGATCACTATCTTCCTTTTCTGGAGACGAAACTCAAGAAATCACAGTACGAATGAAGTAAAAACACTTCTTAAATATCAGAAATGTAACTTCACACTTTCACTGGAAACCTATATAAGTTGCCAGAACTCAAAAACATTGAGCAAATCGATTGTCAATGTTTTTTAAGTTTGATTGACTTAAAAGGTTGGATGACTGGTGGCGTGTGGTGCACAAAAGCTTTATTATGAGATTTCTAAATATAGCCTTAGGACTACAAATTCCACCTCAAAGCCCCATATTTTGCTAAATCTCTTCCTTTTCACTCAATAACCTAGTTTGATCAGGTGTGTGTTGCTACTGCAGGAGTTATCCCTAGTTAGAGATGAGATATGTGTCTACAAGGTATAACAACCACACATGATCACAAAAGGATCGTGTGCAGTCCCCTTGCTCTTACCAGAGGTCTAGGAGCGTGTCCTCGAGCCCACGGGCTCCTGTCCCGATCAGAGATTGAAGAAGACTTCTTCTTGGTTCAATTAATATTTATTCAAGATTACAAAATAACAAATAGAAAAAGTTTCTAAATTGACTTAAGGTCCTAATCAAATAATATAACTAAAAAGTAAAAAAGCTAAAGCTGAAGCAGAAACTGGAGCAAAAAACAAAAAGCCCCAAAGCTAAAAGCATAAAAGCCCCAAGAACAGCAAAAAGCATATTCATACGGCTTATATAGTTTTCCCCTGACAACTCAGGAAGCTGGGTTTTTCTATCCAGCCTCCTGATCTTGCATGGGAACTAAGTTTCATCAAGGAGGCAAAATTTTTCCATCCAGCCTCCTGCCTTCACATGGGAACTGAGCTTCATCAAGGAGGCTGAGTTTTTCCATCCAGCCTCCTGCCCTCTGCAGAAAACTGAGTTTCATCAAGCTTGACACACGTTATCACCTCACATGACTGGGCCTTATGCCTTACTAAATCACACTTGTTTCTGCTGGTTACATAACTGCACGTTGCTCAAGCCTTTCCTAATCAAACTTTGATATGTAGGAACATTCAGTGAGAGTAAGAGTACACATTTTGATTACATAGGGCATCACAAATGTAGGTCTTTTCACATCATGCAACATCCTCCTTTGAAATCATACATTATTTCAACATATGATGTAAAGCTCAACATCCTCCTTTGAAATCATGTAACAAGTGCCAGGGCACAGTGTCCGGGGAAGAGATGCAACCCAACGGCTATGGTATTCCATCTTCCCCGCTTTATGCGGGGGGAGCCCGCCATGCCGCTGTAATTACTCCCTCACCCTCCACCATAGCCCTCGTCACCCATCACACAGAGCTCCGGAGTATGGAGTGATCCACGAGTGTCCTCTTCGACTTTTACTCCCAGAGTATCCATTTCCTGTGTTGAGGAAACCTCAGGATCATCCGAGTCATAGAGTGGGTACTCTGCTTCGAACTTCTCCTCTTCCTCTGGAACACAGTCACTGTCTTGAGGTGTGGACGTGGGCGTGTAGGAGGGGCTGGGCCACCCTGACTCATTGACAGGCTCAGATTACTCCTCAGAGCAAGGCAACTCCTCCTCCTTTGTGCCTATTTCGTCCAGAGAGTCCAATCCGGGACCCAGGAGCGACAACAGTCCCTCCTCACCCTGGCTCGGAGAATCCTGAGACTGAGGGGGTGTTCCCTCTGGAGATGGGAATGGCTCGTAGAGGTAGCACCAGTCTTTGCCCTTGCAGCCAGTACGGCTCACCCCCATCCTGATGATCAATGAGAAATTCCATCAATTCCACCCCCATTTTTGGCCTGGTAGTGGCCAACGGGTCGTGTCCCTCCGTTACCTCATTCCAGTGCACCACCATGCTATTTGCAAGGGGCACATTGATCCCACTTGGTAGCACACCGGGATGATGAAACAGTGGCCTTTCATCTACCAGATAGGGATCGCCACTGGCCGTCAGTTTAATTATCCCACATTCATATCTATCGTGGGCATCTTTCATCAGGATCCCCTTTCTTTGGACCACGGTTGCTTTAGTATTAACTCCCATTTGATCATTTCTGTGGAATCTCCCCCACACTGCCGTGGGTAATGACATGCAACATGCCCTTCTCATAGGATACGGATTATTTCCCAAATATTCTTCCTCCCCTGAAACTTGTGCTACATCCCACAGAGTTTGTCGCTTTCTCCTGTAGCCCCGTCTTTGTCCTGTTCTATCTTGACTTATTTTGAGCCAAAATAGCGCCTCTTTTCCCCCAGGTTTTTCACTATAGTGGCCTGATGCCCAGACCCCTGGATCTTTTCGATGCTTGTTTTCAATTTCATCATTATGATCATCCCACCATTTTTGCTTCGGCTGTGACACTTCATAGCCTCTGGGCAAAAGGCCATTGTCCTAGGGAGGAGAAGACAGAGGCTACGTCTCCTTCAAAATATCATCCATCTCTATACCATCCTTAATTTTTGGAGGATCGGTAATATATTTCTTTATGATCCTCTTGGGCATTCTGTATCTTTGCCCTACTACGAATGACACAAAACAAGCTCCAATCCAATAGGTTTGTTTGTGTAGTATAATTTGTATGATGCCTGCCATTAAAAAGGACCCCCAGGTTAATACCAAATGTAAAATATATTTTCTGCATCCAGAGGGCCATTTAAGGGCCAAAAAGTTGAAGAAAGTTGCAACAGCAAGGGAATATATTCCTTCTCCTATGAATCTATACACATTTTCTGCTGTTGTTTTGAGCCGCACGATAGTAAATATCATATCCAAGGTATACATTGTAGCTGCGGCTAGGAAAAGCTCATCTGCCCATCCTATTATTGGGAGTCCACCTTGTGCTAATATTAAAAGCACTCAACTAGTATGCAAAGGAGATATCCTCAACAGGCATCGATTGAGGAGTACTTATTAGTAATGCATATCATTAAGACTAGTCATACACATACTTTGGTAAGGTCTATTATGTCCTGTTTTCTGCTGATTAATAATAGTGCAAAAATTTCATACGCTAGAATTGTCCAGTCTGTATTCCTTGTATCATATGCATCATAAGAAGAGTACGCTAATCGTCTTCTCTCTTCTTCAATCTCGTATGAGAGTAAACTCTCTTTATTACAAGACCTATTCCATCCCGAGGTTATTCCTTCAGGAATAGGATACAACATGGTTGCATTGGTCGTATTACTTACCGGTTCCCGAGATCCGGTACCCGGTATCATCAATGAAAAAGAGTCAAAGATTCCTGCCATCTCTCAAGGGTCTTTACTCCTCTCTTGCCAAGCTGCGTCTGTGTGTTGGTTTGCTGACTGATCTTGTAATATCTAGTCTTGGCTTCTTGTTTTGACTTAGTTGTCCTTGAGACTCTCAACTCCCTCCGACTCCCTAAGGAAAGTCCTCCCTTGATAGGGAGAAACACAAAGAAACATAACACCTGACTAACACACTTTTCCCTATATTCCTATAATAAAGTAGTTCCTTCACTCTTGAAAGCATCTTTTCTTGCCTTCTTCATCCGTATATCATTAAAGTGCTCCTCAACCACTTGTTTTTCCAATTTTTTCTTCCTGATATCATTCTGCTTACCTAACCATAGGCATAATTTTCTACAACAATTCAAAATTGTAAATATTTTCCGCAATACAGCCATAGCAATCAAAATTCCTATCGCCAATATCACCCACTTCAGATACTTAATCCACCACCAGGTATTTTTAGCTGTATCAACTATCCCCTTTTTGATACCTTGTGTTGTAGCACCTATCATCATGCTACCAAATAGCTGCCAACCTGGAATTCCTGACCCCTTTTTGTCAATACTTATTTCACGATAACTATGTAATCCAATAGCCTCACAGTCGAACGTATCATCAATGGGTACACTCTTTTCGTCCCTGTAATCTAATTTCATATGGGCACAACTCCTTTCATTATCAAGGGGTATGTACCATGGGCTATCACGCTCCATTCTCATTTTCTTTATGTCCGACTGCCATTCATTAATCCCAGCCACAGTTTTCTCCCTATTTGGCAAGTTAATACCATCGCAGATAATATTTCTAATGGCTCGTAGTCTGTCATGCATCAATCCACCTATATCAACACCTTGTAACCAGCCTATTGAAGCCACATGTGAAGGCCAATGTGGGACTCTAACATGTTTACCAGGGATTAGGCATATACTTTCCCTATTAGTTCTTAACATTTCCTGACCTCCAAAAGCATAATTTGCAGTTACCGTCTTCTTTAACCTGTCAATCAGTGTTTTATTAGACACACATTCCCAATTATCTTTTATCTTTCTACAGGGTCGCCATTTCACATCAGCAGAATTCCAAATGTCTTCAATATACATTTCCCCATCCCTAATAACTGGCCGTGTACCAATTCTTTCCACACCAGCCTTCCTAGTGATAGTCAAATTCCATGTTTCATCCATGGGCAACCATCTCAACTGATGCCATTCAACATCCGGTCTGCCAAATTGTCTCATTTGATTTTTCACCATCCCAATTTGTTATAGGTGCTGTAAGAAAAAGAGATCTCTCAGTGGTATACATATTTATGGCCTGATACGGAAATGGTGACTGTAAGGTATCTTTCCAAAACCACTTTCCGTCTTGCTTCTCATATTGCTTGATAGTATGCAGGAAATCAGGCAGCAGCTGTCTAATTTTAGCATCCTTCTGCCGATGTTTCCTAAACACATACTGTTTCCCATTTTTCCATGATGTCAATCTTTCTGCCCAAGGGGAAATCCAAACCTCCCCTTCATTGTCACTACTGGGACTTTCCCTTCTTTCTAAAAATGCCTTGTATGCTCGATAATTTTTTTCTATATCCATCCACTGCCTCCTAGGTCCGTATGATGTCTTTGTCAAATAGGAATAGAAAGATTCCATTGAATACCTCCTGTGTATATCTCGCAACACTATCTGACTGCTCTCTGACAGGATATCCTTTCTGGGCCTTCCCCAATCACTAACGTTTTCAATTTTAATTTCATCAGTAAACAAACCTTCATCACCAGTTATCTCAATCTTCCCCTTCCAATTGTATGTATTTCTTTCCATAAAAAGTTTCAAACCATCATGATCAACAGGCGACTGCGGGTAAGCTAGAAACTTGTGTACAATTTCCTCACTTCCTTGCGGGAGTGCCATCATATAAGGGATGATTAGGTGCTTCATTGACAATGTATCAAAACTATCCCAACCGTCACCTTTTCCTAGGACCATTCCTGCCAACTGAAACCACTCCCATGCCTCAAAATACACTCTTGGTGTCGTTTTAGCTTCTTCCCTGACATCAGACAAATTCTGAGGCAGGTGCCTACTGCAGTACCACATTGCTATTTCCCAATTTTCTCCTCTAAAGGGCCAAATAGGATAGCACTCCTCTGTCACACAATCAGGCTTTACTTCTACCAATAACTGATAAATGTTGTCTACTCGTGTTATTAAAGATTAAAGATTAAAGATTAAATCGGGCTTTCGCCTTTAATTGGCCATGTAATGTTAGTACATTATTGGAATTTGTCTTCTGCACTTAACCCATCCCTGAGGAGCAGTCGGCAGCCATTTTGCGGCGCCTGGGGAGCAGTTCGGGGTTAAGGGACTTGCTCAACATCCCACAGTGACGGCCCCGGTGAGGCTTGAACCGGCAACCCTCCGATTACAAGCCCAGCGTCCTTAACCACTAGGCCACCACTCCCCTATACTAGGCCACCACTCCCCTATATCTTCCTGTAGGTTTTCAGACAGACATTTTCTGGCCTCTTTCCACCAGGCCTTCTGGTATTTTTCAACCCATTCCTTATAAGCCACCCCTGTCGCCATAGGTACGGCTATTCCAATTGTCTGCCTAAAACAATTACCCCACCTATCAGCCGGATTCAAGACCTTTTTCTTAGCATCATATCTAGTTTGGCATGGCATCTCATTTTTTTGTTGCTTATTTGTCTCTTTTCACAAAAACCTTTGTTGAACTCTAGGAAATGTATTAATAAATTGCATCAGGTGTGATTTATCTTCCTTCTCCGCATAATACATGCCATCTTTTCCCTTTTTATAATCTTGGTGTCTGGTGCCAACATTTCCCTGTCGCATTCCCCATACATGCCCTGCGTTATTGCCAGAAACCTAATACTTCCCAGGATGTATTTCCTTTGGTCAAAGACATTATTCTCTCCAGTTCCCAATGGTAATGGTACTTCCCTGTCTGCCTCCGGGGTGTATACATTGCAGCCCCGGCATTTCACTATTTTTTCTTTGACCGTACGCTTTATTGATCCTGTCTTTTCCAATTCAATCCATGTTTTAACTCCGGTAGACGTCATTAGTGTCAGAATTATTACGATCAATGTCACTATTACAATTTTTGTAATAATTCCCATTTTTAAGGTGTCCTCCCATTGCGCCTTCATTTTCTGCCTCTTTCTATTTTTCTTGGCAATCTGGTATGGGGTAAGTTTTCTTTCCCTCAAATCCCTTGCATAATCCATCTCCCACAATGTGTCTTTGGCATTTTGAGAGTAATACTTGCGGTGCCACCACAGGCGTAGCTTCTCCACCTTCCCGGGTGACATGGCTTTTCTCTGTAACGAGAATACAGCCAAAATTACTTCATTTCTGTTTAGTCAGAATCACAGCATAGTTTTATTTTATACTTTAATTAATAACTTAGCTAGCAACCCTATTTATTTTTATTTTCCCTCTTTTTGCCCGGCGCCATATCTTTTCAGTTCATTGTATACGAGGGTTACTGTATTTCTCCTAATTTTTATTCTTTCATCTCTACTCCAGAGATGTCATCATCCTTTTTAACAATATGTTTTTCTTTGCGTTTTCGTTTAAACGCCCCTTGGAGAAACCCCTTTTTGTCTTTTTTAGGTTTCTTCTTCTCAGGTTCGGGCAGCTGGAATGTTACTTCCTTTACTGCCTTTGGACCTTCGTCCCCTTTTCCTTGGATTTCCGCCTCTATCCAGGTAGCCTGAGGTTCTAATTCCTTTTCCTCTATAAAAGGGTCCTGCCCTTCTTCCTGTGCCGCTAGTCGGCGTGTGACCCAATCATTAATCCACTTTAGGCGTCTCCTCTTTTGCTTGGGAGCCACTCTGAGTTTTTGTGATGTCCTAATGAGACACCCATCTATTCATAACTTTGCCCCCATCGCCACCAGTTTGACAATGGGGTGCTCGTCTGTATAAGTCCTTTGATACAGGGCTTCTACTAGTAATGTTACTTTCCTGTACTCTGGTTTTTCACCTCGGGTGCAAGACAGCACCTCTATTTCTGTTCTTATTACTTTTACTAAAAGCAGATGCCCACTTGGGGGCACAGATCCTGTAGTAATCCAGTCTTTTTGAGACCCTCTTATTGACTGTGGTGTCCATTCCAGGGTCTCACCCTTCTGAGGGCAGACCATCATTTCCCCCAGGATTTCCCCGATGTTGGACAAGTCTAATTTGTCCTTCATCATTCGCTTTTTCTCCCTCTTTAATATTGGGATTCTCCAGCCATCCTGCAGGCTGGCGATAATTCCCGCTTTATGGGCCCAAATACCTTCCTCAATTCCCTTATTCATCTTCCCTGCTATCTCCATCACTAAGCTGGTATCAGGTAAACTTCCTATTTCCTGTTCTTTAGCTTGTGTTCCTGGAGCCCATAGCTTCTCTGGATTTCGCTTTTCTCTATGTTTAAAGTTCCTATCAGTCCTATGGGCCAACAGGACAGCTAGTTCCATTCTAACTTTATCATTGCAGAGCAAGAACTCCCCATTTTTTCCAGCTCTACATTGACAGGGCGAGTTATGCTCATCTATCCTACAGCATAGGAATCTTTGTCCCTGGTTTTCCCAACAGGTAGGGCAAAACGCTATTCAGCAGCTCCACAGAGCTCCACCCCCACCTGCAAACCATCGGGACAATGATCTATCCTGATTCGTCTCTCCTTTCTCCTGCCTTGCCCATAGGAGGCAGAATGTCTCTTTTCGGCACAGACAACACTCCCCCGGAGAATAATCATGTTCCAAAGGCAGGCTACCCAGGGAATGCCCCGGGTGCAGTATTTTCACACTGCACACCTCCTCCCATGGAGCCACGAGTATTATCAGACCCATAGTCAGATGAGCCTGATCCGGTACGACATGGTAAAATTCTTTTGGACCCAGATCACCTTCAGGAATCCCCCACGTAGGGAGCGAGACGCAAAGCGCTCTTTTTTCCTTCAAGTAACCTGGTTCCCACATTATCCCACTCTCTCCTGCACACACATCTCCTGATCCTTCAATTACTTCCCCGCAACTTAAGTCTAACCTGTTGCGGGTGATATCGTCCGCCATCTGTCGTGACTATGACGTTACCTTTTTGGCTTTTAACCGTTCGGTATTCCTCCCCCCGATTAATCCACACCTCGTCACCTTCCTGTAAAACAGGGAGGTCTGGTATTAACTTGGGTTTTAGAGGACGCGGTTTCGGTAAGCTCAGTAATTGGTTTATCCTGAACTGTTATCGCTTCTTTAGCAGCCCTTACCCCCCTCTCAGCTACCCCGTTGGTGTTAGACTGATGGGGGATAGACAGCGTATGTGTTAGACCGAGATTGTTTACCAACGTTTCGAATCTACTTCCAGTAAACATTGAAGCGTTGTCAGTTCTTATTTCTTTTAACGTGACATTTCCTTCTAGATAACTTAGGAGACACCTTTCAGCCTCCTGTAAATCCTTTTTTAGCAGGACTTTGTCCGCTGCCAGCTTAAGGATTTCCATTCCTTCTTGTTGATTTTCCATGTCTAACTGTAATTTTATGGTATCCATTGTTTGATTCGCATCCTGTATTAGACTCGCTGAGTCTATTTCTCCATATCCATCTCCACCCTGTGTCATGCTCGGCAAGTTGGAGGTCGGGTGATATTCATCGTCACCCGAAAAATTATCCTCTATTAAATTAGGGTCTCGCCATTGTTGAGGGTGGCCATTCCCATTTCCATTTTCATCCTCCTCTGATTGCGCTATATCAGGTATATAGCGATCCATTATTTCCCGTACTCCATCCATCCCCTCACTTTCAGCGGGCGGAGATGTGGGCATTATTCGAGGAGTATTATATTTCTCCAGTTGTTGCCTTGCCTCATCATACACAGTTTTTGATTCCACGTCTGTGTATGGAGGGGGCTCCTGTTTTGATTTTTGTGATTATCCATCCTTTGAGGAGTGTCTTGGTCTTGAGCGAGACACAACTCTCCCAGGCGAATCCACTCTCCACTGTAGTGAATTGTCTGTTACTTTTTCCGGCTGTGGTACGTACCGCGAGACTACCCCTACTACTCGTAGGTAGTCTTCCTTTTTCGCTAGGACCCAGATTACTCTTCTGGCTGAGTCCGCGCCTATCCATCGCATTGCGGCAATGAACATAGCCATTTCTGCAGTTTCATTGGCATTTTCATTCCTGCCAATTCAGCAATTATTACATCCCCCAACGCTGCTCGGACAAACGTTATATTTTCGAAGCGAATTGCCTGTATATTCCTGTCAGGCCGTCTAGAGGAATTTGACACTTCTAATTCTCCTCCTAACGAGTGACGCCTGCCTCGCGTCAACTGGCCCGGAGAACTATATCCTCCTGCAGCCATTATTATACCTTTATTACTTGTGTCGTATCGATGCGTATCTCACAAGCGGAACCTGTGGTCGTTCCTAGCGTACGTACTTATTAGAGTTGTTTCCACTAACAATTTATTCCCACAGGATTTAAAATTGGCAAACTCTCACCGATACTTAGAACGAATATTTCCTATTGCAGTTATCTGACTAAATAACTACTTCACTGAGATTTTGGATTTTCAGATATTTCCAAGGTTGATCAGGCCTTGTCAATCTATCTTACT
Organism: Gouania willdenowi; assembly: GCF_900634775.1. Taxonomy (NCBI): domain Eukaryota; kingdom Metazoa; phylum Chordata; class Actinopteri; order Blenniiformes; family Gobiesocidae; genus Gouania; species Gouania willdenowi. The sequence continues at coordinate 24,804,278 of NC_041049.1, read as the reverse complement.
TATCCATTAATCTCTGTATCCCAGCTAATTTATTCACTCTTTGTTCCGATGCCACAATATTTTATTGAGTAAGAGACTCTTATCCACACTACGGGCTCCAATGGGTTCGACCACCGGTCTCAGTACTCTTTTATTTCCTGGACCTGTGGTTCTATTGGATGTCCACTCGTTGGGCAACCATGGCGTGTGGAGCGCAAAAGCTTTATGAGATTTCTAAATATAGCCTTAGGACTACAAATTCCACCTCAAAGCCCCATATTTTGCTAAATCTCTTTCTTTTTACTCAATAACCTAGTTTGATCAGGTGTGTGTTGCTACTACAGGAGTTATCCCTAGTTAGAGATGAGAAATGTGTCTACAAGGTATAACAACCACACATGATCACAAAAGGATCGTGTGCAGTCCCCTTGCTCTTACCAGAGGTCTAGGAGCGTGTCCTCGAGCCCACGGGCTCCTGTCCCGATCAGAGATTGAAGAAGACTTCTTCTTGGTTCAATTAATATTTATTCAAGATTACAAAATAACAAATACAAAAGTTTCTAAATTGACTTAAGGTCCTAATCAAATAATATAACTAAAAAGTCCTAAGGACAAGTATAATGATTCTTAAAAGGTTAAGTAACAAAACCAAGGCTTGTAGAAAAAAGCTAAAGCAGAAGCAGAAGCTGGAGCAAAAAGCAAAAAGCCCCGTCTTGCATATTCACATGGCTTATATAGTTTTCCCCTGACCACTCAGGAAGCTGAGTTTTTCCATCCAGCCTCCTGACCTCACAGGAAACTGAGTTTCATCAAGCTGATACACGTTGTCACTTCACGTGACGGGGCCTTATGCCTTACTAAAACCACACTCAAGCCTTTCTCTACTCAAGCCTTAATATGTAGGAACATTCAGTGAGAGTACACAGTTCTGGTTACATAGGGCATCACAAAAGTAGGTCTTTTCACATCATGCAACAACAATATATCCCAATATTAAAGTATAAGGCGAATATTGTGATTGTTTTTTTTTTAAATATATGGCTTAAGAAACAACTTATCTGTACATGTGTACACCTTCATGAGAACGTTACGTATAAAATATATTTTATTGGCATATTTTACACTCAAAACATTGGCTTTAACATGCCATGTGCCAACAACTTAAAATAAAAAAAATGACATACAATCTGCCTGTGGCTTTTAAACCAACCAACTCTGACTTTAGTACAACTTAACTGAGGTATATGCCTATGACAACAAATAAATGCAGAAAGTTAGTACTTTCTTTTTAGATTTTATTGAAGAAACACAAGCTGGTCAACATGTCCAGGTTTCAGCACGTCTTTGTGCAGTTACAATGTGTCCTGTATTGGAAAAGACTTTCCTAGTTAAATAAAGGTAAAAAAAAATTGATATGGATGAATTTTTAATTGATCCGAGAATCGCGCGACGTAATATCGTGATATTTCGCCAAATTTTTTTTTAACACCGCTACTTGTGAGTAAATTCTCTCGTCTTTTCAGAAGGAATACCTTTGATTTATTGATCCATGATGCCAACACTGTATGTTATTAAAAAAAATGTTAAGGGATCGTCCCCAGCAGCTTTAACAAGTTAACTGGTACAAAACAGACCATGAGTTTCAAGTCCAGTCCTGTAGAATAGAAAAGGAATATTTCACAATTTTAAAATTTAAAAAAAAAAAAAAAAAAAAAAAAAAGAAAGTGCATAAAATAATCAACAGGTAGGGTGATTATGCCACGTTAAATGGTTTCCACACGCAATATATAACGTATTTATTCAAAGAAAAAATAGAAAGCAATAGTTCCAACATTGTTCCTCATGAGCACCAAGTGTAAGTGTTTTCCTTTGTTGGAATATACTTATAAAGCTGATTGGTTTGAGTCTCATTGCATAATATATAGAGAACAAACCCCAAAGGTCACCATAGGAAAGGAAGACACAGGTTAAAGCCTTAATGGTATCAGACACATCTATCGCCACTCTGTACAGTCACTTTGGGATCAGGTGTTTGTTTTTAACGTCAAAAGTCAAGCAGCAGATCCCCTCACATATTTTCTGTATTTCTGTCCAGCTTTAAAACTTCCCTCCCATTAATGTGTACACTTCTATCCAATGTTGTTTATTTGCAGTTTCTCTCTTTTTCAGATTATGCCACTAGTTATCTTTATGTATTTATGGTTCGTTTGCTGTTGAAAGCAAACAACAGGGGTCTGACACACTGGAAGTTGTAAAATAAAGTGCAGTAGTGCCGTCACGTTGCCTTCTTTTCACAAATTATACAAATAAATGTTTGTTTTCACTGTAGCTCAGTTCATCATCTTTGTGCAATAGCCACATGTGGCCACTAGGGGCACAAGAGTCCAAAGAGACAGCAGTTTGAACAAAATACAATCTTTATTCAATATGTACATTACATACAAAGCAATACTACAAGGCTTTCTACACATTCACTGTATGAACTCTACCAGCCTTTAAAACTTCCACGAGTCCCGTCCTCCAGGGTTAAAGAGAAGGACGCGTCAAAGAAATATTACCTTAATAACAAGGACAAAAAGTTGTATTTGGCATTGTGTTGATTTTGTTTTTATATATATTAACAAAAAAAAAAAAAAAAAAAAAAAAAGGTGCTTGGACTGTGTTTTTTCTCCCTCGTGCACAAACAAAAATGCTACAGTAAGTGCGAGTAGCCCTAAATGGATTCATCATCTTTGAACTTGAATCAACAAGAACACAACAGAAGCACGTGATCAAATGGGTCCAGGTTTTAGTTTGGAGTGTGGAGGATTTAGGGATCACCAACTCTGGAAGCTGTTCATTTATTTATGACAAAATACACAAAACTTTTGCTGTAAACGTCACAAAATGTGACAAACATGTTTGTTAAGGAGAAAAAAATAAATAAAAATCTGCTCACAGTAAATGAAGAGTGTTTGGTTTCAAGAGAAAAGGATGAAATACTGAAAGATTTCAATGAGCATGTTGCCCTTGGCTCCACATATCATTAGCATTACTGGTGTTTGTTGAGATTTAGCTTCTCACATGTGACCTAACTGCCTTGTTAAAGCGAACCACTAGTTAGCTTAGCATAAAAACCCATTATGATAATAATCCAGACAGCTCTTAAGCAAATTGTATTATTTTTAAGATCAGAAAATATAAGGCAGCACACCGCTAACTATTTAGCAGGTGTGTGCCCTTAGCTAAACCTATTTACCATCCATAATGCTACGCTAATTTAATCAAAGCTAATAGCTTTAAAAATAAAAAATGTGGCATTGTTTAGCCAACTACCCACTGTAGTTGTGTTTTTAACCCAGCTTTACTAATCTGTTGTAAATAAGAGAAGAGATTGGATTTAGGGCTAGCGGTTGATACCAATTTAGCATAGCCCATTTCTGACACTTTGACAATTAGGGTTAGCCTATTAAGGTGTTTCTTTTAGCTAGAAGCAGCAAGCTTTAAAACAGCTAAAGTCTGATTTAAAGGGTCTGTTAGTTATTATTAATCTAGTTATGATTACACTGAACACAAACAAAAAAGCATTGGGTATTTCAGGCATTCCTACTGAACGCAGTAAACGTGTGCACTCGATTATAATATCCTCTCATAATTTAAAGAAAGCCACACAAAGCAATTTCATAAGTGAATCCATGTGGAGTTTAGTCAGTGAGTGACGCTGGTCATGCAGAGGACTGAGTAAGTGTTCAGCTCACAGTGATTCCTCACTTCCTTTAACAAACTACTAGAAACAGCCATTTTTTTTAAATATAGAAAACTAGATGTAATCAACTCTGCGCTCAGAATAAGTGCCATCACTGTACGAGCTTGAAGCCACAATATTACATCTAAAGAAATGCATTTGATATGAAGTTTTAAAGAATTGGTGATGAAATGGACCTTGTTTTAACGCGTGTAAAAAAAATCATCTGTGCATCTTTAGTGATGAAGCTGAAATGAAGAGGCCCGTTAACAGTCAGAGTAGATGTGTTGTTGACCTGATGAGCATGAATATCACAGTAAAGACGTTAAGGGTAAGTTAGGCTGAGTGAGCACCAGTGGGATTTGGTGAAAGCAGAGGTAAACATGTGGACTTAAAGGTCTGAGCAGAGCAGCGAGTGGACAAACATTCCCTCATACGCTGCCGTGTTACACTACAGTATATACTCAGAGCGCTGACATTCATTGCAATGTCATTTTAGAGAGAAAAAAAAAAAAAAGCTTTCCATCCTTTCTTTTTGTTGCAGGATTGACCAAAAAAAAAAAAAAATCTCTCTTAAAAAAAGATAGAAAAATTCTAATCTGTAATTTGACATCAGTACAGATACACCTTCATATCTTTACGCAGATGAAAACTAAATATGGAGTTTGCCTTTGAAAGAGAAACATTAGATGGACACAGAGCACAGCCATAAGTCAATGAGGTTTATCACATGGAGACGTGTTCTGCTAAACTCATCCATACTCATTCACAGGTGCTAAATGGTACTGGATCCTAATTTACCGTCTCACCAGTTTAATAATCTGATTGGTCAGCATTTCAAAGTCAGATAAAATGAAATAGAATCTCAATGTTGTGTTCAGACTCAGGTGTGTCAGAGCACAGAATCTGAAACAGGAAGTGTAAACATAGCTGCTGTACGTGTGCTGAAGAAAGTGGAAAAGGACACAATCTGAACTCTGTTCTTTTAGAGAATTCTTATTATATATATTTACATGTTCTGTGCATCATTTACCAACTTAAATACAATCCAATAATTACAGAGCGGAAGAATTTACCTGTATCAGCATGTTATACAGGGACTACAACCAAAACTTATTTAAAATTTTACATTTAGATTCATATTTAATTCTGTTATATTATTTCACTATTCCTAAAAACTTTTCTCAAATTGCTTTAGCATCAGCAAGGCCTTCACAAACAGTGGCGTGTGTTTAACAGAAAAGTAGAAAGTATGGGGAGCAGAGACATGGAGTGGTCGCCTGTAGGAGTGGGAAGTGGGAGTTTGTAATGTAAATATAATCATCAAACTCACACAAAAAGCTCGTCTTATTTTGGTGTAAACAGTCTTAAAAAGAGAAACCAATGGAGAGGCTTTTTGTGAGCGATCATCAGAAGAAGACACTTCAGACTACTCTGGAGTTTTGTTCGTATCCAACTCACCCAGTGTTGGACGTTTACAGTCCTTACTGGGAGTCAAGCCTGTGGCAGCAACAGGTGAGTGTGAGGTGACAAATCCACCAGTAGGAGGAGAAACCCACAGGTCTGACTCTCCACAGGGAGGAGGAGGAGGGGAGCGGCGCTCAGCAGCCAGTCCTTTTCAGGAGTCCAAAAGAAGTGGGCGGGGCTAAAGGGTAATAAGGTCTACCAGGTTGCCTTTAGGGGGCGTCATGCTGTCGGGGAAGAAGTTGACGAGCGTGTCAAAGAGCTGCGTCCGTTTAGCGTACGTCTGGTCGACATCAGAGAAACCTGACAAAACAACAGTAGATTAGCAACTAGCAACCATGCACAAAACACACTTTTAAGAGTTTTAAATGATAAGTGCTGAGACTTGTGAGACTCTATATTCCGCGGGCCCTGCCGTACATCAGAACTTGTTTTTGCACTTTCTACTCCTATGCTGTCTTTGCTGATTTGTTGTTTGTAATTTTTCCATCTGTACTTATGGCAATTAACTATTCTATGCTGTTCTACAGCTGGACTGGACAAGCTAAGCTAGTCAGTGAGTGCTTCTCCATCTTTGGATCAACAATCTGATACACTTTTTATTGAAAAAAAAACAGTGACAAGCTTTCTCTGCAGCTCCAGCTGACCACAATTTACTATGATTATGCAACAGGAAATGGAAATAAGGCCCAAAGCTAAACCTGCAGCACTTCCTGTAGCAGCACACAATCTTACTGAGGAGGTTTTCATTATTGGAGCATCGGACTGGTTTTTACTTCTTTGTTAGTATTAAATCATCTCCCTGTGGGAGAAGGTTTACTTCTGTTTGTAGATGATAAAAGATGTAATGTGGTCTACACAAGGAGGTTTCAAACTTTAGAGAACCAGGGACCCATTACAGGGGAGGAAAAAAATTAAGGACCCCCTCATAATCCTCACGTCTAAATAATTGCAATTTACTACCATTTGCTGCTCTACAAGCCATAGGAATGATTGATTTTTTTTTGAACAATTTAACTTAAATATTAAGATCTTTGCTGTAGAAATTAACTTTGAGTACCTGTACTAGTCTTAATAAAAATAATACATTTTATTTATAATACACTTTACATTTACAACAAATCTCAAAGTGCAACAATGGGTCAATAGTCTTTAATAGAACCTAAAATGTGTTGAATGTATAAATAAAAAAAGTACTTTTTTGCATCAACGTTAAAGCCTTAGAGACATCCATCACACTTCAATGATACAGCAGTGCTTCATCTCCAGTATGTACTGTACATGTAAAGTATGTTAGTTTTATTGGTGCATTGGTCCCCATATGGACTTATAAACTTTAGCAATGATACATGACCACCAATAATGAATAATAGCTTGGTTTTTGTTTAGTTGAATTATTTCACAGATCCCCCAAACTACAACTAGAGGAGTTTTGAGCAAAGCCTTGTGTACAGTGTGTTTTAAAGCAACACAACGTCAGGTTCTCACCCAAAGGGATGAAATCAGAGCTGGACTTGAAGAGTGCCGATGGCAGGAGCTGGAACTGGAGCAGAGAAGAGATTAGAGCAGAAACCAGGAAAAGTTTTATGTTCTTAAACATTATGATCAGGAGAATGTTTAACATGTTCACAGCAGACCCCAGTGTTGGGAAACTTTCTACATGAACTAGTTCAAAGTTCTGTTCACACATTTCTTAAAAACTACGTAAGGTCATTATTAATAATTCACAATTTTGAACTAAGTACTCAGATTTAAATTTTTTTTTGTTTTTTTCCCCCAATATGTTGCTCCAAACTCTTAACTTCCTGACATTTCCCCATTGTTGCCACCCAGTCACTCCACAGTAGCAGCTGCAGCTTTCAGCCCGACAGTCAATTCTCAACAACAGGAGGAAACACTTAATGTTTAAATGGACTGTAATGAGCGATTATTAAAACAGAATCAGGGAAATAATCCTTAATGTTTCTCACTTTCAATGATTTTCCAAACCTGGAAATAATCCACTTGAAATTCCATTTCAGTCCTCACTAAAAAGGAACTTAAAGAAAGCAATACTGAAAAAATATAGCAGCAGGTTTTATGAACAAATTACAACTTTAATTAGTAAAAAGAGGCCATTCTAAACTGCAGCATACTGTTGAAGTCCAAAAGATGACTTTTTCATGAAATTATTATAAGTGATCATATGGAGATGTTGTAATAATCGTGAAAATAAATCTAGTTAATGAACAACGGTTCAGGCACAACACTAGCAGTATGTATTATGACGGTTGCTGGGGTAAAACATGGAGGTTAAATAGCTCTGGTACCTCTTTGGTCTCATCAGGGTCCGTGTGGTCCACAGTGAGCGACAGGTCATTCTGCAGGTACTTCAGTGCACTCAGTGGTTCAGACTGGGCCTTCTCCTCAAACCTGAGCAGCAGAAACACAGGAAGAGCATTTCCATCAGCACTCTGTGAATGCTTTCACCTCATCAGTTAACAATAGCTGCTGCATCTCCAAAGCAAGGCTTTTCCAGTCACATTTCTAAACAACATACAAACATTAAACACTATTCTTATTCTTCGTAGCTAATGTATATTAGCATGAACTATTCTTTAGAAACAAACACTCCTTAGGCCAAACTTTAATCACAGTTCAACACCTCATTTTCTGTCCTTTTTTTAGCCCCAAACTGAAAACACTTCACTGTAATGAAAAGTAAACAGTGAAATTACTGACAAAGCTTGGGTGGCCATATGTGGATTCCTAAAAGGAAAGAAACAAACATTTGCAGTTTGCTTGGCCATGAGGTACTTCAATGATATATGTATTGTATTTAAAGAACGTGATAAAAAAACTAAAAAAAAACAACGTTTGGGTCAAAGACGAACTCTACTTAAGAGATGGCTACATCATTTAGAGAAGAGAGCAGCTCATTGTTTCTCTGTGTGGGTTTGAGTTACACTAAGCAGTGCATTAAGGCCCATAATGTTCATACATATACAGGTATATACAGATGCTATGTTTGTGCCTTAGCTCCTTTGTTAATGTTATTCATTATGGGCCCTATTCTCTGTTCTGGACTAAAGCGTTTTTTTGTGCGCCTGCAGTTACGCTCCTCTCTCCTGCGCATTCGTTTTCTCCTGACGCGACCAATGCGCGTAAGTCGACCGAAAGCGCGTAGTCTGTGATTGAAGGTGGACTGAAGCCAAGGAGGCAGACTGGGCCATGATGTCATTATTTTTGGGCTTTCTAGAAGTCACGGAACATGGAGTTTTCCCAACGCTTGTAAATATCATTGAAATCCGTGAAAATAATAAAGCTCACTTTCAATTTGAAAAGCCTTTGTTGATAAACAATGTAACAGGTTGATTTGATCAGATTATTGATCAGATTACTGCAGGGTGACGATGGGACACATTTTTCTGTCTGAGAAAAAGTCCATATGTCTTGTGCAATATAATGTTTCACCTTATGGGGGCGCTGCACTTATTCAGAAGCGCGTAAGAGGAAAAGAACTTAAGGAGATGGGAGAATACGCGTAACGCCAGATTTGAATGCGAACGGCCACATTTCAGAGCTGCTCCACCCACAGTGCGAAACTGGGAAGAAGGCACGCAGCGACTGACTTAAGTACAGGGGGGAGAATAGAGCCCTAAAAGAGCATTTGATGGGGGAAGAAATGCTACTTTCTTCTGACAACGGCCTATAGCAGCTGACATGGTTCTTTAAAAGCAAAGACCAGAAAAAAAAGAGTTGAACACAAAGAACAATCACCTACACGTTTAAACTGATTGTTTAAATAGCCGTTGATAAAAGCAGGGGTGGACTGACCTGTACTTCCTGATGAGGTATCTGCAGTGACGGAGCAGGTACTCCTTGGAGGGCCGACATAGTTTGAGGGACCAGAAGTCGTCCAGGCGCATCTTAGGAGAGCAGGACTTCCCAGGGTTTCCCCCAAACAAGTAGTGAACCTGAAGACAACGCAAACCCAAAAGTAAATCAATGAATTGTTACTGTACTATGCATTTAATTTGACTATTTAAAATCTCAAGTACCTGCCAATCAGTTTATTTATTCTCTTTTACTAACTTATAGAAGTATCTATTGACTTCCTAATGTTTATTTCTAAACTAGACAGAATGTAACAAAGATAACATTAGCTTTCAGCAACAAAACCTTTTAGATCTGATATCAAAACATTACTATTGACCACAATCAATAATTATTAGTTAATAGAGTTTGTGGCTACAAAGTAAGAAGCTGTGTTGTTTTTGTTTTTATGAGAACAAAAACACTGTAAACAGGATTATAAAAAGCTGTTTGAGCAAAAAAATGTGAGTGATATAAACAAAAGTGAAGCTCAACTAGTGCTCTAATTTACAGTACATGTACTCAGTTAGTGCTTAAGTCCACTTTACTATGGGGGCAAAAAGTGATACTAGTACTCAGACATGCAAACATCAAAGGCATGAAAAAGGTGACCAAAAAAAAAAATCCATGGTACAGGATCCTCTCCCAGAGAAAATGTTTGATTTTAACTAAAAAATTAATCAATCTTGAACACACACAAATGGATTTGGTTATAATCTCTCCTACTGCATTTGCATTAGGTCTAATAGTCTTATTAGTGAGATATTGAACCTACTAGTAGACAAAAGTTGTCAACTAGTAGACTAGTCTCTTCCTTCTACTTTTTGCTTCACTAGTGGGGGCATCTCATGATTTGATTCTAATTCTAGAGACTGTGATTCCATGATGAATGAATGCACCGCAATGCAGACTTTCACAGCTTTTCTTTGTTTCTCAACATGAACACTGATTACTTGCTGTTTTTAACAGCATTGCATTCAGACGAGAGACAAATTAAGCTGTTTTACCTTTTATTAAACCAGCAGAGGACATCTGCAATCAATTCAGGCTGAAGTAAAAATAAAAAAAACTAATCACTAGTTCTTTCAGATCATGATCTCAGCCTTTATGAGTTTGTTCCCTGCTCATACTCAGAATAAAATCACAGTCAGCCTGTGAGACAAGGCTAAGAACATCGTGTTATACCAATAAAGGAGGAAGCACAACCTTTATGGGTATAATCATGGGATGTGTGGCATATGTAAGTAAAAGGGTAGAGAGAGGCTGACCGTGTGAGTGAACAGAGCTGGAAGTTGACGAGTGAGACTCAAACAGAGAGTTTGCTTTGGATGAAACAAAGGCACTATTCCCACAGACATTGTCCTCGTGCTTCCACCACATCCACAATAGAAGGACTTACCAGAATGTGTAGCCGAGGAGAAAAAGGTCCTTCACTATGACTGTTTCAGTCTTACTAATATGTTCCTGAGTTTGCCGTGGATGTTACATTTTCTGCATGTCTAACCCACTTGTAACGTTATAGCTAATCACAGGCAGCATTTTAAAATCTAGATCATGTGATTAACTCCTAGGAACCAGAAAACAAGGCATCTTTCTATACCGGGTAGTATTGAAGAATTTCAGTCGGTGCCAGAAATTCACTAGTCTAGTCTACGAGTGCACTAGTAAAGTAAAATTGAGTACAAGTATGGTAAAGTAGAGGACTAGTACAGCTCAATATGGTGTGATATCACCCATATCAAATATATGTTTAAACAGAGTTTCATACATGCTTTTTTTTTTAGCTCCAAAAACAATTGTGTAAAAGTGTGTGAAGTGTTACTTTGTGCATCTCGTCGTAGACCAGTTGGTGTGCAAAGCGTGGACACGGTTCCTCCTCCTGCAGAGCTTTGCTCAGGTTTTCCTTCACTGCCTGATCGTTCTTATAGACGCAGGACCTGAGCAAAGAACACACACAGTCACACACCAAATTTCACAACAATGAGTTGAGCACAAACTGCAGTTTGTTTTTCATTAGGTAAACCATGAAACCTTGTTAAAGTCATCATTTTTCACCCATCTCCAGTTGTTCTAAGAACCCAAAAAACATAGTATTTAGGATTTATTTTCCCAAACTCGCCTGTTTTCCAGTTTTAGCCTCTGAAAAGTGACCGTCTGACCAACGAGCTGTTTGCTGCCTGCTAATGCATATTCATGAGTGGGCGTGTCTATACACTGACTTGCCTGCAAGCCTCCTGTATGACTCACTCTGATGCAGATCAGTGATCACCAAAGTAATTTTTTCTTGCTATCCACACTGTTATTATTGTTTTCAGCCAAAAAAAACTGCACAATACAGTAAAACACATGGATATTTAAGCGCTATTGTGTGAGTCCGTCTCAGCGCTGTGCGTTCATCCAGCAGAATCGGGGATCATATTAATCAGATTTCTTTGGCATTTAATTAAACATCTTGTTTACACAACTGGTCATAAAGTAATGGCTGACAGGCATCTACACAACCAAGTGACACAGTCTCTCCTGTGGTATTTAGTACCAGTTTGTAAGAGGGAAAGCCTTTCTGAGGTCCCCTAAGCATAACGTTAACATCCCACTGAAAACAACTTTGAATTTTAAGTTATTGTGATGTGAATCAGTGACCTAGGCCTGAACCAAGTGATTGGCCTCTACTAGAAGACGCTGTTCTTACTGAGATCAGCCGTTTCACACAAACACAGAGCACACGTCAGCCTAAGGCTACCAGAGTCCTGCTGACGTCTTACACTGGACAATGTGTACCAGGACACACACACGCACACACGGAAAGGCTGACAAAGGTGGGCTGTGCAGTAGAAACCTAAGAGGGGCATGTGCAATTTCATTGTTCTTGTGCAATGACAGGATTCTATTCTATTCTAATATGGCAAGTGGTCGAGTTCAGTGACAATCACAATAAAAGCCTGAGTGTGTCAGTTTTCCCATTTTGTGTGTGTGAGTGTGTGTGTCCATTTAACATCATACCAGTTGTTTCTGGCAATGTCATAAATCCAGAAGGAGTTGCGAACGTTCTCTTCCCGTTTGTCCTTGTCCTTGCTGAGTCCTGACAGCACGTGGATCTCATTGAGCTCAGGGTCAATGGTGGCTCTTTGGGTGAAGCCTGTCATTGGCACTGCAACACAGAGCAATAAACAGGAAGCAAAGGGATGAGTGCAAACAATGTTGGGGAACTGCAGGAGTTTTCTGTACCAAAGAACAACAATGTTCTTTAAGCTTCGCTCCATTCTGATTCCATCTCTGGCTGATGTGGCAAGTTGGTGATTGAATATAACCAGACACTACCACAACCCTTACCGATAACCCAGTACACACTGGAGCTGAGCCATGCCAGAGATTGAATATGGCAAATAGCTGCTGGGACCATGTCTAATGATAATCCATGAGAACTGCTTACATGGCAAAATTCCAGTCAATTGAGCATTTTGTGACCATGTATAGGCATTTAGGGTTGTACTGTATGTTATTTAGAGCATACCCTTCCTTTATACACGCCAACTTTAAATACTATAAAGTACTCAGACTTTGAACTTTAGAGTGCAGGAGAAATGCTCCGATCAGGAAGTTGTGCTTAACCTTTAAGTATTGAAGCCACATTCATCACAAATCGATATGAGTTCTATTGATTTTAATCCCCTCTTATTGGCATCAATATTTAGCCGATTCAGGATATATTCTTACATCTCTAGTATAAACATTATGAGACATCTGCAAAGACTTTCACCAAAAAACATCTGTTGTGGAAGCTTCATCAAACCTGTTAATAGAATGAACGCTCACCCATTCCTGAGTCCTTCTTGGTGCCGTCAGATATGATTTCCACGTGGTTTCCATCTACATCATAGCTGAAGAAATCATTGAGGTACGTCTTTGACCTCTGACCCCCGAACACATACAGACAACGGTTCCTCTGGTGGAGAGAAATGGCAGTTAAAAAAATGCTGCGACATGCATTCCATTGGCTACTCTGTCTCCAGACTCACAGTGTGGAACAGCATACAGTGTCCAATGCGGGACTGGACGTCTTCTGGTCCAGCGTTACACGAGTCCTCCCTCAGAAGGCTCCATGTCCCGGCCAGACAGTGGAAGGCGTACAAGCCGCTGAACTGTGGCTCAGACGTCCGGCTGTCCTCCACGCTGCCGTTACAGGTCAGGATCCGTCCGCCAAAAGTATAGATCATGTGCTTCTCCGAGTCCATGCACATCTGAGAGGTGGAGGTCATTCAGAGGTCAGAGAAAAGGACATAGAAGGTACAGGGGTCACTTTTCTTTGGAAAAATATTGATACTGCTTGAAATTTCCACTTTTTGTCCCATAACAATCACAAAAGTAAATGCATTTTATTATGATTTTACGGGCCAGACTAAACTCAACGGACCATATAATCATGAAGTGGAAAGAAAACAAAATACGGTGTTTAAATTTATTTGTTTGTAAAAAAAAAAATAGGTGTGGCATATTCACTCCCCTTATCAAAAATAATACAGGCTGATGGTCTTTACTGAACAGCAACAAAATCTTGTAATGCACAAATTCAGATTTTTTCTTTTTTTTTTTTTACTCTGAAACTGGAAAAGAAATAAGGTGAGTGCAGCTACCTGGTGGTCAAACACCAGCTTTGGTCCTCCATCAGAGGACGTGTCCTCGCTGAGCAGCGTCCATGTGTTGGCATCAATGTCATATCGGTAGAAGTCGCTCTTTAGTGACTTGCTGTTCCTGACGCTGGAGTCCAGGTAGCGGCCCAGTGTGTAGATCTGACGTCGCTGAGAGTCGATGCACATCTTATGGCATGACCGAGCACTTGGGCCACTCTGATGTGACAAAAAAGGGAGAGGACTGCATCATTTTCAAAAGTTGATTCAATTAAATACATTTTCATAATATGGTCAGGGGTCTCATTTTAGTTCAGGGGCCACATTCAACACAGTTTGACTAGAATAATCCTAGCATTTTTTGTAAAAGCAAACAGTGAAATTCTAACAGTATAAGTCTAACAGTTTAAGGACAGATTATGACCAAGAGAACCTGTTCATGAGGCAAGCATTCAGTCACAGGCATCTGGAACTGAAATTAAGGACATTTGACCTCTTATTTTATTTAATAAAGAACATCCTTATGTTAAGGTTAAAATGTATGTAACCCAGTGTTAATTGGACTATTGTTCTCTATAGGAGTGTGACGATATCTCAATACGGCGATATGTCACGATATTTTTTATTGTGTTATCGGTTATCGATATGCTCGCGCTAAGTATCGATTTAAAAAATAAAATAAAATAATTTTTTTTTAATTATTTAAGATTTATTTTATTATTTTCAAAAACCTTTTCTGCTTTTTCACTAAAATATGCAGGTAGGTCTTCACAGAAGTGTTGTCACTGTTTGTTGAAGGAACCAATATATTGTTTACTGGAATATTGCACTATAATGATGTCACTGGTAAGAAAGACACTATTTTTGTTTACAGAAAGCACTATTGGAGATACTTATTCATTTACATTGGTATGTTGACACTTATTTACAGATATATAGTGTCACTGTTCATAGGACACTATCAATTTATTGTCTTTCAGAGATATACAGTATGTCAGATTGTCATAGATTGATTTCTGACATATATATAAAATCGCAGTATGGTCATATCGTGAGATAATAATTACTGTGAGCTTTGTATCGCGTACCGGTACCCAGAAGTTCCCACCCCTAGTTCTCTAAGAGTAATATCACTTGATCAAGCCTTTACCAACATTCCACACTACAAAAACTTTGTCTAATTTACACTGATATTGTATTTGATCAATATCGACCAATGGTCATCAATAATCAGTAATGAATCGAAAGTGAAAAAGTTGTATTGGGACACCCTTAGTTTTACCTCTTGTGCTGGAGAAATAAGTAGATCATTTCAAATATCACGTCAACCACCCAATGATGTTCACTTCAATCAGTATTAAACCACTAGGTGCTATATGCATTTTTAACTACATGGCTATATGCACCCACACACACACTTAATATTGAACAAAGTCAAAATGTATTTTAGCTCTGTGAACTTACCACTGTGATTAACACATGAAGGAAATTAAGACAGAAATATGTTTACTTTGTTCTGCAGTGACTCAGATCTCAAATATAGAAACTCAAACAAGTGAAAGAAAAATCATTGCTCTACTAAAGCATCCCCTCACCTCTTTTTCTGTGTCTCTGGAGATGCATGCCCACTGGTTCTCTTGAACGCTGTAAGCCCAGAAGTCTGCCAAGTCCTGTGTGCCATCCCAACCTCCAAACAGGTACACTGTCTCTGTGGAGCACAAATATAGGCTGGCTGTGATCAGTGTTCCACGGCACATAGAATTGCTGCATGAAACTGATTTATTCTGCTAAAATAGTTTGAAATAAAGATTGTCAGGTTAACATACTGTGGCTGTACACAGAAGTGAAAAATTTTGGTTTCCCTGTAAAGCATGGCCACCCATTTGAAGTGACATCACCGTGGCGTGTCACTGGCAGTAGCAAGACAAAGGCTGTGCAACAACCACGTATCACCAAAGCATTTAAACAGCCCTTAGCAACAGATACTGACTGAGCTAAAGCAATAACAGAAGCTATTGGGGTGTTTATAGCAGCAGACATGAGGCCATATTCCAGTGCGTAAAACAAGAGGTTTAAACATGCTGAATGTGTTTGAGCCACATTATGAGAACCCATCGCCCACCCACTTCAGTGAGAAGATCGTGCCCAGTCTTTATAAGCAGGAAAGGACAAGAGCTGAATTATCCCAGATATGATCTGCTGTGTTCACCACAGACAGGTGGACCTCCAGCCAGTGTAACGGGAAGCTATGCAACTGTGACAGCTCACTACATCACAGCAGAGTGGGAGATGAGAAGCCCTGTGCTGCAGACACGCCCCCTCTATGAGAGTCACACGGACACAAATCTGGCACAGGTACTGACAAAAGCAGTGGAAGACAGAGCCTTATATTGCACTTAAAGTTGTTTTTATATGATTTCAAAATGTTATTACATATTGGATGAACATCTTGCGTTGAATGCTGTTTTTATTTAATGAACAAAATACCCTTACATTAAGTGTTCTACAAAATACATGGAGAGAAAAGTTATATTTGCATATATTTGATTCGATTCACAACTGTAACTGTAATACAATCCGAATGCTGAATTTTTTGATCCATTGCACGACCTCGTATGAATTGTGCATGAATGTTGGTGAGTACAAAAAGGTGTATACCTTTTGCATAACTGGACTCACTGATTGATATGAGAAGCAGTAGCAGTGGGAACAAAATCTGAGTGCACTGACAACCAAGCAAAAAACAAATGGGGCTCCCTGCCAAATTGATGAATAAAGACACTAAACTAAGGCGTGGTACCATCCACACTACTTATAAAAAACCAGCTAATTACATTTATTGAATTAGTTTTCTTTTGAAACTAATTTGTCAGTCAGGCTGTGAAGAAGTGAACAAAGGAGAAATAGTTTGAGTCTGAGATCTCACCAGTCTGAACGTCAATAACCATTTGATGTCCTCCTCTCATGCCCGGCCTATTGTCATCACCATCACCTGCAAAGAGGAAAAAGAGGCGATGGGGATGTGTGCGAGCATGTGATGGATGTTTGGTGACGCAATGGGTAATGGCAAAGGGGGGGGGGGGGGGGGGGGGGGGGGGGGGAATGTGATGAGAAACAGTCAACAAAGGGAGGAGGGCAAGTTCAAAGCAATTGTCTGGAGGTACAAAAGGGGGACTGTGATCCCGCTTGAGTTGATGCTCTCACTGTTCATGTCGTCTTGGCTGATTTCCTGGGCGCTTGTACCTTTGTTGCATTTGGGGATGATCTGACTCCACCTGGGCTTGTACTCTTGCTGGCTGATGTACTGGTTAAACAAACCATCTGGGATGAGGGCATAGAGGGACGGTTGTGAGTAAGACTATAGGCACTAATCTTCAGCTTTTACATGTTTTAGAGCAGCCTCACACCCAGAGTCCAGTACCTCGCACAGCTTTATCTATCAGCTCCTCACAGGCGTCAAAGTCTCCCTGAAGAACCAGCCGATCGTGTAGATGGGTTAGCATGGGGTGCTCTAGAGCTATCCGAGTCTTCTTCTGCAGTGACTCAAAGGCCTCTGTGTAGTTATGCTGTCGGAAGTGTTTCAGGCAGAGGCGAATGGCTTCCTGCTCTCTGTACTGTGAAGACAGAATGAAGAGGAAAGTGATGCAGATCTGTCAACAATAAGTAGGCCAGAGACAAGCCTTCTCATAAACCACCATCAAAAGCTCAAAGGCATTCAAGACAATCATCCAATGATAATGTGGCTTTTAAACCAAAGGTGATGAAACTTTTTATCGAATAAAAACTGTCTGCTTCCTGTATCACTTTAATACAGAGCCCCAGACCTTGTTACATGGTAAGAAAAATAAGTAAATAATTGTGGCCAGAAAACACAAAACAACTTCGTGGCCACATAAAAATAGTAATTAACAAAAAGACATGGTCATCAACATCCCCCGCCAGATTGGTTCTCATTATAACTCAACCTTTTCCTAAATCTAACTTAGTCATTTTATATTTTGATGTGATAGTAAACATCTAACTATCTAAAACGGTTTCTAAGAAAAGCTGTCCCCTTTGAAGATACCTCAAAGGGGACAGATAAAAAGATAATATCTTTTAACATTATCCTAGAGGATCTCGCACTGTGCAATAAAATAGTTACGAGTAGAAATCTGTCCAACAGTGCTGTGGCTAAATTTAAAGAGGCCATTCCTGCTGCCTTACACTCAGTGCACCATCCAATAAATAACTATGACATTAATTATAACCCCTCTCAACTGGATCTGCTTGTCGATAGCTCTGCTAGTCTACTAAAATCCACCTTGGACTCAATTGCCCGATTGAGGGAAAAAACTATTAAACGTCAGAGGAAAGCTCCGTGGTTTAGCTCTGAAACTCGCACACTCAAACAAACAACCCGTAAATTAGAGAGAATGTGGCGCTTCAATAAAACAGAGGAGTCACGAATACTTTGGCAAGAAAGCCATAGTAAATACATGACAGCCTTACGACATAGTCGATCTACATACTACTCCTCACTAATTGAAGAAAATAAAAATAATCCGAGGTACCTTTTCAGCACTGTAGCCAGGCTAACACAAAGTCAGAGCTCTATTGAGCCCATGATTCCTCTAGCCCTCAGCTGTGAGGACTTATGACATTTTTTAACGATAAAATTCACAAGATTAGAGATAAAATTAGCCACTCCCTGCCTTCACCTGGGCCTGCTGTACCATTAATGTAAATAGGCCTAACCTAAACTGTTTCACACATATAGGACTTCAGGAACTTAACTCTATTATTTCATCCTCCAAACCATCGACCTGCCTTTCAGATCCGATCCCAACTAAGCTGTTTTAAAGAAGTTATTCCCTAGTCTGCCCATCTTTGTTGGAGACAATAAATATATCCCTATCAATAGGCTACGTGCCACAGTCCTTTAAAGTAGCTGTAATCAAACCCCTTCTCAAAAAACCTACTCTTGATTCCAGCACTTTAGCAAACTACAGGCCTATATCTAATCTTCCTTTTATTTCAAAGATTCTTGAGAAAGTTTGTGGCGGCTCAGCTCTGTGAATTTCTTCAAAACAACAGCCTGTCGAGGACTTCCAGTCAGGCTTTAGAGCTCAACACAGCACAGAGACTGCTTTAGTTAAAGTAACTAATGATCTACTCTGGGCTTCAGATGAATGACGACTCTCAGTGCTGGTTTTATTAGATCTTAGTGCAGCTTTTGACACTATAGATCACTATATTCTACTAGAGAGATTAGAGAAATTACTTGGAATCACAGGGACTGCCCTAAACTGGTTTAAGTCCTACCTATCTGATAGGTACCAGTTTGTACAAGTGAATAATAAGTCTTCTGTGTACACTAAAGTAAGCTACGGGGTTCCTCAGGGCTCTGTGCTAGGTCCAATCCTCTTCTGTATCTATATGATCCCCCTTGGTAATGTTATGAGAAAATACTCTGTTAACTTCCACTGCTATGCTGATGATACCCAACTGTATGTATCAATGAAGCCAGGTGAGACAAATCAGCTATCTAAACTTGAGGCCTGTCTAAAGGACATTAGGGCCTGGATGGACCAAAATTTTCTTCTTCTCAACTCAGACAAGACTGAGGTCATTGTACTGGGCCCGCGACACCTTAGAGAAACCTATGCTAGCCTAACTGCCCTAGATGGCATTACTCTGGCACAAAGCACAACTGTTAGAAACCTTGGGGTTCTATTTGATCAGGGACTTATCCTTCAACTCTCACAGAAACAAACTTCAAGAACTGCCTTCTTTCATCTCCGTAACATTGCTAAAATCAGATCTATCCTGTCTCAGGGCGACGCCGAAAAACTAGTCCATGCTTTTGTTACCTCTAGACTGGATTATTGTAATTCTCTTTTAGCAGGCTGCCCGAGCAAGTCGCTTAAGAGACTTCAGCTGGTTCAAAATGCTGCAGCACGTGTACTGACTAAAACTAGGAGAAGAGATCACATTACTCCTGTATTAGCCTCTCTGCATTGGCTTCCCATAAAATATAGAATAGAATTCAAGATTCTTCTTCTCACTTATAAAGCCCTAAATGGACAGGCACCAGTCTATCTCAAGGAGCTTGTAGTGCCATACAATCCCCCCAGAACACTACGCTCTCAAAATGCTGGACTACTCGTTGTTCCATTCATCTCTAAAAGTAGTATAGGAGGAAGAACTTTCAGTTATCAGGCCCCACTGCTCTGGAACCATCTACCAACCACGGTTCGGGGGGCAGACACCCTCTCTACCTTTAAGGTTAGGCTCAAAACATTCCTCTTTGATAAAGCTTTTAGTTAGGAACCAGCTCATAGCTCATAATTAAGATTGCAATAGGCATAGACTGCCGGGGGGGGGGGGGGGGGGGGTTCTGGCATTCTCGGTTGGAGAGAGGTTGGAGAGGGCGTTAAGAGAGAGGTCATTTAGGTTAGAGAGGGACCGGAGAGGGTCCCATTCCTCTTTCAAACACTCCCTCTATGTCTGCTTCTTCCCTTGTGTGTTTGCTCCTGTACTCCTTCTGGCTTTTGTCTTGCAGGTCCGTGGGATCCTCAGTGTGGAGTTACAGAGACTCAGCGGCTCTGTCTCCACCCTTTTCTCTGCACACACCCAACACAGCATAACGTGGATGGCTGTTCATCATAGGAATGGGATCCACACAAGGTTCCTGCTGCTTAACAGAAGGTTTTCCTTGCCGCCATGATGAATTCATGTTGGGTGTGGGATACATATGTATGTGTATATACGTATATATGCATATGTGTGTATCCATAAAATGAAGAGTCCGTCCTTAAGACTGCTCTACTGTAAAGTGCCTTGAGATACCATTGGTTATGATTTGGCGCTATACAAATAAAGATTGATTGATTGATTGAAATAGAGTAAAAAAAAAAAAAACGAACGAGGGCACTCCTGAAAAAAATAATTGTGCGTATTGATACCCTGAAGCCACACACCGAATTTGGTTATCCTATCTTATATAGTTTCTGAGAAAAGTAGAAGTTGTTCCCTTTAACTCGGATGGACGGAGCTCAAACCCTTTATCCCCCTTCCACATTTGTGGGGGGGATAATAATAGCTGATGTTTATATATGTTTTGTAATGACTTTTCTGATTGGCACAGGATTGATACAGTCTTAAAGGGTCTATTTTTTTTTCCATAATGTTTTGTTTCATCAAACTATACAGATTGTCAAATTAAATAAGAACACATAGGGCTGATAACATGCAAACACATTTAAGTTCTTGTTTACAACAGCCGCAGTGAGTCCACGTTCCAACGAAAAGTCTGGTGTTCTGCATGTGACTCATTTATACACACAGCTGAACACACACTCACATTAACACTTAAAGGTCGTACAACATATATAAAAGCAACATGACATCAATGAGTGCAGCTCAGCAGCACCCTGGTTCTCTTTGACAACATCTGCCATTGCTACAGCAAATACACTAACCTTAATTAGGAATTATGTGTACACATTATACTTTGTTGTCACAAAGTTGTATTTTGTGGCCATGAAGTAGTGTTTCATGCAAACGTAATGGCTCATTCGTGGCCACAATTATTATTACTTTTTAACCATCTCATGTCTGGTGCTGCATAATTCTCATTTAGATGACACCTTTCTGTAGCTGAAGAGTTAATTTGATATGCTGAAATTGTTCATACAATTCAATAGGGATGTCCCGATACAACTTTTTCATTTCTGATATGATATCGATATTGCAGCCTTGTGTATCGGCTGATACCGATATTGATCTGATATCAGCATGAATTATACATACTTTTTTGTCTTTAATAAAAAAATTATAATTACTTATTTTGTAGTGTGGAATGTTAGAAAAGGTTTGATCAAGTGATGTTACTCAAACAGAACAATAGTCAGCAACAGTAGGTATCAGAAAAAAACTGGGAAGATACATATATATATGTGACATTTGATTAGTGTCACAATGAACAGAAAAGCTTGTTGGCAAACTTCACTGTTTACCACCATTACCTCTACCTCTGAGCAAAGAAACACGTCGTGCATATCTTGGACTAGCGCACAAATGCTGACTGACAAGGCAGACATTTAAAGGGATGGAGGACAGGATTACCATGTACATACAGACTACCTCCTTACCTTGCTGTACCAGTTGAGGCAGGGCTGCACCACATCAGGGTCTTCAATACCATGCAGCTCCACATACCAGATGCTGAAGTTAAAGCTGGGCCCCCACGACATCAGAGGCACTGAGATGAGGGGAAAGATGAGGTCTAACGTGATCCACTACGTGACCGTGTTACTGTGTAAATCTCTGTCACTCTCACCTATTTTGACAAATCTGCAGGGAAACATTTGCTCGTCGATCTTGTGCTTTAATGTGAAGGTTTCCTTGTTGTAGTCATTCTTAAGGCCACTGGTAGACAAAGAGGATGAAAAAAATATATGATTGAAATACACAACTCACATTACATTGAGTGGGAAACCAGTTCATCTGCTTTGTATGCACTTAGCACAGCTGGTTTTAAGGTTGGTGAGCTGCTTTAAACTCCAATCAGAAGAATACATGATTCACACTTTGTGCATTTCAGACACCTTATATGCGTTAGTTTCCAGATATAAACAACACTGCTCATGGAGGAGCAAGACTGAGTAAACAGGTGTCAGATATCAGGTAGGAATAATTCATTTCTGTTGAGCACTGTCAGTAGAAGTCAGATATAATTCATCAATTGGAAGGATGTCTGGCAGGTATTTTCATCATTTGATCTTAGGGATGTAACGATTAATCGTAAGGGAGTTAAAAATCGATTCATAGGTATCACGGTTGATATCGATTTTCTGACAATTACTTTTTTTAAACCAGCAGAGGGCGCTATCCGGAAGTGTTGGCAGCGGGCGGAGTCTGCTAATACTTTCTTTCTGGCTGCCTTCTACTCTTACATATGTTAATAAATGATTCATTACCCCTTTAGCACCGAAAGAATATCTGTAATATTACTTGAATATCTGTAAAAGTCACGTTTTTCTATTAGCTCTGTCTGCTAGCATAGCTTCTCTTCTTCACTGCAAGATATCTGCATGCCAACCGACCACTGTGTTACCAGCGCCCTCTGCTGGTCCAAACAAATATGACGTAAATCAGTGCAATGACGGGTTTTTTTTTTTAAAGTCCAATTGTTAAGGCACAAAATACATTTTCAGTTGCACTTTTAAAAGAAAAAGAACTATTATGCAGTTTTGCATTGTTTATTATAGAACCAGAATTTAAATTAATAGGCTTCATTTTCATTTGTATTATTCCTTTATTTATTTCATTCAAGATTTATTTTTAGTTAAATTGCATTGTTTTGAATAGTTTATTAAGGAATTCTTTTGACAATGAAAAATAAAAGGAAAATAATACAGTATTTTAAATTTGTCTACAGTCCCATTTTGTAAATGAAAAAATCGTGAGAGAATCGTATCGTGAACCCAGTATCGTGAGTCGAATCGTATCGGGAGTTGAGTGAATCGTTACATCCCTATCTGATCTATTTTTATTTATTTCTTTATTTAAGTAGGGACAGTACATATTAATGAACATTCAAAAAAATGTAAATATGCCAGATTATAGCCAACGGCTAATTTTAATTAAATTGTTGTCCCTAGACAGGCTGATGTAATAAAATGTCACACTTAACAATGAGACATGACACAAAACAATATACAAAAGGATTACATACAGGACAAAAAACATCAGGATCATAAAATACTATTAACTACACAGCCAACCTGTTTACAGTCTCTTTGATGCATCTGACATCGAGTACAAACAGGACGCACAAGCTTGTACAAATTCATGGAAAAATGCTTCACAGATCTGTTTGGTTTCTGAGTGGCGAAGTCAAAAATTGGCTATAAAAGGACTCATTCTGAAGTAATTCCTTAGGATTTACTAGGGATGCTCATTGTTAACTGGTTAATTGATAACAAAAACATAAAACCATGAATACAAATGGTTAATTTATTTAAATTAAGTACTTATGTCAATCAACACGTGGCCACTTTACAGCAATGAAGCTAGCAAAACGGAGCTCTGCATGGGACAATTTCACTCAAAGGCAGCATTACTAGGATTTACATTAAAAAATACTTTCTATGGATGACAGCAGTCAGACAGGTTAATGCGTGGGATCCATCAGATTACCACAAAAACAACAAACAGTAGCACGAGAGAGAGGCGTTTCCTTTCTACAGCGGATCGTGTTGTGCTAAATGGATTGTAGTTCCCAAACAAAGCTATTTTCACCACTAAAGGAAGGCGTCATGATGTCCATTGATGATTTATACGCTGCATTCTCCCTCTAATTTACATTTGTTGAACTCGCCTATTGTTTTCACTCAATTGCTCTGACCATTAATCCTGACTTGCTGGCATTGAAAAGTCATAAAGGGAAATAGCAGTGGCACATGTTCAAAGTGCTGCCCAAGAGGTTTGATAGTGATTTACTCTGCTAACAATAAGAAACACATCAAGGACTTTGAATGCCCTAGGTGGAAAACTGCACTTGGGTCTTGGATTTGACCTTGATTGAAATCGGCAACAATTCAACACAAAGTTTAAAAAATAAGCAGCAATGAATTACTTTGCTGACATTTTTTTTTTATTCACAGTCTTTGCATGCCCTACCTTTGTTCTGTAATAATCAAGCTTTATAACTACCAGGTAAAGACTGCACAAACTTCAAAGCAAGCTCTGTTGAAACCACGTTAACGGCCCACGGCAACAACAAAAAAAAGCTTCAGCAAATCTAAATCTCTGTTTTAAAGTGTAACATGTCTGGCATGCTGGGATTCCCTTGTGATGTGTACTGAGGAGTAAATTGTTGAGGTATAGAATCAGTGCCACACATACAGACTAAGCTAGTCCTGCACCAGACCACCCAACAATCTACCATCAATGCAGCCTCATTGTGTCGACTACTGCCACCTACTGACATTCAGGAATATTTCACTCCTCTGCAAAATGTTGAAGCAACAGACTGTAATCTACTGCAAAAAGACATATTTGGTTGAAGTTACTAAAATTATATATTTTTACACTATATCCAAGGACAAGACTAACCAGTTCAAGATCAAAGCTTGGAGAGAAAAATAGTTAATAATGTGGACTTCTCACCTGGACAAAAGCTCTGTCATGTTCTCTTCACTCATTCCACCAAATACTTTAAACTTCTTGAGGTTGCACACGTGGGTCTTCTCATATTTTCCATAAGTGATGCTCTGAACAATCGCTGGCCGTTCCAATTTCAAGATTAAAAACTGGGGACGGAGAAAGGAAGCATTAACTAGACATGAAGCAAAAAGAAGAGGCTTAACACACGTGTGCATGGATGACTGCACACATGATTGATTGATTATGGTATGCATATTATGTTTACTTGAGAGCCTTTAGTGGATTGCGTGACTTGTACATTTTGGTTTTATCTGGGAAGGTAGCAGTGATCGCCATGATTTATCAGCCTAGCAGCCTCCTCCTAAAGAGACTTTACCTGCAGAAGAAGCTTCATTGGTGAGTTATGTCAAATAAAGCCACATGCAAGCACTGGTATGGAGACCATCCAGCAGGTTTCCTTTTTTGGGGAGAAAGATTATTACTTGAATATGGGGAATATGCAGCGTGCACAATAAATGATCCACGGTGAGAGACTGTCAGGAACAGAGTTCACTGTAATAAAGCAGAGAAGCTGCTCTTCATCAAGAACTTACAGACACTTTGTTTTAGGAGAAAATGTATTTAATTTGATTTTATTTCAGCAGCCCAGTCAGCTATAGGCCTGTATATTTTATTCTGTATCTTATATTTTTGCATTGCTAGTGTCAGTGCTAAATAAATGTTTTGATATTTTTAAAAATGATTTATTCTTTGAAGCATTAATAGGAATTTATGCAATGCCTTGATTTTAGTGAGATTAGGACACAGTCAGAGCCATAAATACAATGCTACTAATATTTGGCATAATTTATTTCTGTGTTTTGGTTTTTTGCCTTGGTTAACCAAGAATGTTCACCTCGGTGACTCCCTACAAAATACTAAGGGTGTCCTGATGCAATATTAATATAGATCCAATATCATATTATCAAATGGGTCAGTTTTTCCTCAAACTTACTGCTCCTGACTATTGTTAAAGACTGAAATATCGGTGTTGCATCGAAAGTGACAAAGTTGAATCAGGAGCCTAAAATACTGACATGTAAAAGTAAATAAATCCTACCTATACAAAGAATAAGCCAAAAAAAAAAAAAAACACCTAAAAACCAAACAAATGTGATTCAGTGATGATAGAACATTTTTATACAATGAAATAATTTATTTCCTAGGCGTTGATATAACTTTTTCACTTCTAATATGAAACTGATATTGTATCCTTGTGTATAGGACATTATCGATATAAGCATGAATCATACATAGTGTAGAATGTTAAAAAAAGCTAAGAAAACAATAGTCAGCAACAGTAGGTATTAAGATAAACTGACCCATTTAGTATTACCAATGGATTACATCCATTTTAACATTAAACAGAAGAATATTCTACAGTTGAATTATAAGACCCTGAAAAATATCAATAAATCCAATACATTATATTGGAGATTTAAGTTGAAGGCCAATATATACAGATACTTGTTTTTAATGATATCAGACCGATATCCGATCAGGATACCCTTAATATTCTTTGAGATGTGTATGGATTGCACACTAGGAGAACGTTTTAGTTTAGATTTTTTTGTTAACTTAATATTACTAAGGTAATTGTAATAGTCTTAACAAAATGGTCAGAAAATGTTGCACGACCCTCACTTCCAATTATGAATGCTGTTTCAGCGGGAAAATATGTTCAACCGATAAATCCTTATAAAAGGGTATTTACTCATATGTCCTGTACTCACTGGGAAGACCATAAATCCAGGGTGAATACAGGTGAAGTGTACATGTTGGTGTGTGTGTGTCCCATGTTCAGTTATAGAACATCTGATGAGCTGCTGCTCTGAGAAGTGGACTTACCTGTGGAGGATAGTTGCTCTCGGAGGACCACCTGGAAGACTGATCATTGGGTTTATCCACCAGGATGTTCCTACAAAAGAATCAGACATCATCCGTTTCAGCTGTGGGATACCAATACAAGCAGTATCATTTTGTCAACTAAAACTATAAGTTTCCATCAATGACCTTTTATTCCATGACTAATTAAATTTGTGACGAGAACATACATTTAGAGGAGTACTGACAACAAAAATTAAATCGATATCTCTGATCATTATCAACAGACGAGTAAAAACGTGAAGTTAAAGGGTGCAAATATGGTGCAAAACAATGCGTTTCGTTAGGCATAGATCTTCTAATAAGGACATTTCAAAGGTTTTAGGCTACACTTGTAAAAACAGTGGAGGATCCCTCAATGTCTTTGTTTTCATTTTTAATCAATTAGATACAGCGGATAAAACAAGTATTGCACGTCACCATATTTCTTAGTAAATATATTTCGAAAGGTGCTATAGACATGTAATTTTCACCAGATGTTGGCAACAGCCCATGTAATCCACACATGCAAAGTAACCAAACCATAAATGTCCATAAATTTAAAAAAAACATGGAAAGCCAAGACACCAGCAGAAGTCAATCAGTAATTAGAAAGCTATCCTGTCCCTTGTCAGTGCAAATTCATATCAGCTGGTTCAGTCCCAATTGATGGCCCATGTACACTGACCAAAAATATAAAAAGCAACACTTGTTTTTTTTTTTTTTACTCCCATTTTTCATGAGCTGAACTCAAAGATCTAAAACATTTTCTATATACACAAAGACCTATTTCTTTCAAATCTGTCAAAATCTGTGTAAGTGAGCACTTCACCTTTGCAAAGATAATCCATCCCACCTCACAGGTGTGCCATATCAAGATGCTGATTAGACAGCATGATTATTGCACAGGTGTGCCTTAGGCTGGTCACAATAAAAGGCCACTCTAAAAAGGTTCAGTTTAATCACACAATAGTAGGGATGTAACGATTCACTCAACTCCCGATACGATTCACGATACGATTTATTTTACAAAATGGGACTGTAGACAAATTTTTTTTGGGGAAAAAAAACTAGAAAATACTGTATTATTTTCGTTTTATATTTCATTGTCAAAAGAATCGATGATAAACTATTCGAAACAATGCAATTTAACTAAAAATAAATCTTGAATGAAATAAATAAAGGAATAATACAAATGAAAATGAAGCCTATTAATTTAAATTCTGGTTCTATAATAAACAATGCAAAACTGCATAATAGTTCTTTTTCTTTTTAAAAGTGCAACTGAAAATGTATTTTGTGCCTTAACAATTGGACTTTAAAAAAAACAAACCGTGATTACACTGATTTACGTCATATTTGTTTGGACCAGCAGAGGGCGCTGGTAACACAGTGGTCGGTTGGCATGCAGATATTCTTGCAGTGAAGAAGAGAAGCTATGCTAGCAGACAGAGCTAATAGAAAAACGTGACTTTTACAGATATTCAAGTAATATTACAGATATTCTTTCGGTGCTAAAGGGGCAATGAATCATTTATTAACATATTTAAGAGTAGAAGGCAGCCAGAAAGAAAGTATTTTCAGACACCGCCCGCCGCCTACACTTGTGGATGCGCCCTCAGCTGGTTTAAAAAAAGTACTGCGATTCAATTTTCAGAAAATCGACATCAACCGTGATACCTATGAATCGATTTTTAACTGCCTTACGATTAATCGTTACATCTCTACACAACAGTGTAACCACAGCAGCCCAGGACCTCCACATCCAGCATGTTCACCTCTATGATAGTCTGAGACCAGCCACCCGGACAGCTGCTGCAATAATCAGTTTACATAACCAAAGAATTTCTGCACAAATTGTCAGAAACCATCTCAGAGAAGCTCATCTGCATGCTCGTCATCCTCATCGGGATCTCCACCTGACTGCAGTTTGTCGTCGTAACAGACTTGAGTGGGAAAACGCTCACATTCCATAGCGTCTGGCACGTTGAAGAGGTGTTCTCCTCATGAATGAATCCCAGTTTTAACTCTTCAGGGCAGATGGCAGCCAGCGTGTGTGGCATCGTGTGAGCGGTTTACTCACCGGACATGTCACCTATTGGGCATGTTTGGGATGCTCTGGATCGGCGTATACGACAGCGTGTTACGGCCCCTGCCAATATCCAGCAACTTCACACAGCCATTGAAGAGGGGTGGACCAACATTCCACAGGCCACAATCAACAACCTGATCAACTCTATGAGTAGGAGATGTGTTGCACTGCGTGAGGCACATGGTGGTCACACCAGATGCAGACAAAAATAGTAAAGTTTGGAGGTGGGAACAATGTGGTGTGAGGCTGTTTTTCAGCATATGGTACGACTGGCAAACTTCATATAATTGAAGGAAGGATTAATGTAAATATGAACTGATGTATTCTTGCTAAAAATCTGCTGCCATCCACCAGGATGATGAAGATGAAACAAGGGTGGACATTTCAGCAACACAATGATACAGCCAAAGGAACTCAATTGGTTTGAGAGACAGAGCATAAACCAGCTACAATAGCCCAGCCAATCACCTGACTGGAATCCAATAGAAAATCCATTTATGGAAAGAATTAAAGATCAGAGTTCATAGAAGAGGCCGACGGAACCATCAACATTTGAAGACTGTGTGGAAAAGCGGGCCAAAATCACACCTCGGCAATACATGCAGCTAGTTTAAAGCTGCCATTACCAACAAAAGCTTTTGTATGAAGTATTCAATAAATTTCAACAAGCGCGTACAATACTTTTTTCTTGGGGTGTCGTGATCCGATATTGATATCGCTTATCGGTCCGATATCAGCCAGAAAACAAAAATCAAATTTTATCGAACTGCATCTAAAATCTCCGACATAAACACTCTCTGGATTGCAGCTCAAATCCTGCAGCTTGTAAGACTAAAATGTAACTAAATAAATGTAGTCTTTAAAAAGTGACTAAAATAAACACTGAATCCAAGCAACAGTGAGAGCACTGGAGCTAAAGGCTTGACCTGAACTGCTCATACAGGTGCATCAGTGTTGGATACTGTTTAAATCTAATCTTTACATAAAAATATTCAACCTCCAGATAGGGCTGGACGATATATTGAGAGTTATATTTTAGTGATATAGAAAATTACAATATCACCTATATGGACATACATATTGTAAATTTGTATTGTATTAAAATACTCATTTTAGGAGACACTGCTTTCACTACTTCAGAACAGCTTCTCTTAACCCAGACCTTCCCCTAAATGTTTGTTAATAAATGAGCTGGTGTAAAATAACACTACTGTGAAATTTTCCTACGGTCGACAATGGGCATGCGTGTCCATTATGTTGAAAAAAGTTAAGAATCTTTCCTTTAATTTTTAGGGTTAGGGTTTAGGAGGAAAATTTTGTACATATATGTGTAAATATTTAATACACTATTAGTGCGGATGTAGGAAACTTTCACGTGTAGGGTTATTTTACACTACACCGGTGTGGTGTTTTTCATCAACAAATTCAACCCAGAATTGTCTTTCTGGTAAGACTTTGAGTTTAAAAAAAAAAAAAAAGAAAGCGAAAAAAAAAAAGGTTTATATCGTATATCATCATTTTGAGGGGAAAAAAAAGAATGGAGATGAGTTTCGGCCCATATAGCCCAGCTCTACCTCCAGAACATAAAGAGTTGACTAGGGTAAAATGTTGTGAGCAGATCACTGTAGCTAGCCACTGTTGTTGTGAGCTAGGTGTTCAGCAACAGAGGATGATCCACAGAGTCAAACAATGTGAATAATAAACAAAAGCTCTAGCAGTGTGTGTGTGAGAGAGAGACATGAAGTTGCACATTTGGTTTTATATGTGTCAATCAAACCAACATGTAAAGCTCCTTAGCATAGTAGCTAACAGGGCTGCTATTTGCCTATTTTCAGTATGGACACTGGTTTGGATCCAGTATTCCCATCGCAGCTGCTGTATAAACTACAAGATGTGTTTAATGTTCTGCCAGCTAAATACTCACTACTAAACTGTGAAAGTCAAATGTACATTGTATTTGACAAACACATCTACTTACTTAGAAAAGACACCAACTCAACTGTGCATCAAAAAACTAGTCAGACCCATGTAATCTCTCCTGTTTTGAACATTACCTTGTAAGAAATGAGTCACTGTAAGCCAGAGAAAGCACAAAGGCTATGTTAAACCATAGCTAACATTACCAGCTGTGGGTTAAAATGAGTAAAGCGAGCTTTATTGAACCTAGCTGAATGGGTAGCCAAGCCCTAGCTTGATGTGTAGCCTAGCCGTAGCTGGACGTGTAGCCCTAGCCCTACCTGGACGTGTAGCCCTAGCCCTAGCTGGACGTGTAGCCCTAGCCCTAGCTGGACGTGTAGTGTAGCCTAGCCTTAGCTGGATGTGTAGCCTAGCCTTAGCTGGATGTGTAGCCTAGCCTTAGCTGGATGTGTAGCCTAGCCTTAGCTGGATGTGTAGCCTAGCCTTAGCTGGATGTGTAGCCTAGCCGTAGCTGGATGTGCAGCCTAGCCTTAGCTGGATGTGTAGCCGAGCCTTAGCTGGATGTGTAGCCGAGCCTTAGCTGGATGTGTAGCCGAGCCTTAGCTGGATGTGTAGCCTAGCCTTAGCTGGATGTGTAGCCTAGCCTTAGCTGGATGTGTAGCCTAGCCGTAGCTGGATGTGTAGCCTAGCCTTAGCTGGATGTGTAGCCTAGCCTTAGCTGGATGTGTAGCCTAGCCGTAGCTGGATCTGTAGCCGAGCCGTGGATGTGTAGTGTAGTCTAGCCCTAGCTGGATGAGGAGCAGACGGCTGGGCCTGTCTGGAGCTAACATGACCACACTGAGCGGACAGCACGACACACAAGGCCCCAAAGCACTGGGTTTAGAGGGCAGCTGCTGCTGCTACATGAAATACTCACTCAGGCAAATATGTGGAAGAGAAGGAGCTCCATTTAAACACGCTGAATGTGAGGACTCTACTTTCAGGGACGACAGCCATCTTGTTGCAGAATTGACAAGCAGCAGGAGGCTGAGGAGGAGCAGTGTCAGCAGGTCTTAAAGACACAGTGCACCTGTTCCCTCTGTGCTAACAGGCCTGTGTCCCAAACAGGTGTACTGTCCCTTTAAAACACATGTGTCAAACTTAAGCCCCGGGGGATAAATCCGACCCTTTTTTTAGATCAGTGGTTCTCAAACTTTTTTGGCTCAAGTCCCCCCTTTCTCTGATTTCTGAATCCAAATACCCCTTTTTGTCCAACTATAATATTTTGCTCGGAATTGTATATATATAAAAAAAAAAACTATAGAGCGTAATAATGGAATGAAGGAGTGATAAAACACATTTTAAAGAATCTAATTTTGTAATTAAGTGGAATAAAACAGAATTTTGTGCCTCCTGAATGGATTATTTCTATTATTTTTTTTATTATTATTTCCTGTTATCTCCCCCCTGGTGTTGGGACCAAGACTGACTCTTGTATTTTCAGTTCTTGTTCTCATCAAAGTAATTTCCGCCATCATTATTATGATTATATATTTTACCTTAACATAAACAATATAAACCCCCATATTTTTAATTCTTTCATTTGTAAATTTTCCAATTTCTCTCTCTCTCAAGTACCCCTTGTAGTGCCATCGCGTACCCCCATTTGAGAAACATTGTTTTAGAGCATCCAATGTGGAAAACATGAATTATTGTCTTGTCACCAAATAATTCAGTTGAAGATATCTCAGTCCCTCCAAATACTCAAGTTCAGTGAAACTCCAATTTACTCTATCTATCTATCTATCTATCTATCTATCTATCTATCTATCTATCTATCTATCTATCTATCTATCTTGCTAGATAGCAATCGTTTTTAATCTCAAATTGTTGAAATAACTACACTTTTCCAAAATCCTGCAACTTTCCACATGTTAAACCCAACTTAAATAAAAATTGGTCACAAAATCAAGGAAATTAAAGTGAAGATCCTGCAGAGACTGATATATCTGTCATTTATTGCTTGGATATTGATGGTTCCTTATATACTTTACATATCAGTTACACTTGGAAGTGCAAACGAGAGCACCATAAAGAATTTACTAGTTTACAAATAAACAAATAAAATGACTCGAAAAATTTATAAAATTACAGAAATAGGACTGCAAGGACAACAGAAACATTTATGAAATGATCACAAAAACAGACAAAGTGACAACAGAAATACACAAAATTAATCATAAAACAAAAACGACATTACCTATTATAGCGCGAACTTCCAGGATTTAATCAGTGTGTGCTGGACAACAAAGCTGGCTGGAGTTTGATCTCCATGACAACTTATGCTGAACGACTAACCTGCTCGCAACCAGGTTTGGCTCTGGCTTGGATGTTAGCGAGTCTTAAAGCCCCAGCCTCCTGACCAATCAGTTCTCTTAGAAAACAACTTTCCCATTGATAGATGATCCTGGTTGGTGCAGATCTGATAGCTGCTTTAAGGAAAGAAGATTATTAAATATAAATGCAATCCTTTCATTTACCGATGACATCCTTTAGGAAAGATATAGATTTATATCAAACAGACTGATTTACAGTCAGCTGATGAAGCCTATGTGTCGATCTGTGTGCGCGGACGGCTGAAGTCATTAATT
The DNA here is from genome assembly GCF_900634775.1 of Gouania willdenowi. NCBI lineage: Eukaryota > Metazoa > Chordata > Actinopteri > Blenniiformes > Gobiesocidae > Gouania > Gouania willdenowi. Next base: position 24,770,936 of record NC_041049.1, on the reverse strand, counting down.
AATTCACTAATTCATTCATTCATACGTTGGGGCTGACATTATCAGCAGGAACATAAACAATGTGCTCTCATCCCAGTGTGTGTGTGTGTGTGTGTGTGTGTGATAAATAGGTCTACTTGAATAGAAACATGTGTGTGCTGTAATAAACTTGAACTGCAGAGCGCTGTTCGTTTATCATCCATTGGATTAATATCATAAATAATATCACGCTTTTGCGATTCACTGCCAGCATTCCCTCCTGGTGCGTGTAGCACTAACAGTGATGCTCTTTGCTGTCATCCTTGATTTTAGTTCATTATATTTGTTTAAAATCATTATCTGCTCCTCCATAAAAAAGATGGTGGCTCTTCCAGATTTCTCCATTGTAATGATTGGTCAGACGCTCCAATCTCCACCCCTTTTATGTTAACGTGCACATAGTGAGGCTGTAAACATTTGGCTTCAATTCGCGTGTTTTTGATCACAGTTCGTGACACAGCTCATATCTGAAAAGGAATGTTTGGTTAGTTCAAGCCAGCTAACGCAGCTTAATCCAATCTAGATTCGTAGTATATCCCCAAAATGACTCAAAAACTCATACAAAATTTTAGAAAAATACACAAAAATATATGATGGCGCTAGAAAAATATAAAATTAACCAAGGGTGGCACAAATATTTTTCAAAATGAAAACAAAAACACACAAAAAACATTATACAAATACAAAAAAAAAAGGCTCCAAAAACCAACAAAACAATGACAAAACACAAACAACCTCTTTGTTGTTTCCTGTAATAATACAAAGATTCTAAATTATTTAATGAATATTGATTGTGTGGTCCTCTCATCAGACAATCCTATTTTTGAGGCACCGCTGTGATAAAAGTTGACCTACAACTAGCCCTGGTGCAGTATTTTCCCTGCCTATTGATATTAATCTTTACACTGTGAAACTACTGTCTATGCATTTTACCCATTTTCCCATGAGGCTTAGCCGTGGGCTGCCACACACAATGCAGGGGCTCTAGGAAGTAATTCTGGGGTTTGCGGTCTCGCTTCTCTGACAACAAGGCAGCCGCACAGTAATTGGAAATCACTGACTTAGAGAGACTTTCAATCCCTGCTTAAGTTGTTCCAAAACGGTTCCGTGTCCTTTGTTTGTTTGATTTTATTACAAGTAGTTTAGCCAATGATGCTCAGACACACAGAAACATTTTTTTTTTTTTTTTTTTTTTTTTTTAAACAGATAAAAGAAAACGTATTGATGATTAGGGAGAACATGCAAAAGGCTCAAAAACACATAGATATAGTGTCCATCTTGCTTTTACAAGAGCTGTTTGTTGGCTGTAAGCTTTGATGCTTTCTATGTGTATTTGTCTGCTTCTGTGTGTTGTGACTACATAAAGCAGTGGTTCCCAACCTTTCTTGTCTTGTGTACCCCCTGAGCCTTTCTGTCATACCATGAGTACCCCCTCACTCATATGTGTTCATGATTCTCCAAAAGTAGAACATAACACAACTGAATATTCAACACAAGTCATTTTATTTCATCTTCTTAAATTGAACAATTGATATTCAGGCATTATCTTCTTATTTAACTCAAATTAAACATACAATTGTGTTGCCTTCAGGGCAATGAAAATGATAAATATAAGAAATTATTATAGTAAACGTTTGTATTATTAATACTGTATTATTATTACTAATATATTCTAATTACATTGTTATTAGAGAAAAATAATAAAGTTGAAATTGGAAAAAAGTAAGAATAAATAGAAATAATAAGTAATGTAAAAAAATAAATACAAATAATCACACTGCCTGTGTTATATATAAATTTTATGACATTTACCACAAAAGGAGCTTCTTTGAATATGTCCCCTTTAAACAGGCATTTAAACTTTAAAAACAAGTCATCGCGCACACGTACCATTTTATTGAATGACTTATGAAATGATTATCTTGGAAATAAATTTCTAATTTTTCCACGTACCCCCTGCAATGTGCTCACGTACTCTTAGGGGTACTCGTACCCCTGGTTGGGAAGCACTGATATAAAGTACCTGCAGGACAGGGTCACTGATGTCTGTCATGTCTTTGTTAAAGCCTGTTCACACTGCACTGGCTCTTTGGTGTAAACTTTTAGGGCTGATCTCAGTGTTTCACCTCACACTGAGTCATCTCCAGCTTCTAGGGAGGATGAGTCAGCTGGTGAGTAATGTGGACACTCGCCTTTTCCCGTTAACTCCAGTTATCAGTTTAATTTTAACGGATAATTACAAGAGTTCGCCATTGTTTTTGAATAATATTCAGATATGAATAAGCTCCTTTTTCCCCTAAACTCACTTTATTTCATTTTCACTGCAGAAGTGTATTCTCAGTTTGTTTGGTTTGTTTTTTTTTTTTCTTCACGTGGATCAGTGTTATATTTAATTAGGATTGGTTTTTTTATTTTTTTTATTTCTAAGCCAAACATTTTTACCAAGGTCCATCCATCCATCCATCCATCCATCCATCCATCCATCAATCACTGATCTATAGATCAGATAATAATCCACTTAAATCTGTAAATAATATACTGTATATTATACATTAATTACACCAGAGAACCAGAGATTGCAAATAATTGTTGTTTTTGCATGATTTATGAAAAAATTATCAGTTTGATCTTCTGGGCTTTAATGTTGAAATATATTTCATTTACAACAAATGTTTTACAGAGTTATCCTTTGGGCTAATATATTAATGATCAATAATTGCTTTTATGTGTCTGTTCATTCCATTGACTATTGTGTTCTGTGTCCAGTACATGTGTTTGACTTATTACAATTATTATATTGTGTGAGTTATAGAAACTCTCTGGAAGGGGTGCTCCTGTGTTCTGTCAGTGTCTCTATCTCTCTCTCTTCTTTTTTTATTTTTTATTTTTAGGTTAATTTATTACATTTGGTTTCAGTAAAGTTTCATTTTAGTAGTGAAAGAGTTTCCGCTTATCTTCACTTTAGTGTTTCTCTTTCTCTTTTTCTCATAAATACATATGCTTTGTGTTATGATGAGCCATTTAGCATTCAATGTTTTGATGAGAAACCTAGTCAATGTCTCATTCTATGCAGTTACAAAAGATTAATGTGCATACAAATGAACCAAACTCGGCTAACAAAATCTAAAAATGTCCTTATTGCATATACTGTAGGCATTGATATTTGTGACAACTATTTTGTTATTCGTAATACAATAAACACATTTGACGTTATTTACATGACTAGTACAGGTACCCTTTAATTATTTGATACATTTTAGGTTTCACATAATGGTCAGATTGTAAGTCCTCACTGGTCACATGGGGTGCCCTTCAAAATAAAATTCTACCTCGTCCTAATGTGAGCAGAGATAAACGAGTTAAAGGAAATAATAAGTTGAGAGCCAACTCTCAAAATAATATAAAAAGGGTTTTTTTTTTATTGTGTAATCAAGAGTTCATATGGAACAGCTGATCTGTTGTCATATTTGGTCTGTAGATTCTGCTCATACACTGGGAAAAGGAGCAGTTTGTAGATGAGCAGAGAGGTTATGATTTTAGTGAATGTTAGAGCCCAATTTACATCTGACACACTTGTTTTTTCTACAATTAATGTCTAGATATTGTCCTTAAAACTAGTAAGAGGAAAAAAGAAAGGTAACGTGAAGTGTACTTTTCCATCCCTGCTACATCTGTCCCAGCTCAGTGTGTCTTTTTTACTGCAGATGTCCAATGGTCTCTATTGCTGCTAGTAAATGTAGCCATTGTTAAAAAAGAACATATACATCTTAAGTTTGGGCTGTGTAGACTGTTCTAGTTTAATCTTTTATGCAATCTTCATGCACAGATAGTAAAATGTTATGATAATTACGTGATTCGGTTTTAATTTTAGACTGGCATGATTTGTAAAGTAAGGTAAATTCAGAAAAATTGTCCTATTTATGTTTTTTTGTTTGTTTTTTATATTACTATTGATTTGAAAAGGTCCTACACAGATTAAGTATGTAATTATGTCCCTGAGTTGAAATAAAAAAACATTGTTATTTTTCCAACGGTTGTCTTTTTCCCATTTTCATTTATTGTATTGTGATGTCAGTCTATTGTCCCACCCCTACTAATTATGCCCTGAGTGAAACACTTCCTCCTTCCTGCAAAGCATTACCTCCATCCCCTGTACATCCTTGCGTTCTTGTTATGAGGTCAACTGTGTGTTCCCTCAACATTAGTCATCCTGTGATGATGTCACAGACAGTCTGACCTCACACTGGGAGGGGAGGCGATCACAAATCCGCCTCATTTCCATCACCATCACCACAGCCTTTATCACAAACACAAGAATCATCTTTATTCTATCCAAAACTGTTATCTATCCCATCATTCAGTCGTCATCCATCTATTCTCAAAACTTTTTTTAAATTTGTTTTTTACCATGTCTGTATTTATTATTGACACTGTCGTTACAATTTATTTTGCAACAACTATGCAGGTTTTTTTCTCGCAAGGAACAAATTAATACATTTATTATAACAGAAAATTGTGACCATCACCTGCCCTGCCTAAAGGACATTAAGATGTAGTTTTTTTGGAGGAAAGATATAAAAAGAAAGGGTTTTTTACACCTGAGTGAGGGGAAAATACAATATGTCAACTGTGTGGAGGAATTAAATCTGTTGTTTCACACTATGAAGATAATGATGATCAGCCCATGGACATCATATAGTATAGTGGTTCTAAAACCTTTTTGGCTCAAGTACCCCCTTTATCTTCTTTCTGAATCCAAGTACCCCCTTTGTTCGACTACAACACTTTTTTCTCAGAATCCTGTCAAAAAAACAACTATAAGTCACATTTAGCACACATTTAAAAAAAAAAAACAAAACTATTTTTACTTTGCAATTTCTATAATTTTCGGTCATCTCCTGCTTGGTATTGGGACCAAGACTGACCCTTGTATTTTCAGTTCATGTTATAATCAAGATCATTTCCATCATCATTATTATAATTATAAGTTTAAACTAAAATATATATAACCCCATAGTTTTAATGCTTTCATTTGTTATTTTCCACATTCTCTCTCTCTCAAGTACCCCCCGTAGAGTCATTTGAGAAACACTGGTATAGTAGACGCCTCATCGCCTGTGAAGAGGCTTGACTAAGTGCTGTCATCTTTAGTGTGCATGGGGAGCATACTGCAGGAGTGCCTGTGAATCAATGAAGGTATGAGCCAATCAACCACCTCACAGTAGAATTAATCACTGATTTACCCATGACAAAAGGAATGCTTGGATGTTGTATAAATGCAGTTTTTACCACTCAAGTATATTAGTATGTGACTAATGTTATGTGTTCCCACTTTCTCTCTGTACTGGGTACAGGTCCATGTATATATATCTTCCTTTTTTTACAATTTGTATTACGCTGTTTTGTTGATCTGCTGCTGGAAATCTGCAAAATAAAAAATAGAATTAAATATATCGAGATTTGTGCTAACCACAGTGTGTAACATAAACAAAAATGCAAAAATGATTAGTGACATAATTAATAATTTGGACAACAAAAATTTGAGTCGTCGTTTAATGTCGTACATTCATGATTAAATCAGTCCGGCCGACCGCTTTCTGCTTCATTTTTGCTGCAAAGTGATACGTGCTTTCAATTCAGAGTCGCTAAAACTTTAGAAAACGATCCAATAACAAGTCGCTCGTTGCTTTTGAGAAAATAAGTCACTTAAGAGAAACTGGAAAAGTTACTGGATTTAGTGAGAAAGTTGCCAAGTTGGCAACACTGACGGCTTTGTCAAATAGCTGGCTGTGATTGGCTCCATCGCTATTCAATCAATCCAACTGGACAAATAAGTTTGAGTTTTTTAATTTTGTTTTGTTTACCTTTATTTTAACAGGTTGAGTTCAGTTAAGTTCTCCTTTACAATGACGACCTGGGCATCGGTGGGAGATTAATTTAAGTTTTTATAAAAGTGTGGGTGTCGCATCCTCCCCATCTCTGGGTGCGACTCGCCTGGTCACATGACTCGAGCACAAAAAAATAACTTGTATTTTTATAAGAACAACAAATGAATTCATATATATATATGTGTGTGTAGTACAATCACTGTGTTTTATTTATTCAATTGTAGAATACTGTAGATATTTTATGTTGAAGGTTAAAATGTATGTAACCAATTGGTTCATAATAAATGGGTGAGTTTTCCTCATACCTACTGTTGCTGACTATTGTTCTTTGTTTGAGTGACATCACCTGATCAAGCCTTTTCTAACACACTACAGAATAAGTAATACAAGTATGTATGATTAGTGCTGATATAGAATCGGATCGATATCGGTATCGACCAAGACACGAGGCTGCAATATCGGTATCGTATCGGAAGTGGAAAAGCGGGACATCACTAATATTAGGAATTGTATTGTTTCGAAAGAATTTGGGAAAACTGTAATTAAATCGGCCAAAAATCCAATATTGTGCATCACTATTATCATCATCTGCACACCAGACATTATCAGCATGTTTTTTATGATAATTAAAAGCAGTTTCACTTCATCAGCATCAGTAAAGACAGTCATTCCTCTTAGTTTTACTCTTCATCATCACTACTTCATCCCCACTGTCATACCAGCACTAGTAAAAGGAATATATGCGTCATAATTCCGGTAAAGCTCCGCTTCAGCTTGACTTTTGATAAAGCGCTGCATCTTTATTTGTCCGGGGCGCGCGTTTCAGGCCTGTGAGCGCGCGCACGAAGCGCTATCACGTGGGAGGTCCCTTTAAGTTTGCACTGACTGAGGCCTGAGCGTGTCACATGGACATGACACCGTTACAAGCAGGAGTACACAGCCAGCAGCAGCCGCAGCAGCAGCAGCGACTCCTTAGGACGGAGGAGCCGGAGACAGCGGAGGCGCGCCCGGACACCCTGCACCTGCACCTGCCCGCACACGCACACACACGGGCTGGAGGAGGAGGAGGAGGAGGATGGTGAGGCTGTGCTGCGCTTCTCACCGTGAGTCAACTTCTTTCTGAGCTCGAGCTTCTGCTGCTGCTGCTGCTGCTGCTGCTGCTGCTGATGTTGTGGAAGCGCGCCGCCGCAGGTGCGTGCGTGCGTGTGTGTGCGCTCTTCGTCTGCGGAACACGGAAAAGAAAGTGCGTCGTTTGCTCAGTGACGGAGCGTGTGCGCAGCGGTGGCCGCATTCCAGGTACTGTTGCGCACACAGAAATTGAAGTTGAAGTAAACAAGTGGGAATAATGGGCTGGTGTGCTGGGAAACAGACTCCCGCCCTGCTTACACAAGATCAGCCTCTGCTTCCTGACAGCAGCCGCTTGTTATGTGACATTTCAAGATGACGCACAATCACAAGTGTGACAGGCCCGCGTCGTTCCACAGTCCCTGAAAACTTAGTGAACGTGTAGAGATAAACCACTGACATGTCACTGTGACCCTGATATAGGTGGGTGGTGGTGGAGTTTACATGATAAACATTTATCTGAGTGTTCATTACAATTCATATGATATCAGCTAATAATGCATACTTTTTATCTGATGATGGCAAGGCAGATATATTTGACATTTTAAGAAAAAGAAAAAAGAAAAGAAAAAAAACCCAAAAAAGGATAATAATGCTACATTCGATTGCACTCGGAACCCGGAAAGTTGCGGTGTCACGTACTAAAATAAATAATAAATAAAACACGTGTCCGTTCACTTTCAAAACATAAATAAACAAAAATGAAATGAATGAATTAGTCGACTACCAAAATAATCGTTAGTTGCAGCTCTAAATTGAATATGTATTTTTTATTTATTTATTTATTTATTTTTTCAAAACATTCTTGATCGATATCATCATGAATCATAAATTAAAAGTCCTGCATCCAGGGTACAGGGTTCTGAAAATTACAAATGTTAGGGTATATGAAAGATATATTATGAATATGAATGTGCTTGTGTTAGATGTATTATGAATATTAATGTGCATTGATACAACTAAATATATTACCAAAACCAACTACAAGCAAACCACACAAAAATCATGTTAAATGCATCATGCTCCCAAAAACTAGGTGAGAAAATACATCACGCTAAGAAAAGTGCCACAAAAACAGACAGAAGAAATGCCACAATTACACTAATATAATGTACCAAAAGCCATCATATAGCATCATTTTTGTAAAAATTTCGAGGGGTGGGGGGCATGCACCTTTAAGTTGTTCTTAATTTGTGTTTTTAAGTTATGCTTACTAATGAACAAATGTAGTTCCATTTACTCAAAAAATATTAGTTAAAGTTACTCAAAAAGAAAGAACTTGTTACACTAACTTGACATAATTAAGTTAGTAGAACTTTTTATTGAACTTTAAGTAAAAACTACTTAATCTTTTTAATTATGTTGAACGTTCGGGTTTACAGTGATAGACAGCACTTCTTTATGTGTAGATACTAGATTGATCTCCATGTTTTATTTTTTCAGCCGTTTAGGCAGCAAAACCCTTTCAGGCAGGCGTATAATGGTAATGTCTATTCATATAGATGTGATGGTGCAGATGATTATCTAACATTTACCTTAGGCTGCAATGATTAGTCGACATAATCGATAACGTCGACTACAAACATTTTCTAAAAGTAGTTGTTCAAGACCACATGCACTTTGTATTATTCAATTTGTTTTTGTTTTTATTGTGATCATATTTTCTTATGTTGAAAATACAACTATTATAAATGCATTATTTTCTCCTGTCACTGTTTTTATTTCCTTTCTGATAAACATGTTGTCATACAACAGCGTCACTTTCACAGGTGTGAGGATTTAAGCAGGCGAGTTAAAATAGCTTCAAAACAAAAAAAACAATTGATTGATTAGTCGACTACAAAAATAATTTTTAGTTGCAGCTCTACATTTACCTATGGCTGTGTTTGATGGAATTAGAGCTTCGGCGTGTAGGTCACAGCAGCACGATTATTGGAAACAGACGTTCACTTTTACTGCATCATGTTTGGGAAAATAGCAAGACACACACACACACACACACACACACACACAGATGTATTTTGCTGATTCATAACTGTTACTATGTGTGAGATTGTACGAGCTAAGGCTTTTGCCTTTGGCTGCGTTCTGAGTCATTTGGGAAGTCATTCAATGTTTTAGTCCAGAGTGGTTCTTCCGGAGGAGCTCTCATTCCCAGCCAACTGGAGGAAGCACAAGTTAATAGAAAAGCCTTAAGAGACTCTAATATAATCAATAGCAAAGCAAAAAGAGCCAACCTAAAGTTAAATGAAACAGTGACGAAATGAATAATCAAAACTAGGGCTGCAACAACACGACTATTTTGACCGTCGACTCGTCATCGGTTATTGAAACAATTAATCGACTACCTTCATAATAAATCATTAACTAATAATCATTAATAGCTATTAATGACTTTACTTTGCTACCAGCTTTTCAATGTAGCTTGAGCTTGTTTAGGGTATATGTTAATTAACAATAAAGACAACAAAAATGTACTCAAAAATCAGTCTTTTAATACACAGATGGTTAGGTTACTCCTCATACAAAATATACATGAAATTATTTTTTAATCCATTTTAGATTAAAGGACTGGCAAAGTGATTACATATGTATACCTATAGTATATATAGGTTTCAGACCTATATTATCGTTCTGCTATGCAGTGGAGCACTATGAAAGCTGATAGTTTGTTTATTCATGGGGCTGCGTAGCCAGCAGCACCATGGTGGAGCGTCCCGGTCAGGACGGGTTGCTTTGCAGGGGAGCATCGCTGCTGGAGGACCGGACGTTAAAGTTTGCAACATGCGGCAGCTGAAACCAGGTGCTGCACTGTTTCGTATGAAGATGAAGTCCAGCACCACAGCATAAAACAAACGTGTGATGACATAACTCACAATTATCGACAATTAAAGTTGTCGGCGACTATTTCGGCTATTTTTGTCGACAAAGTTGACTAATTGTTGCACCCTTAATCAAAACGTGTGAAAGACTGTATCGTGCCTGTGCGTGTTTGATAAACTAAAGTACTAGTTGGAATTACTCAAATATTCAAATATTACAACTAAGTAATAACTGAATATCTTATGTACCACAACATCTGTGCTGTAGGTGGCAGCAGTGAGTCACTGTAGATTCCTGTCTGCACACAGGTTAAGTATACACAGACTGTAAACAGAATGGACGGGACAAGCTCCTGGGGAAGTGAAGCTTTTATTTTTAGAGCTCTCCCTGCTAACTGGCTGCAGTATAGGTCATAAACCCCGCCTCCTCAATGATAACGAATGGGATGTGGGTCAAACTGTAAAGTTAAAATACTCGTCACATAATTTTTTTTCAAACCTAAAATCTGCTGTGATCATTAGTTAGTATCACCCTACATTGTGTTCAAGTGGTAATTTTTCTGTCAAGTGTGTTTTAAATAAGTTATTTGAGGTTGAAAAATGGGATTTTACGTCATATATGACGATTGACAGCCGCGGATCTTGCGTATCTCTCTTTGTAAATAGCAGTTACGTCGTGAAGGAAAGCTGGGACACCATTTCACTAGATATTTGAGTTGAAATATATTGTGGTTTTGTACTAACCTCTATGATCTGAACAAGCTGTTGGTAGAATTTCTAGCTAGAAAGATACTTATTGGTGTAGCTGCGCAAGTCATCAGGGCAGTATCTTAAATGGGCGGGGCGTGTTACCAGGGCTACTCCCACTGGACCATACTGCGCAGACACTGGCTTCACATGAGGTCAAATTTGCAAAACGGAAGCGCCCCTAAAGCGCTGTATTTTGGCTTCAAGAACGTTGAGTGGGAACAGCTACAGTACACGCCCACTGGTTATAGGTTCACCTTTTCGTGGTTGTTTTCAAAGTTCTCAGATTTTTTGTTTCACTTGTTGTGTCTTAATGACACCCTGCCCCTTTTTGTATTTATCACCTTCTATTGCAGGTAGGTGAGTTTACACAAAGCTTATCTTTTAGTTATTTTTTTTTTTTAACCCAATTGCTCATTTTAAAGTTTTAATGAATCATCCTTGCTTGGATAAACCCTTTCAATGCATCTGATGCATATTCATTTTGATGGAATGAGGACAGACAATAGCACAATGCACTACATATATACTAATAATGTTGCAATGAATGTTTGAGTGTTGTCTCCCCTCTTTGTATCAAGTTTTCCTGTCTCTTCATTGATACTCCTGGGAATGTTGTTGTTCCATTAAAGGTCCCATGTCATGCTATTTTTCACCCATCTCCATTTGTTCTAAGAACTTTAAAAACTTCCCATTTCCTCCTTTATGATTTTCAAAATAAGATCACCCTAGGCACTCACACAGATGCGACCAGAATAAATGTTCACTCGCACACACTGAAAAATGACTCGCATATGCAACCAATTTGGTCGCAGTCTCGAGTCGTGCATTTCTCTGCCAGCCATGTACACGTCCCTCACACTGCACCCCTAATCTATCAAACCCAGGCCAATCTGCACCCAAAATTAGAGGACGCACCAGGTGAGGACTAAGACACCAATCTATGCTTTTTGCCATCATTTCTAATTCCACCGGTACAATTGGCGACGTCTGAATATTACTGTGCCTCTGAATGGCTTTGGGTCTGAGGGGCAGTGCAGTTGTTGGGGGGTGGTTTAGGCCAGGACTTTGGGATAGCTTACATTGTGACATAACTTAGAAATGTTACAAACAAATAGCTCTCTCATACTTGTAGGCACACACTCACCCTCTCAGTTCACTTTTATTTTTGTAGTATCTGAGCATTATGATGTTTCCCCTAAATATTCTCTATATATGTCATTACATTGACATTGCAGATTTCACTGCTCCGCACAATAGTGACATCACATTACACTAACTTGCCCGATCAAAATGGTTAATCTCTGGTCCTTCTGTGTCCTGTCCTCCCTAACCCTTTACCCTGGTATTTCCCCATCGCTCAGGCGTAACACTGCCCTCTTTTTTCAGCTCTTACTCCATAATGAAGTTTAGCTTACTCTTTGTTAGGGTGGGATGGACAGAGACACACGTATGCTATAAAATAAATGAATTATTTATTTATTTACATGTATTTATTGCTAGAATAAAACATGCATTGCTGTTGTGAAAATATTGAACTACATATAGTCAAAAGTTTGACAATCTAAGATACCAAATGCAGACATTGTAAAAAAAAAAAAGATATTTAGGGAAAGTGAGCATGATGTCCATGCAGTTTCTTAATTAATCAGCGTTAAAAAAAAAGAGTTATACTAACTTATTGATAATTCATTAGTTATATTTTGTTGGGTTTTTTTTCATTAACCAGTCTTTTTGTTTTGTCTTATTACAAGATTACAATATCATTTAGCAGATGTTTTTATTCAAAGCCAGGAACAACATGTGCAGTGTTAGGGTTAAGGGACAGTGAAGATCCAGGTGGGATTGGAAACGGTGACAAACCAGCTTCCTTAACCACGGGCGACTGTGGGTCAGGTGGTAGAGGGTCGTCTTCTGATTGAGAGGTTGGGGGTTCGATCCCAGTACCTGCCTATGTGTCGAAGGGTCCTTGGGCAAGACACTGAACCCTAAGTTGCTCCCAGTGGTCGACTAGCGCCTTGAACGACAGTTCTGTCCGACTGGTGTGTGAATGTGAGAGTGATTGGGTGAATGAGCTGATTTGTAAAGCGCTTTGAGACTGCTTCAGTGTGGTGATAAAGCGCGATATAAATCAAGTCCATTTACCATTGTCACCCTGTGAAAGTAAAGGTCAATCAAACTTTTCTTTGTTTCTCAGAGAGGAATAGAGAAAAAGGTGCTGGGGACAAATGCTGTTTATCAGCAATGCTGCAACTCGTGTGATAGTCAGGAAGAAAGCTCTCCTTCCTCCAAACATCCTGTTGTTATTTCATTATTATCTACTCCTGCTTGAGTCCATATTTGTGGCTTTGCATTTCCGGCATTCGGCATTTATTGTTCTTAAATAAACCAAATGTGTTGAATTAAAATGTTGCACGCTGATGAACAAAGCAGCAACTGTTGCTTGACAACACCAAGCAGGGCAGAACATTAGTTTGTCAGACCTCCAGCACATCCATCTTAATGAAATGTGCAATAATCCAACAGCGTTACTCACTAACAGACTTTAATCCTGCTGTCTTTGTCCGTGTTAGCCGAGAACAAAGCCATTCCCTCTTTGAAGCACACTTTCACTGCTCGAAGCTGTTGTTTCTACTCTTCAGAACTACATGATCAGAACTGTAGCAGTGAGCTTAGAGCTCAGATGAGTGTCATGAGAAGGATAGAGTGCGTCTGATGTGTGACACCATGGTCTGGCACTGATTGTGTGTTCTTGTTTATCTGCGTGTGTATTTTTTTTTCATGCATGTGCTGACTGAACCTGCGTCACAGCCTGTCCGTGACGTCTTTCTGTTGTTTGTGCTCGCCTAGATGTTTCATTTGGATAAAAATGAGTGTGTGCCATTGTTTCCTCTGACTCACACACAGCCTGAGCTGTTACCTGATTTTGCTCACTAAACGTTTGGCTCGCAGTCCTTCCTCCTCCCATACAGAGCAATCTGCAGCACCAGGATCTGAGGCTATTATGATACACCAGACCATCACTTCCCCTCTTCTCTACTAGATATTTGCTCTAACTGAAAAATAAAGGGGATTTTTTTTTTTTGGCAGGGCCAGTTTTGAAAGTTGTGTTTCTGTTGTGTGGTCATAATTAGCTGCTCCCATGTGACTGGGTGTATAGCTTGTGTGTGAGCGAATGCCTTTAAGGAGGATGTGCTCTTGTGGGAGAGGGCGAGTGACGCAGGAGGAGGGAGGGTGGGAGTTAAAGCACACACTGCTAAGCCCTGATCACTCGTTTCACTTGCAGGCCATCCTGTCTGTGCTGCTGGAGCTGTAATAGACACATTGGAAAAAAGCAGTCAGTGCACATTAGATTATAAAGCTTGTTTATATCTGCTTAACTGAAACAGCGACACAGGCTTTTGTTTGCAGAGCTCAGCTCTTAGCTATCCTCCCTGTTATCCAAACGGTAACATTTGTTGGCGTCTCCTCACTCGGGGTGAGTATTGGCAAGGATGTTGCAATTCGATACTTGGGTCACAATACGATATTATCGTGCAATATTGCGATATATCGCAATATTCTACCCAGTTAATATCAAAATTAAACGTAGAGATGAGAAATCAAGTTGCTGTATATGTTCATCAAAAGATATTAATCATTCAAAAGACAAATTGAGTCAAAATTATTAGCTTCAAAATATCCTATTTATTATTAGTGTTTTTGAACATTTTCACTGAAAAAAAGAAGTGCAACAAGTTTCTTTTCACTGAAACTACTGTGTAGAAATCTCAAAGTAACCATGACAACATAACAATGGCATTGTAACAGCCGTACGTGAGAATATCAAGGATAAATCAGCCTGGGTTACTGGTAATGCACAAAAATAAGATAAATCTATCATTTATCCTATTGTGTCAGTTTGAACACTGATCTGAACAGATTATATGAAAATAAAATGTCTGTGCATACATAAATATTGCAGGCATTACACACTGCCATCATAAAATTAAGTGCATCAAGTAACCATTGCAACACATTGAAAGCATTGTAACCACTGAAATATTGCACAAATACACAAAAATATTGATTAAATATATAAAAAAAATAAAAAATCGATTTTTTTCAAATAGAAAAAAAATGCTTTAAAATCGGCACCCAAAAAAATCGCTATATATTGTGAAATTTTTTTCACACCCCTACTCCTCACCAAGATCCTCTGTGCCCAGCCATGAGCATTATCTGTATGTGTATGTGTGGTGGGCATTGGTAAGCACATTTTATCCTTGCAAAGCACTTTGAACTGCCTTTTTTTGTACAAAAAGTGCTTGATGAATAAAGTATTATTATTACTGATACTATATAGTTAGCGTCAGTGGTGCCCGTGGTCGTCGGGGCACTCGGGGCAGTGACCCCCAAACTGGAAGAGTGGCTCCAGCAGATCCGAGGAAATACATCAGACATGTCGGTCCAGAAAAGTGCAGTTCTAGGAACAGCAAAGATACTGTGCAGAACCCTCAAGCTCCCAGGCCTCTGGTAGAGGACCCGAGCTTGAAGGAAAAAAGAGACCGCCCGCGGTGGGTGAGGAAGAGTTTATATAATATATATATAGTTATAGTAGTTAACTTAGTTTTAGTTTTATTTCAAGCACACAATGAAAAAGTGTACAGTATGTACAACATACGACAACAATCCACAGAAAACAGAAAAATTCACTGCTGCTCAAAAAGGAGTGGGATGAAGTTTAACACTTATTAATTCCCACCCCCTCTTCCAAAGTCTTAATACAATAGCTTACGTCCTTTGGTTTTATCCACTTTCTTACATAACACAAGCACATACAGTATATCTTCATACATTTACACAATATGTTAGTAACAAAAATTCCAGTTAAACCAACTCATTTTCCTTCATTTTTATAACATTCAAAATTTGTTTCTTTAGATTTTTTCCTAAATTGTTTTATTTTTAGACATTCCTTGAGCTGCTCATTTGAGCTGTTCCACAGTTTCGCCCCTTGTACAGAAACACAACAAAAACCTTTCTTCCTACTGTGTACCATCGATTTTATGAAATTTAGTTTTCCTTGTAACATATACCCTCCCTCCCTCTGAGTAAATAACTTTTGTACATTTTGAGGTAAATCATGACTTAACTTTATTATTACTATTAACATGACGTGCATATTAGGAGCTGTAGGCCTGATAACATCAGCACCTCACTTGTCCCGGAAGCAAGCAACCGCATACTCATGAAAGCGGAAGTTGTTCAGGAAATGTCCATAACCACTTCACTCACAGACAAAAATGTTTCTTCTATTCTTCCTCCTCCCTCTTCTTCTCTATCACAAACTAGTGGTTTTGTTCAGTTATTACAATATTCAATATTGATCAGAAATTAATCAATGGTAATGATGCACCAATATGGATTTCCTTTGCAACCAATTTTATAACCAATAGTTTTGAACTTGAAATGTTAATAATGTGGATTTTAAAAACAAATCAAAGATCATTTCTTTTTTCTTCAGCAGTCAAGCAGGACAGTGATTGTGATCAAAGTCTTTGTTTTTTTTTTATCTTACCTTTCATCTTAGAACAAGTTCTTATTTTCTATGATGACCTGGAAGCAGTTAGGGTTAAGGGACTTGCTCAGTGCCCCACAGTGATGGCCCACAGTGGATTTGAACAGATGACCCTCTGGTAACAAGGCCACTGCCTCTGCAGAGCTCCACCTGAAGTGTTTTTAATGTGTTGTGATCAATAAGCAGGTCAGATTATAAAAGGCAGTGGTACAAAGATAGGTTTAGCTGATGGTGTATTTGCTTAACTGATGATGAGTTTACCTTGTGACACGTCACAGCAGAAGCAGGATTTCATGCATAACGTCAGGGTGATTTGCCATGTGGCTGTAATTAAATGTTTTACAAATAATGTTTTTGACCATATCATGAGTTTTCTTGGTATATTTCTATTTAAATGGGAGGCTGACAGTCTCGCAGGGTGGCTCACTTTGCTCTAGTGACAAAATCTCAGGTGATTTCAGCACAACAGTCCTGATTTTCTAAATCCTGTGAACCATATAAATGTAAAATAATAACAGTAGTTGACCCGATTAACCCTGTTCAGCATGTTTGGCACAACTTCAGGAAGTTTAGTCAGTAAAGTCATCTTAACAGGGAAAGACAATGAAGAATTTGAGAAATATTTCATTGGAAAATCGAAGGCCTTATTTAATAAATGATTATGGTTCCAGGATCACTGATCCAGATAACTGCCAATATGAGGCAGAGAAAATATTTGGCACTTGGTTTGCCCTCTCTGAGTACTCTTGGTAATCATTAAAACCAAGCAAGTAGAAAAGTTAAATAGAGCACAAAATATTGAATACAAATTTATAAAAATAAAATAAAATAAAATCTTAGGTCAGTTTGAGCAAATCTGAGCAGAGAGCTAAACATTTAGATTGTTAAATTGGACAGGAAGGTTGGGTATATACACAAGTCATAAAATTTGGAAATTCGAATGGATTTTGGAATTTTCTGATTTGTAGGAAAGCACAGGCTCTTGATGGAAGTGTGTTTTTGTTCTTTGTGTCTTTATTCTCAGCCTCACCCACTCACAAAAACCCTCTGCTTGTTTGCATTGAATCGTGTCCAGAACAATGTGTTCATCACGGCAGAGCATGACTGTAACATAGCTGCAAACTTTCATTTTTACACTGCTGAATATATAATCACTAATAGATTGATAGAGTAGTCATTGTTTTAAGAATTCAAAATGTTAAAGAATCTTCATTAAAGATTATCTAAACCCAGAGGTTTTGGCTGACATGCAACTAGGCTGGAAATTTAAATAATGCTTTGAGTATGGACAACATTGCTTCTGGAGCATTTAAGACACTCCTAGTCTATGCTATAAAATCTCCAAAAATCAATCTTTGTTATGCTAACTAAATTCCCTTGCCTGTGAGGTGGTTACAGAAAACGTATTAATAAAAGCACCAAGCAACAACCCAAGGTGCTCTCCTTAGCAACAGACCAAAAAGTGATGCCTGACCCCTGTTTATATACCCAAATAAACATCGATTTTACAGAAAACATTAACTTCATAAAGCACGGGATGTTTGTTTGAGGTGTGATGAATCTTTTGAACTATTATTTTTCAGTCGATTGATGGCTTGAGCCTTCTATCTCTCTGCTGTCTTCGGGGAAATGCTAGATTCTTTCTGTAAATGACATTAAAACTGTTTTAAAGTGTCTTGCTTGTAGCTTTGCCGCGTCATTTTCTATTTGCACATTAACTAGCTTGATATGGTCTATAGATGATACATCTGTAAGAAGTGGGCACAGCCACAGCTAAGTAGGCCAAAGACACAGTGTGTCACATCAACTGTGTGCTGTGAGAGCCATTCCCCAGGGACTTGTATAGCCACAGATAGGAAGAGACACTGAGAGGGACAGCACTTAGCATGCCTCATTTATCCCGCGCTGCCTGACGTCATACCATGACACCTTAAACCACACTGCTGCAAAGTGGAAGCACTTGTTCCCATCGTACCATAGACCCCACTAACCTTCTCCTCATCCACTTCAGACGCAAACTAAAGGTCAACAATTCCAAAGGGTTTCTTCAGCGTGGTAGCCATGTCTGAGGTCGTGGAGGACACAGACACAGTTGTGGAGGGCCCTTTGCTTTACAGCAGATTGTTAACAAATCGATGCTGAAACAACAGGCTTGATGCAACTGTGAACCTTCTGTCATAACAGCAATCCAAGTGAGTGATGGAAACTGCCAATGGCTTGAAAAGATGTTAATACTTTTAAAGGGGTCATATCATGCTAAATCCACTTTTTTAGCCCTTAAATGCATTTTGATGTATATTTAGATTGTTTAGAAGCACAGAAAATTTCAAATTAATCGCTTCAGGTGCTCCGTAGATATCTTTATATTCTGTTTTGGTCATATTTTTCAAGCTGTTTCGATTTTTCGATTCTCTATTACGTTTTTTGATCTATTACATCACAGTATTTGCAGCGGAACTGCCAAATTAGGACATCAACTCCAGGTCCAACACTTCGAGCAATCCGCCATTTTTATTTCTCGCTTTTATTTTGTAGTCCAAGCTCAAGGATGCCGACGTTACGAGAGGATAAGTCAAAATGTTTGGTTGTTGGATGTAGTAACACACACGCTTCATTACACCGTCTCCCAGCATCAGAACCTTTTCAAAGTGCCTGGTTGAGTTTTATTTTTCACGGAAATGTACCCACATCTGTGGGTAAGGTCATTTTTGTGTGCGCGGAGCTGACTGCTTCAGCAACCTCTGCCAGTATAAAGAAGGATTTGCCAAAGACTTTGTCTGATTGAGGGTTCAATTCCTTCTATCTTTGGAGACGACGAACAGAGCACTTTGGTAAGCTGTAAATAACGCTAAAAAGTGTGATGATAAGACGTCCCTGTCATTGTTTTGTTAGCATTAGCAGTTGCACCGTCTTCAGACTTCATATGTTAGCGCTGTGTGCTCGTTTTAGATCCTTGATGTTATGGCCTACGTGATTTAATTTAAGTCTAAAGTTTTCATTAGTCATTTCATTTTGCCGTTTTTGTCTTTGAAAAGACTGTATTAAAATGCATTTCGTGACGTTAGCTTGGTGCTAGCGTTAGCTCGGTGCTTGTGTTAGCTCACTTGTTAGGGTTCTGCAGGTTCATCATCTTCATTTTCATCTCGCTCCGCTGGGTCCGACTCGGGCTCGAACATGTAAGGCTGGATGGACAAGTCTTCTGTTGTTGACATTGTGTAAATAACGTGTGAATAAACTTTTTCTGCGCCGCTACATAGCCGTATCTCTTCTATCAAACTACAAAAATGGCCGAGCAGGGTGGAGTTGAACCTGGAGAGGGGGCGGGGCATGAAGTGTCTCATTTGCATTTAAAGAGACCGCACCAAAACGAGTTGCTCTCAGAAGCACATCAGAAAAGGGGTAGAAAAGGGGCCTGTGGAGCTATAATAATGAGGAATTCAGACCCAAGCATTGCAGTTCCTCTTTATATAGACCACAACTGTATGATTTATATGTAAAAAGGAAGGATTTAAAACCATGATATGTCCCCTTTAAGTTTATATACTTGAGAAATGTTTCACTTTGAATCAAAATGTCCCTCTTTGGCTCTAGCGCTACACAAACTTCTTGGTTGGAGTCTAAAAGGTACTTTAAAACAATGTCAGATGTTTATTTTAAATGTAAAGATACAAATCCAGCTGAAGTGAATTGTCTCGTGGAGTGAGGTGATATCTCAGGGAATACCAGGAACAAACCACAACAAAAATAGAATCAAGACAATCACTGAAGTCTTTTCCTGGCAAAGAAACACATAAATCACAGTAAGAATGAAGTAAAGACACATAAATGCATCCGTCTATGGGACTCCACTTCCCACAATGCAAAAAGAAAAAGAAAAGTTTACGGTGGAGATAAAAACAAACTTTAAAGCGGCAATTTCAACCTTCACGATACACTATATCTTTATCTGATAAAAAATACTATGGTTTTTAGCAACTTAAATGAATGACATCTTTCTTAATTGTCATAAATGGATTTAATAAAACGCTAGGGAATGCTCACTCCTCTAGAAACTGTTTTCCTTGACTCCTATTTAACAAGTGACCAAAAGTTAAGCACTCTGCTGTCTTTGTTTTACACCAACGTCAGACATGTTGACTTTACACGGATGCTTTTATTTTTACTAAATGTTACTCTTGTGGTTTGGATCATTGGTCTACAACCACCAGGCCTCCTCCTTTTCTACGCTTTATAGTAGTTGGTTTCATAGTTGCACGATACACACGGTACCTCGCGGTGCCAAATTAACTACTATAACTACTATACTACAAATTCTACACGACGGTACTACCGTGGATTACGATACTACCGGTGCCAGTTACCGATACATAGCGGCTGCCTCTACTCTCCTCCTGGCTTCTCACTGCACATTCTAAGCTCACTGCACTCTATTCACTTACCAACATGGCAACCGAACTACACCGCTGCTGAATGATTGGCTGTTTGCCTGTTACTGGTGACGTCCGGACATATGATAGGCTGTTTCTGCACGATGGGTCTGCCCGTCTGTAGCTGATTGGCTGTTTGTTTGTTTCTGCCGGCAACAAGCTAAAGTTTTGTCTTGCTAGGACGCGTGCACGGCTTACAGTCACAAACATGAGACAACACATGGCAGAAGCACCGGGCCCGAGCGGCAAGTCTGCCGCAGCGGTGTTCGTCGTCAGTGGCATCACTAATTTTGCTCAAAAAACCAAACTCCAAAAGTCCCATTTGGAACTATTTTGGCTTTAAACAAGTAAAGCAATAGGAGATCTACTGTGCAGGCGCTGTCACCAACTATAGGCGCCAAAATTATTTTTTTTTTTTGTATTTTTTTATTTTTTTACAGAGATATTTACAATATACAAACAATAATTACAAATTATAGACGTACAAAGGAGGGAACACTTTTTTTTTCTGCACGGACTCACAGCAATCTTTTTTTTTTAATTTTCATTCATTTCCAATGTACATACAATATACATACAAAGGAGGGATCACATCTAATCTCATAAAACACCAGTGACGTCGCCCAGAAAATGCATACAAATATAGTTTTCTCAGGGAATCAGTTCCTGTTTATTGTATTTTATCCTCTATGGTTTATTATGTTGGAGAAGAAGCATTATTTTCAAATAGTTCTTTTTTTAAAAAGACAATGAATTTGTTATCCTAAGTTGATTTTTTATGCAAAGGAAACTGAATTTTTTTTTTTTTAATTTCAACCATATAATTTCTAACTTAATTTATTAATTTTTTTAATTGCTTTTATGCTTTTGTTTATGTACTCTCATCATACACCAAACAACACTATAAGTAATTAATAAGTATTTCTAGCTTGTACAAATACATTGCAGTTCATGAAAATAATAATAAAAAAGGCTTCACTATCACGATATTACCCGGAACCTTGATACTTTGTCTGGTGTAGTATCGTGGTTACTCATTTTGGTATCGTGACAACTCTCGTTGGTTCTTTAACACAAAAAAATAATATGGCGTGCTTTAGCGAATGTATTCTGTGTCATCATGTCTGATCTGATGCTCCTCTGAGCTTCTCCTTCTTCATATGCCTGTGTGTCAGTCTGGTCTCTTTGTGCATTCCCCTCCATTCGTCTTCTTCCCCATTCGCTCAGCAACACGTGGCTGTTACATAACACCAGCACTTGTGGTGCATGTTTGTGTGTGTGTTTGTCCCTGTGTGTGTGTCTGTCCCTGCGGTTGCCCCTGGCCTCGGGAAATCAAACATGAGAAACACGAAGCGTTCAAATCTCACCATCCTTCAGGCTCATGCCAGTGCATTATTAATTATGTAGTAAATGCAGTCAAGGCAGAAATCTAGCCTTTTACTTTGTGTGTGTGTGTGTGTGTGTCTCAGCTTACCATGGTGTGCTCTATTTGATATCCACTAGGTGGAAACACTGTGCAGGCCAAACAGATTTCAGCATAATGTTCAGTTAGTGATCACGGAGGCCTCTGAGCCCTTACAGGAGTGATGGTGGGGACTTTTCTTCACCTACAGTGAGCAGCTTCTGCTGCATTCTCTCACACTCACTATTGTTGGTGGTATGAAGGAGGATTAGTGTATGATTAAATCTGTGTTCGTGTGTGTGTGTCGTGGCTTCAGATCACCTGTAATGGCATTAGGCAGACCTTGGCAGGGGATGTCAAGTGCCCGTCATTCATTTTAATTAGAGCCATGTCAGGTAGCGCTCCCACACAGCTTGCACACTCTAATTGAGCTCATTTGATATTTATGAGAGAGAAATACAAGAAACAAACAAGTCCTGGACTGCTGCTTCACTTAAGCCCACTGAAATGTCTGGTTTGAGTAGATGTGAAGCTCCTGTATGGATAAGTTTAAAGTCGGCCTGGGAATATTATTGAGTTAATATTTTGTGTTAATTTTACTGCACTAATTTGTTTTTTTTTTAAAAAAAAAAATAACTTTATGAAATAACTTTATTGAAAAGTATACAACACAAGACAGGGGAAATTTTTCAAACTGGTAACAAATTTGTACAAGTAAGAGTGCAAAGATGTGATACATTTCTGTCATAGTTTGTCTTCTCATGTCTCCCCCCTGTCCTGGTGTTGGGTGAAATTCTGGAGAGCTCCAGCAGGGGTCTCTACTGTCTTTAAAGTTTGGTGGTGGGCCAATTGGCAGACAAACTAACAACAAAGTTACAGAGGTTATCGCTAAATAGACCTTTTTCACACTTCAGCATTTTAAACCAAAAGTGGTGTGCAACAACTTCCTGTGGCTATATCTTTAGTGTTAGACAGTGACAAAAATGCTCATTCTCGGCGTGGTTGCTCTTGTTATGTTCCTGGTTGCTCTTGTGGGGCAAGAAAACAGCCGTACCTGTATTATCACGCTTTTCCGACAGACCCAGACCAAAGGAGGCGGTGGATCTCAGCAGTTAGAAGGGATGAGGGTCCCCAATCTGTATTCTACAGTACATCTGCACTTCACTCAGGAGGATTTTGTCAGCGGATCCAGTCACCATCAGCCACCTAAAAAGTGGAGCTGTTCCCATCTCTCTTTGCCTGGAATTATTTTATCGCACCACCGTAGAGCGAGTCTGCCTTCGAGAGGGCTCAGAAAAGGCAGCTTGTCCGCTCACAGCAAGCTAGCCATGCTAAAACTATGGAGCTGCTATGGCACATCCACCCACAGGTAAATAAGACAAACACATATCAGAATGTTAAAATAGAATTATACAACTATAACTTGCTTCTCTTTAAACATTCCAAATATTTTAGCAGACTAAATTAGGTTTCTTTATTACAATGTTTATACTTTATATGTTGTAGTTAGCTGTTAGTTCACGAAGCTGCTTCTTTTCTTATCTTGATAGCTGTGGATATATTCTTCATGGAAGAACTTATACCCCTTATCAAGTTTATTTGTTCGGGTATTCGCCGCTGCTATTGCCTCCGCATCAGCGAACGAGAAAGCTGGCAAGTTGAGCAATTTTATGTGCAACAATTGATGTTTCCGTGTGTCCTTTACAAATTTACAAGATGTTATTAATCACAGTTGATTATGGACAGTATTATCTTTTTTTTTTTTTACTTGTCTGCACATGCTTTCAAAGGTTAACACTACAAGAAGTTCAATCTTTTTAAGACAGCAATGCATGTTTTGTTATTGCAATGAAATAAATTAATTTATTTTATTACTTAATTGTGACCATCATCAGCCCTCCCTAAGGAAGGGTTAGAAAAATTTTATTATAGGGAGGATATAAAAAGGGAGAGCAGTGTTACACCTAGGTGAGGGGGAAGGGGAGGGGGAGGAGAGACTCGAGGCAGGAAATGGAAAGAGTGGGGAAGAATTTATTATTTTAAAGTGAGAGTGAGATGTGAAGTTGTAGTAGAACCTATTGGGCTTATGTTGTGTAATCAAGCCAGTCTGGTGACAAGTGTGAAGCTTAGCTTGGGGCTTTCACATCCGAGAAAGCCCCAAGGAGCCGAGCACCCAGCGCATCTCGCCACCGA
Organism: Gouania willdenowi; assembly: GCF_900634775.1. Taxonomy (NCBI): domain Eukaryota; kingdom Metazoa; phylum Chordata; class Actinopteri; order Blenniiformes; family Gobiesocidae; genus Gouania; species Gouania willdenowi. Next base: position 24,746,754 of record NC_041049.1, on the reverse strand, counting down.
CCCCAACCCCCAACCCCAAGGCCCCCCGCCAGCATCCCGCCACTATGGACAGTATTATCGATTAACACTTTTCTTATTTGAAGATCTTCCATCAAAAGGGAGTAGAAAGAGGAGAAATTGGATATCCACACACACACACACACACAAGCACACAGGCCGTAAAACGATCCAGTATATTGGGTTGTGTGTATATCCATGCTTATCTTTATAATCATGATAAATGGAATTCTTTAGTATTTGTGATAATGACATACATTTCCATGTATAACTGTAATACTCAGTATTGCTGGGTGCTGTTTATTAGCCCAGAATGAATTAGTGAAGCCTAGCTTTAATTAATTTACAGTGGAAACAAACTAATACAACTTCCTTGCTCTTTTCATCATGCACATTAAAAATGTAGTTCCTTTATGGTGTATTTATGAGCTATATGATCACTAAAGCCTGTGTAAATGAAACAGATAGAAGGGATAATTGTTGACACTGTGGCCAGTTCCATCATAAAACATGTTGAGTAGATCAGAGCTTCACAGGTGTTCTGTTGATGCTGGTGTCCATTTTAACTAATAACTGATACTGTCTCAGAATGAGGCACAAGTTGAAACTCATCAACAGTGTTTCATTGATGAAGAACACAACGTGCCATATAGAATAAGCCCTGTGTTATTCTGCCAACAACTTCTTGGAGATTTCACTAAGTTGCGCTGCAGTTTTAATCTGCTCTATCTGTTCCTGGGGAGATCAGACTGTTGACTATCATTTTTGATGTCTTTTAGTTTTCACAAGTTGATGTAGACATGTAATTGTGCTTACAGAACATAGAATATAAATACAAGCGACTTCATGAGAATGGGTTTAGCTATTCAAAGAAGCCGTAATGTACAGGGAATCCTCAGGGTGAATATGACAATAGGTTTCTGTATAGTGGTTGCTTGGTAAACCTTTTTCTTCCTGCTTCACCATTTAATGTGTTCCAGGCATCATGTGATAATGAGCTATTTATTTTAGTATCACTTCCTCTTTGTCATCCGGTAGAGGTGGCACTGACCTGTGAGCACTAATGGTCGGCTGCCAGTAACATTTAACCGGAGTCACGGTGACATGAAGTCACGAAGGCGTAAAAGTGCAGAAGATCAATGCTTGCAAAGGAGTGTGTGTGCCTGGACATACTTAGAGACTTAATGTGTGGACAGGAAAGCAACAGTTTGTATTTTCAGCCAATCCTTCCTGTCCACTAGCCTGTGGGCTGTGGCTCAGCTGCCCTGTGCAGATGATCACAATCATTGGACTCCATCCACTGAATCTCTTTGCATCCAAGTCTCCTTACACAGCCTAAAGCACTGACTCTCATGCCAGGTTTCTATAGCAACCATTGAGCTACAGAACGGAGGGTTAGGGTCAGGCGTCGGTGAAGTACACAGGAGTCATTTCCTAATAAACTGGGTTGTTTTTTTTTCCTGTGCGAAATGTAAACATCTCTTAAACCAAAAGAAGGAAACGGAAAAGAGCACAGTAACTCTGGGAGGAAAGACAACTTCTGATGCTTTACTTTCAGCAAAGCACTTTTGAGTTAATTGTTTTTATCAAGGTCACTGTCAACTTAAATCGTTATCCATGCATGCTATATCTAATCTTATTAAGCAAACTAAATACACTTTTTAGCCACTGGGGGCAGCAGAAACAATGTCAGATTTGAGTTGATACTTGAAGTTTTTTTTTTAATACTATTTAGCAACCAGTCACTGAGCAACACAAACAACAAAACTTGACGTGATTTATATAACCCCAGTTCGGGCACACATAATTCAAAATATACACCTCTTCCCACTCACCCAAGCAAAAAAGGTTGTCTGGTGAGACGTCTCACTCATATTACTCATAGAACCAAGGTTATGTAAATAACCTAAAGTTCTATTTCATAATATTTCATGAGATGCCTCACTATGGGATGTGGTAGCTCCTGTATTGCAGACATGCTTATTGAGCGAAGACCAGTCCGCAGGGCAGAAGTCTGTATACATTAGGACAGAAACACCGCCTGTGCCACGCACAGCATACAAATAATGCATTTACAATAATACAAAATGATCTCCAAGGCCAACGGCCCTCTGTATCTGTAAAATATTATTTCCACCAGCAAATAAAGCAAGTCATGTTTAGGTTTAAATAATGCTAGATTCAGTCGATGGTGTCTCAATATTTTTTGGCAAGGTTACGATTTACAAAGCTTCACGTAACACCATTTATGTTAGTGATATACATCAGCTTTGATTGCATTAATCCCAAAAAAATGAGATAAATAAGATCAAAAACTTAAAATGAGCATAGGGCAGGATTTGAGAAAAAATAAACATTCATTTTAAGTTTTTTTAATACTAATTGTTGATTAAGCGCTCTAAACCAAAGAGAATGGGTCCACATATCTCTACCTATTGCTTTGAAAAGATTGTTTGATAGATTTTCAGTGACGTGCAGTCAGGGTAGGCAAGGTAGGCAGTGCCTGCCCAAGGGTGAATTGATATTGATAATTTGTTTTAATTATAAATTATTTATTTTTCAATTTCTGATAGCCTACAATCCCTATAAGTTTTAAAGTGTCAGCATTTTGTGCTTTTCGTAACCCAAATCGCTAAATATAGCTAATTCCTAACCGCTGTAAGGCAGGAGGAGGCCACACCCCTTCTCAAAGGCACATTGCTGCTCTGCCTCTGTTTTTATGTTTGCGCATGCGCAGTCAGTTCCCCTAGATGACAACCATTTAATGTTGATTTTGTTAGATGGCTAAATGCTTGTTCATGTGGATCTTGTTGGGTTTTTTCTTTATTATGATAAGAGATGACTTTGAGATGACTTTGTTGTACAAATAAAGTTGAATTGAATTAACATTTGCCAGCCAAAACATATGAAATTGTCATTGGTGTTGACATTGGTGGTCTCGATTTGGAACACCCTGCCTACCCAACCCTAGTACCCATGGCACGTGACTGTACATTTTGTACTTCTGTTTAGGTCCTAACAGTTCTGCAGACCCAAAACAGACGTGCACAAACAGTGGTGTTGGCAGATGGGGATCCACATACACCACAGTGATCAGGCATCCACATCAGATCGCCTGTCACTCAGACACCTAAACTTAAAGAAAACGACAGACAGCTGACTGAAAAAACACGGTTGGAGGCACAATGACAGCTGCACTGCTATAAAGTTCATGCACGCGCTCCCGAGCCGGCTTGGCTGATGACTGCAGTTTCACTAACGACCATGGTGTCACGATGGAGTCGGATTTCTAGATCATGCCCTATGCTCCTTTAAGCAAAAATATATTAAATAAACTTAGAAGAAAAGCAAAAACCAAAGTCTTTACTGTAAGGAGTTGACTAAACCTTTTGTCACGGTCTGGTGGTGTGGACCCAAATGCAGAGTGAGAGGGAGGCAGAATGCAGGTGTATCGCTCTTGGATCCAGTCCATGTTTCATAAAAAAAAAAAAATCCAACTAAAAACCCAAATTCAAAAAAGACAAAGGAGGAACAGGGAAAACTGGGAGCAGGAGACGAAACGCTGCAGCACACGAGGAGGTAGACAATGATCTAGCAGTCACTCTGTGTCCAAGCACTGAAGGGAGCTTGATTGGGAACGGGCCATACCTGAGTGTAAAACATGAGGCAGCTAATCAGTCACAACCCAAACACACAGACGTCACTGGGAGGTGAAGACACGAGCAGGAATCCCTGGAAACACAAAGACAAGAGTTAACACAAGAGGCCAGACTCCAAAAACAGAATAAACTAAGACTCAGAAAAACCGAAAGAGAACCACAAGGGCTACACACACACAAAAAAAAACAAACTAAACAGAACCTGACACCTTTCTTGCCTGCTTACTCAATTACTTATAAAAAAATCCATGTTTATACATCTATACGTCATGTATTTTTAAAACTATAACCTGTTTGAACTTTGAAGCTAGCACGTCTACTTTTTGGCACTGTGGAAGTTTCTGTCACCAGTAAATGAGAAAATAAGTGACGTATAATAGTGCAAAGATTCTGTGAAAGACTAAACATAAGCATGTCCCTTGTGTAGTTTTCAAGTTTGCTGAAAATGGTTTTAACTGGCATTAAACACCAAATATCCAATTTATGTTGTATTTTCATTTTGCTGAAAAGATGGTGGCTGTATGCTAGGCTAAGTGGCTACTCTGAGCAGGATTAGGAGGACCCTGCTGTCATTTTGTGTGTGTTTTGTATCGGCTCATTACCATTTCCTGGTGATGTCTGAGCCCTCTGTGGGACCTCACTTGAAAACATAGAAGGACTTTTGTAAACTGTTTAAGAAGATTAGGCTCTTGATAAATAAAAAGTAGTGAACTCCAGCTTGCATAGAGCAGAGGATTACTGCTGTCTGTAGTGGTCTCCTTAGAGATAGATGGATGGATAGAAAAGTGCACTCGCCACCACAGAGTGGTAGAACATGTCCAGCATCTTGCTGCACACGTTAAAAGATCTGAGCTTCCTCAGGAAGTGGAATCTACTCATTCCCTTCCTATACACACTGCTGATGTAGACACCCAAGTCTTTGGCTGCATCCGAATAGTCCCTCCTATCTCCTTTACTATCCACTGTTCCTTCACCCCCGGAAGTGTTTAAGTGGTGGCCGTGATAAAGAGTGTCCGAGTTCTCTTTAAGCGTAGGAAAATAGGCTCAATGCTTCCTTTTTTACCTCCTTTAGCCTAGGAAACACTGGATGCATCCTTTACCAAAGGAGACAAGTGCTTACGGAAACTCACAATAAGTAACGGAAATCATGTAAGTTACCAATGCACTAATATGCCTTGAACAACTTTAAATAAATCATCTAAAACCCAAATCGTATTATATGAAAGACATATTATCAGATTATATATGAAAAAATGGATCAGAGACATTTTTAGCCACAATATGTTTTATTCAACATAATTTATATTTCTGAGTGGAAGGTGAGTGTGAGCAGCCATTTTCAATGTGACTTTCTTTTAGTTTCACTTGTGTTCCTCGTAACCTGGTAGCCTCTTTTCCTTTGATTTACATTCAAACCGTATGATTTTTTTAGATTATATCAGCAGAAAGTGTTATACATATACGTCCAAAGCGTCAACAGCATCAGGTTTACATAGACTATTAGGTGGACACACTTCTAGGGAGCGTCGGAGGTCCCGCTGCACGTCCCGCGCCGCACAGGTGGCGCAATTTTAAGCTTTTTGCGTGGCGGACACTGTGCATTTTTGAGGTTTCAAGCTTTTGACGTGCGTCCGGCGCCACCAACGCGGCCAACACTGGAGTTAGGATTGTTGAACTTTTGGGGCATGTCGTGGCGCTTCGACCAATCACGAGCTTTCCCCAACCGTGACGTATTCAGAATAATGATGGAAAAAAAAACAATGATTGGAGGCGGAGACAGATGGACAGGCCTGCTGGAATCGAGCGCCTGTAGTTGGTGACCTGGTAGAAAATGCGAGCAGTGAGCACCGATGCGGGTCAGCAGGTCGTCAAACTGGGCACAGGAGAGATGGAAGTAGCGCTGAAAGCGACTCTTGTCCGAACGCTCTCAGTATAATGATTGATATCGATCATAAAACATTAAAAACGGCTCATATGCAGATGTGAACCAGGTGTATTTGAGTACCTGTCACACACTGAGGAGAACCAAGTGGGACATTCACTGATGGACTTGGTAAATGGACTAAATGGACTTGATTTTATATAGCGCTTTATCACCACACTGAAGCAGTCTCAAAGCGCTTTACATATCAGCTCATTCACCCAATCACTCTCACGTTCACACACCAGTGGGACAGGACTGCCATGCAAGGCGCTAGTCGACCACTGGGAGCAACTTAGGGTTCAGTGTCTTGCCCAAGGACACTTCGACACATAGTCGGGTACTGGGATCGAACCCCCAACCTCTCGATCAGAAGACGACCCACTACCACCTGATCCACGGTCGCCCGTGATGCGCTTTCCTGTAACTTGTTCTCCTTTCTGCTTCTTACTGATAAGAGTCATATCCACAGTTCCACACTGTACGATCTGAGAGCATCAGAAACGAGCAGCTCTGTAATTTTGGAACACATCAAAAAGTGCGCTGTAAATACAAACTGAGCCAAAACAAGGTTATAGAATTATCAGCTGTTCTCCACCCATTCAGCCTGAGTTATGACAATTCTGGTGACAAAGTGTTCAACTTTATAGAGATGCAGGTTCCTGAAGGTGCAGACATTTAGCAGCCTTGATCAGAATCATAAAGCTGCAGCTTTGTGCGTGGGTGTGTAGATGTGGCTCTTTGTACTTTGAGGGGGAGTTCTTTTGACTTTGTGTCCCTACGTGCTCGGAGTCTCATACGTTTCAATAGCTGTTGGTGTGTAAGCAGTTACTAATCTGTTCACTGCTTCCAACGAACAACTTACCGTACGTCACACTTCCTTTTACGTTACAGGTGTGGTTAACAACTCTGCAGAAACGATGCAACAAGTCATTGTTGCCAGATTGGGCTGTTTTTCGCCAAGAAATTTGTGGGTTTTTGTGTGTGTTTAGATTTTAAAATGTAATTTATATCTAGCAACACTGCTGGTTGTACTAATCCTACATTTCCCATGAGCACTGTCGTGATGTGTCATTCAACAATTGGCTACGTGCTTATGTTAGCGTGATTGTTATGGTTTGGTATCGGAGAAGACAAACAGAACGACGCAAAACAAACAATAGGAGCCAAAATTAAACAAACATGTGGAGATATTTATCGGGTGTTGGAAAAACCTGAACTGGAAAGAAGGAAAGCTGCTGCCGACACAGCGGAAAATGAAGATGATCTGAAAAGAAGAAGAAATTGAGGAGTTTTATTACTAAATGGATGTTGGGTCGTGAGTGGCTGGTATTCAACAATTTGTTCACCTTTAAAATGTGCATGTTAGTAAAACATGTTTTCTCTACAGTACATGTAATTTTTAGTACTGATTACTTATATTCTTTTTAACTGCAAACAGTGTTCCAGGGATCCATATTTCATCTGAGTTAAGTTTATTAAGTTATGAGAATATACTTTATAAGAGGTTCACTTCTCCGACACACCCAAAGTCCCATATTGCACCTGTTAGGCATTGTTACAACATTAAATGTTTTTACCATTTTAATGTATTGCTGCAATCAACTATAATATTAACTATTTAAAGAAACATGAACGCTTAAATCTTTTCTGTGGCACTCACAATGTATGTTGTTATTTTTGCTGGTGGAAAATGTGGTTGGCTGGTAAGATTTAAAGCCCTGATTAGAACTCATTCCTGGCAAGTCAAGGCCTGCATTTGGTGACACCCAAACATGACATCCCTAGTACATTTACACATAAAACCTGCATTTTTCTCAAAAAAAATCAAGATACTTTACAGCACAGAGAAAAACACACTTTTGTATTGTTTTATTTTAGAAATTAAACCAATGACTAGACAGCTTGGAATGTGACAGAACACTGTTAAGGTTTCAAATCTGCAGTCCTTTGTAAATCATTGTGTGGGCAGTAGCACTGCCCACACAATGATTACAAAATGTCTTCTTTCACTTTGATCCTCCGAATCCAAAACAGAATTTCTCATAGTTTGTATTTTAATCACTTGTGTTGGTGCTTTTCTCAGTTTTCAGTCATTTACAAACTCCTCACAGAAGTAGAACTCACTATGGTTTAATCGCCCCACATTTACAAGGTAACCCCCTTTAACCACAGCACAGTCAGAAAAAAGAAAGGAGAATTATCAGTAGTTCAACATGTGTCATCTGTGGGACTTTTCTTTGTAATGGGTCCTTTTGTTTAATGAGTGCTACTCGGATGATTCACTTTCATTGGGTCGACAGTGGTTGAAGCTGGTCATGACAACAGGTGTCAGAGGAGGAAATCATTTTCAGTTAGCGCACACATACTTGTACTGTTTTATGACTTGGATAGGAGAATGAGAGTAAAGACTGGTGAGGTTTATATATTTTTATAAGGGTGTGTTTTTCTGGCCGTTGGTGTTTGGGGCGTGTGATCTGGAGCACATCAGATGGATCACCTGTTTATCATAAAACCAAAACATGGAAATGGACAAACATGAAAGAAATTAAATGTTTAAAAGTTGTTAAAAAATATTTTTGACACTAAAGACAATATACAGTGAACAAAAATATAAACACAACACTTTTGTTTTTGCTCCCATTTTTCATGGGCTGAATTCAAAGATCTAAAATTTTCTCTAAAATATTGTTCACAAATGTGTCAAAATCTGTGTTAGTGAGCACTTCTCTTTTGCGTACATAATCCATCCCACCTCACAGGTGTGGCATATCAAGACGCTGATTAGACAGCATGATTATTGCACAGGTGTGCCTTAGACTGGCCACAATAAAAGGCCCCTCTTAAAATTTTCAGTTTAATCACACAACACAATGCCACAGATGTTTCATGTTCTGAGGGAGTGTGCAGTTGGCATGCTGACTGCAGGAATGTCGACAAGAGCTGATACTTGTGAATTGAATGTTCATTTCTCTACCATAAGCCGTCTCCAAAGGCATTTCAAAGAAGTTGGCAGTACATCCAACCAGCCTCACAACCGCAGACCACGTGTAACCACACCAGCTCAGGACCTCCACATCCAGCATGTTCACCTCCATGATGGTCTGAGACCAGCCACCCGGACAGCTGCTGCAACAATCAAGAATTTCTGCACAAATAGTCAGAAACCATCTCAGGAAAGCTCATCTGCATGCTCGTTGTCCTCATCGGGGTCTCCACCTGACTGCAGTTTGTTGTTGTAACAGACTTGAGTGGGCAAATGCTCACATTCCATGGTGTCTGGCATGTTGGAGAGGTGTTCTCCTCATGGATGGATCCCAGTTTTAACTGTTCAGGGCAGATGGCAGACAGCGTGTGTGGCATTGTGTGGGTGAGCGGTTTGCTGATATCAACGTTGTGGATTGAGTGACCCATGGTGACGGTGGGGTTATTATGGTATGGGCAGGCATATGTTGTGGACAATGAACACAGGTGCTTTTTACTGATGGCATTTTGAATGCACAGAGATACCGTGATGAGATCCTGAGGTTCATTGTTGTGCCTTTCATCCGCGACCATCACCTCATGTTGCAGCATGATAATGCACGGCCCCATGTTGCAAGGATCTGTACACAATTCCTAGAAGCTGAAAACATCCCAGTTCTTGAATGGCCAGCATACTCACAGGACATGTCACCCACTGGGCATGTTTGGAATGCTCTGGATCGGCGTATACCACAGCGTGTTTCAGTTCCTGCCATAATCCAGCAACTTCACACAGCCATTGAAGAGGAGTGGACCAACATTCCACAGGCCACGGTCAACAACTTTTGTGTATATAGAAAATGTTTTTGATCTTTGAGTTCAGCTCATGAAAAATGGGAGCAAAAACAGAAGTGTTGTATTCATATTTCTGTTCAGTGTAATTTAATTTTTTTTCATGTTGAACTTGAACTATGAATCAAATGCAGATACTTCCACATTGGCTTGGTTTATAAAAGATCAATTCCATTGATCAACTTCCATTATACTTTTGAGCTTAACCGATGCTTTGAAATAATGATCAAATATCCAGGCAGCTTGCTGGTTCCAGGTACTACTTCATTAAAAAGTCAGTGATTAATGACAATGTGAACGTTTCAGCTTAGATGAAATGACAAAGAGAAACACCGCAAAGTTTCTCTTGAAATGATGACGTCAGTCAATGTGACGATGACTGGGCAGCAGGAAGTAGATTCAGACCGCTCTCGTTTCCTGCTGTAATGAATGATCCACTAACCACACCATGATGACTGATAAATGGATCCAGTAATGACTGGTGTTGGTTGGTGGTTGTGTGTGTATTTGTCAGCGGGGGGAGTGTTCATCATCCTAACATATTCACTCTCAGCATTAGGTGCAGTGCTCTGGTTGTATTACTAAGCTGATTTTCAATTATTAAATACTAGGGCTGGGCAATATTGACTAAAATTCATATCTCAATATTTTTTCTTAAAATGGCGATATGCAATATGTATATCCATATTTTTAACTCAAAGTCAATACATTTTCTACTTTTTTCAATTTGCTGCTGAAAATTGTCTGCACATGCTGTTGAAGGTCAACACTACATGAAGTGCAATCTTTTTACGACGGCAACGCAAGTTTTGTTATTGCAATAAAAATAAATGAGTTTTCATTACCAGCCCTCCCTAAAGCAGGATAAGTAAAACTTTATTAGAATTGAGAATATAAAAAGAGAGGGCAGTGTTACACCTAGGTGAGGGGGAAGGGAACAAGGAAGAGGGAGTCAGGGTTGGAACGTTTACTAACAAACAGCTGCACAATATGTGCGACTTTTAACTTTGCTTCCTGTAAGGGACAGCATGTGTGAGTGAGTTCTGTAATGTGGCTTATTCGGGGGAAGGTCTGGGTTAGGACATACTGAGCAATCCATCTAATTGTGCTTTTCATATTGTTCTGAGATATAGCAAAGACGGCAACTCCTAAAACTAGTATTTTAATACAGAATAAGCTATAAAAAAAATTAAAAAAAACATTGATATAGGCTATATTGTAATTTTCAATATTGCCAAATAGAAAACTTAATATGTCTTGAATCTCAATATAATGCCCAGGCATATTAAATACTCTTAGCCCATATCAAACATTCCCTCTGTGTAACCTAAGGAGATATGGATGAACACCTGATGTGGTGGTTGGTTGCAGATTATGTTTATGGGGAGGTTATGGTATTTATGGCTGGTTATGTATGTTCAGATGGTGTCACACCATCCTTCTGTTGATATGGCTGATGCAGTGATAAGGTTGCAATCATATGTTTTTAAGCAAAATGTTTGCTTTTTATTGGCTCTCCAAACCCCTTATGTCATCCTGTGAGCCAATGAGATCCAACATTGACTCTCTTTTGAGACGTTGGCCAATCCTGTCTTTGAATGACTGAATCTGTTTGTATAATGCTTCAGGCTTCACCCTGATCTGATTATACAGTGATTCATCCACATAATAAGAATCACTGCCCACATTCACATATATGCATTTATGTAAGCCCTCAGGGTTACTTTAAACTGTGGGTGTGTGCATGTTCAACTGCTATCAGTGACTCATGTTGTTCTTTTCATTCATAATCAGAGGAGTAAGAGTAAGCGCTGCTCTGATGATGAAAGCAGGGAGCAAGCTGAAGATCAGACAGGAAGATTGGAGTTAAAGACTGAGTATCACACTCTTAATGGAGTCTGTATTATACCACTGCATGCTGGGAAAAGGAAACACTGCTGTAAGTGCTCTGACGATTGTCCTCTGTTTTTCTGGAGATGCCATGTTTGTGACCCAATGTGGGATGCAAACTTTAGCCTGAAGCTGAAGCAAAGATCCCGTGTATGTTTGGGTTTTTTTTAGATGAGACACTCCTGTGGTTTACATTGATATGATCATTTGTTTGTATTGAGCAGCAAGATAAAGTATTTTTTTGTGCTGAGAGAGTTTTTTCTGTGTTGTAAAAGTCATCAGAACTAATCAGTTATTGCTAATGAATAGCTAATAGATTACAATAGTGACGTGCTTTTTATGATAAATACATTTATTGTTGAAATCTTCTTTCATTGTTGCACTTTGTAGACGGTCCCTGCCACTTGATCTGCAGCTCATTGACGTCATTGTATGTTGTTAGCTCAGCAGACGGACTCTAATGAAGAAAACAGCTCTGTAGTATGTTTTCTGTCATACACTGAGTACACAGAGGTGGAGATTGTGTGCGTGTCACCTTTTGATTGTGAGATATCAATGTAAGAAACTGTATCAGCTCCGATTTTCCTTTATACTCTTTCGTTTAGTTTCTGTTTCATCATCTTAACTGATTAAATTACTTTACTGACTATTAGACTTCCTGGAATTGTACCAAACATGCTAAATAGTATAAGGTTAATAGAGTCAAGTTTTGTATGCTTCAGATGATTTTCAAAAACAGGATGTTATGCTGAAAACCTGCAAGATATTCAAGAGCTTAGCATATCCCTTAGCCAGATCCATTTACCATTTTAACTGCCACCTTTCGTGCAAAACCCTCAAGTTTTGCACGAAATCCTGCGCAGCCGTATGATTGGAGATGTAATGCTATTACACCAACAGCTAAATCTGTCTCTGTATCAGTGACTTTTCAGATTTGAATGCAGTCATAATTTGAACCACTTGTTCAACACAACACCGCAAACTCCGCGGATGCATTGAGCCATGGTCGCCCACGACTATGGGCGAAATATGACATATTTATCTGTTTGTCACACTTAAGTTTATGGGCATTCAGTTCCTCGTTTTCTGATGAAATGTCTGATATTGTTCAGAAACATGCTTGCAAGGCATTTCCATGTAATGTTGGGGACTGATTTATAATAAAGTGAGAGAGAAAGAAATGAACTCTAAGGTGATCTGTACTTTGTTTACCTCTGTCTAAACTCTTCTCTGATGTCATTGGGGAAATGTTTGATGGTGAGGCAGAGAACAACTGCCAACAGAGTTAAAGTGTCTTGGGACTTACCTACCAATGTTTCACATTAAAAGAACACCTTGAAAACCAAATGGTTTCAATCTGCAAACATTTAGGGCTCTATTCTCCCGTCTGGAGTTAAGCGCTTTTTTACGCAGTTACGCGCTTCTCACCTCCACGTATTTTTGACACGCCCACCTTGCGTAAGTAGACCAAAAGCGGGCAGTCTGTCAATGAAGGCGGTCGGAAGCAAAGGAGGTGGACTGGGGCATGATGTCATTATTTTGGGGGCTGTCTATCACGGAACATGGAGTTTTCCCAATGCTTGTAAATGCCATTGAAAAAAACGCACTTCCTGCAGAAAAAAGAGTGGACGGCACGGATAAAATATAATGAAATGTAACACATTTTGTCCCGTCTAGAACTGGTAAACGTGATATTAGAAACGCTGATGGTCAATCCTTTGGCGTGCTTGTGTGACTCCCAACACCTCCGTGACAGCGTGTCTAGATTATTTCTGAGTCTCTTCTGCATTATTAGGAGTGCGTGTGGCTTAATCGTAACTAAGTCCATATTTCTAGTGCAATATAATGTTTCACCTTATGGGGGCGCTGCACTTATTCCAGGTTCAGAAGCGAGTAAGAGGAAAAGAACTTAAGCAGATGGGAGAATATGCGTAAGGCCAGATTTGAATGGGAACGCCCACATTTCAGTGCCGCTCCACCCAGAGTGCGTAACTGTGATGAAGGCGTGCAGCGACTGACTTAAGTACAGGGGGAGAATAGCACACAGCCAGAAACAGCACCGCTGCACGTTTTTTTTGACTTACGTACATAGGAGAATAAACCCCTAAAAGAACAAATATATAAGTATATATGTACATGTGTAAAGTGTTTCAATCAGTGTTAGTGAGATGCAAAGCAGCTCTCAAAGAAGTTGGTGTAGTCAGTGTACAGCAGGATGTGTTGGCAAGACACAAGAAATGTCTGATTTGTGCACTAGGGGCAGTAGTCAGCCATTGCATCACATTTGCCACTAACAATAGAGGGACATTATTGTGACTGATGAAATTGAAGTTATGTGAACAACATGCTAAAACAAGGAGAGATTGTCTAATTTTTTACATTTTTATTTTAAGGATAATGTTCTAAGATTATATTTATGATTATATTTAAGATTGTGTTGTAAATCTCATGAGATTGTCAAAGGTTTGGTTTGTATGTTTGTAACCAGTGCGTAATGAAAGTTATTATCATAATGAAAGCATGTGGGGACAGTCACAGTATTCTCCCTTTAATCAGTGGTCGTAGCTCTGAACACATATTGAGCTATGTCAACACTTAGTGATGTATGTCAGCTCTCAGACAACAAAACCAATCCAGGAAATCCTGTATGGTAATTGAAGTTAGTGACACAGGAATCAAAAAAGTTATATAACATCTCATATGAGGTGGAGGAAAAACAACATAATCTGTTAAATGAATTGCTGTGTGTATTAAAGGCTACATTGCTCTTATTCTTGCTCTGAAACAAGTAAATGTCAATGTGAAAAAAACTGAGGCAGTATGACCAAGTGTGTGTGTGCGTGTGTGTGTGTGTTTTGCATTGGACGTTGATGCCAGGAAGCACATTCTTTGGCAGCATTCACTGCTGCTGTCAGGAGCTGCCTAGGAACAGTGTGTGCTGAGCGGCGGATGCTCCACAAACCAAAGTTTTGGCCAGCAGGAACTGTGCACTTCTGTAAGCAGCAGACAGAAAAGCAGCATCGTCATGGCGCTGTGTTACTTTCAGCCATGACCCAGCACTTCCTTTTTCCATGATTGACGTTTTCTTCTTACTAGTAGCCTGATGGTGACTCTGCTGTGCTGGCTCTGGTTGCATTAAAGCTGCAGTAGTTAAGTTTTACTGATGCTTTGGAGTCAGTCAGTCTCTGCCTCTGTGCTGGCTGCAGACCTTGTTTTTGTCAAAAAGGATGGATGTCTGTGAGCTCAGGGTTAACGTGAACAATACCGTCACGGGCGCAATGTGCCCTGCTCTGGTCCCGCCTTCTCTTCTTTCTATCATTCCCAGTGCATGATGGGTATCCAACTGTGAAAACATAACTTTCTAACAACATTCTTCTTAATCTTAAAGCTGCTTGAGACAATGATTTTTGTCAAAGGCTGTGTTTGAAATGTCACGTACTACATACTGCAAACTCAATGATTATATACTACTATATACTATAAATATGGTCAGGATGATTAGGATGGACAAGGGCTGGGCAAAAAAAAAAAATCAATTTAATTAATTTATTGAATTTGTAGATAAAAACGATTTTTATTTTGCAAATTCAATTTATTTCTTTTTTTTCCCACCATAGTTTTTCGCGTTCCGTCCTTGTGGGTTACCGGAGCGCGATGTGAGCCAATCCCCTCTTTGTTTACATTTGTTTTTCTTTTGAGTAGGCTATTTGTGCCACAGGCATGTTTAATTTTCTATTCTTGCCATATTTTTGGTCTTTTTAATGCATTTTTGCTACATTATTCCCATTTCTGCCACTTCTCCATCAAATGTCAATGCACTTTTTTGCACATTTTTTTCCACTTTCAAGACATTGTCGGCACTTTTAAACCCTTTCCACCACTTTTCCCACCTAGTGTTGCATATGTTGACCTGTTATTGTCACTTTTAACCTCTTTTCACCATGTTTCATGCTTAATTTTTGCCAGTTTAACCATATTCACAATTTGTCACGCCCATTATTTGCCAGTTTAAACTAGGGCTGGGCAAAAAAAATGATTAATGCGATTTATTGAATTTGTAAATAAAAAACATTTTTATTTTGCAAATTTGAGTTAAAAAAATAAAATATATATATATATATTGTTTGTGTTCCATCGTTGTGGGTTACCGTAGCGCGATGTGAGCCAATTCCCTCTTTGTTTACATGTGTTTACCCTTTGAGTAGGTTATATGTGTGCCACAGGCATGTTTAATGTTTTTTTTCGCATTATGCTGAGATGCTAAGGGAAGAGCTTATTTTTTCTCATTGTAATGTTATATGTTATAAAATATGTAGTTATCTGATTTCTTAATCAGAAAATTGAAGCTACTGTGAAGTTGCTGTTGCACTTTTGCTTAAACCTGGGTTAAAACTTGAAATAGTTGAATAACAGAGCCTCATTTACATTTTATTTTGGGATTTTTCTATTCATTTTAATTCTTGAGGACAATCACAGCAATAACGTTGCACTTTTGACAATAGATCTGACATCTGCAGTCATTTTTAAGTGCATTGAAAAAAAAATTTGAAAATCAAGTTGAAACTAAAATTTTTCTTTAAAAAAATCAGAGTTTTTTTAGGAAAAATAGCCCAGCCCTAGGATGAACCAATCCCACTGAAGTATACTTGGAAGTAAGAGTGTGAGATCTGACGATATTAGATCATTAAGGATTAAAACATGATGATCACGGAGTTCGTAGAACCGTCTGTAGTTTCTGTTTTAAATGTATTGCACTGTTTTTATTATTCTGTTTTTATTACTTTGTTTTTTATTATAAAGTTTCCTTGGGTGGCCTGAAAGGTGCTTTTAAATAAAAAAGAATTATTATTATTGTAATTACCTCAACTGATATGCTGCCTTGTTATGTAGCAAGTGTTGCTAATGCTACACTACTTTTGTTAAACTAAGTAAAAAGACAGTGACGAAAAGAACTCATCAGCCTTTTTGTTTGATGTGAATTGTACTTGGAACCAGTTTGATAAATTGCTTACATACATTTTTAGAAATGTTTGAAAATTATCCTGACCTGAATGATCTTTTTTAACTTTTTTCCATTTAGTGTGATGATTTTAAGTCGGTGAATTGGTTTGTTTTATTTGAAATAGTCTAAATTATCTGAATGAAAAAAAATTGTGATTAAATTGTGATCGTGATTTTACAAAGAAAAAATTGTGATATTTTTTTTCCATATTGCCCACCCTTACTTCGAAGTTTCCCAAGATGCATTTCAAACCTACAACGAAACTAAAAACCTGATGCACACTGAAGCTAAATATCTTGGTTGATTCACCAACCTTTGAAAATTATCTAAACATTTTAAGTGAGAAAGTGACCAAGTAGAATATCAACATGTGTTCATTTGATCCACAAAACTCGCGGAAAACACATTTCGGAGATCCACTATTGTGTTACTGACAAAACTTTTGGTTAACTTCAAAATAAGAGCCTTATTTACAAAAGTGTTAAAGAACTAATGGAAGACAAGAAGAGATGCTTTTGTTTTTAAAAGGGCAAGTTTGATTTTTAGCTTGAAGTCGATCCCTGGATGATTTTACATTTGGCTCGCAATGCATCATGGAGCGGTTGAGTGTGACCAGTGTTCCCACCGTGCATATGTCCCGACATAGTATAGTATTTCTTACGTACTCAATCTTTTCATACTATCTAATGTGAACGCGCTATATACTCATTTAGACGTCACACTTAGTATGAGTAGTACGTTAGTATGCATATGTGAACACAGCCATAGTGTTGGCAAAGTGTAAGAAATGTTTGAGCATTGCATTGTGGGATGTGGAGTCCCTTAGAAGGATGCATAGAAGTGTTCTTACTTCAATTTTTCAATACTGTGAACAAAGTAAAACAGAAAATGTGTCAAGCAAATCACTATCCTCCTTTTCTGGTGAAGAAACACAAGAAATCACAGTAAGAATAAAGGAAAAACACTATTTTGCATCTGCCTATGGGACTGCACAACACAGGCTAGTTCCGGCTGTATGATTGATTGATTGATTGATTGATTGATAGATACTATAACAATATGCAATAACACCAGTCTGTCACTGGGCAAAGCTCCAACACTCAATCACTACTCCAAGTAACCTAAACTCCCCAGAGTGTTTCCAGGTCTCTGTCCAGGGAGTCAAAGCCATCACACATGAGCTTGTTGCTGTGCAGCCTTTCATCTCATGCATGATTTTATTATATATATATTTTTATAATAAAATATAATGATTTATTACATTTAGCACCTCCTAAAATATTTTGTATTTTAGGAGGTGTGTGAATGTGAGTGTGAATGGTTGAATAAGCTAATGTTATAAAGCTCTTTGGAACACTTTAGTGGTTATAATAGTTCTGTATAAATCAAGTCCATATACCATTCACCATGTTCTCTTTTATCAACTGAAAAACTGCTTTGTTGTATTGTCTCATGCTCTGTTTGTGCGTGCGTGTGTTGAACCTGTACAAATGATTTACAGCTTAACACCTCCTCAAGGTTAAAATCAATTTCATGAGACAGAATGTGATGTGTACTACTGAAACCTGAAGAATAATGAGAACAAAGTGGCGTAAGACAAAAGAAATATGGCCGTCTCCATCATTATCCAAAAGTAAATGATGATCAACATCGTCCAATATTCTGATGTAATGACTGTGTGACCAGTGAGTTTTTCCATGACATTGTATCTGACACAAAGTCAATGTATTAATAAGCAGAAAATATGTCGACCAATAGACACTGTATTTTAGGGAACAATGACATCATCATTTTGTTCTCTCTACCATTTTGGATGTAATTAATGATGGCCAGCTGATGCTGGAGGTCATTGTTGATGAAGTCTGTGTTCATATGTTGCTCTGTAATACTAAAATTATATGGAGTAATAAACACTCCCTCCCGCTACAGTGAGACGGTTGCAGCAGAGGGCTGTACTACACTTCCTCATTTACCGGGGCTAAAATAAAGCTGTTAACTTCTTGAATAAGCCTACGTTCTGGGTGAACTCATCTTTTAGTAACTTCGTAAGTTGATTATTTACACCGTGAAAGCGTTGCTGTCTATGATAAGGCCGGAGAAGAAGTGATCAGCCCCCTGTCAGCGGCTCCGCAGGAACGCACACACGCAATCACGCACACACACACACACATATACTGAGTCTGTTCCCTATATGTTGAAGTGACTGCAGTCGCTACAGTCGCGTTCGGTGTGAACACACATTTATACAAACCCCGCGTAAACAAACGGAGCAAGCAGGGCGGAGTTATACAAGCCGCTGAACCAAACGGAGCAAGCTGGGCGGAGTAATACAAGCCATGGAAACAAACTAGTGCGTGCATTTAGAAACCGAAAAAACCAATGCAAATTCAAACATCTTCATAACGGTTCCGGAACCGGACGTTAGGAAGTGGTTCCTATTTGGAACCGGTTCTCGGTGCCTAACCCTATAGTCCCAACCCAGACCTTCCTCTAAACAAGCCACACTAAAGAACTCACTCACACATGCTGTCCTTCATAGGAAAAAAGCATGGTACGTTTCATGCAACTGTTAATAAATTTGCATTTTTCATCAGCAAACTTTACCCCCAAATTGTCTTTCTGGTCAGACTTCATTTGAATTAAAATTATGGAGATTTATCACCATTTTGAGAAAAAATATTGAGATATGATTTACAGTCCATATTGCCCAGCCCTAAGGTAGGGTTTCCATAATAATACAGCAGCACAGACAGTTCTGACTGCAGCACTACTTCAGTGTGCACAGATGATCGATCAGAGCCTTAATACTATATGTTCACATGCAGCCATAAAGAGGCTCAGCTCGCTCTCTGAGGAGATATACGAGTGTCACTCCATGACATACGGTAAGTTAGAGTGACAGGTAGGCAAGGACAAAGTTTATGATTACAGACTTAATCACGTCTGAGAAAATACAGCATGAAAGGTTCAAAGGGCTACATCGGAGAGTTTGGTACACTGTTGACCTCTTTTGGCAGAGGATTGAACAGCAATGTGTTTATTGATTAGTGACATATTATGTAACAGTAAGTAAATATGCCCGATTTAGCTCTTCAGCTAATTTCCATCAGTCGTTCCTCCCTAAAGAGTTCATACATATAAGAAAGTGTAAAAGTAAGTCAACGCAAACTTAAGGAAAGTACCAAGTTGCAATACAATAAAATAAAAAAACAGTAGAAAAGGTAGAGAAAACTGCACACTGTAGTATTACATGCAGCATATTACATAAAGCGCTTATAATTTAGCAGCGTGGATATGAAGTGCATTGAAAAGTAGCAGCAAACAGAGTAAAATATATGTAACAATGTCATATGTTAGCATAAAATGTAAAGTGCATAAATGAGTGGCCATTAATGAGTACAGTCTGACTGTCTTATAACAATTTTCATATTTGCCTCTTAAATGAGAAATAGAAGAGGCTCTTTCTGAGTATAAATGTTCCACCTTAATAGATCGCAGTGTTCCATTCATACAATGGAGATGAGTTTGCTGCTTCCGTTGTGATAAAAGGCTTAATTTGTTTAAACTTTTCTAGTTTGATAGTTTTTTTTACATGCCTATTAAAAGTGTATGAGACAATGGTGGCTTGGCAAGCTTTGCTGGTTTTCTAAGGTTTGTAAGGTCACTTGTACAGAGTGATGAACAGGTCAGTGGACAGAGAAAATGACTTGACTCATTGTGATCAACACTTAAAATGTAGCATGGACACTGTTACTACAAAGACTTCCACAGACCATGGACTATTGCTCTGTTGTAACCATAAGTAATAAATAATGTGTCATTGCACTGCTGACGCTGGCCATGGTTACATGATGTTTGTAGATTCAGAATTAGTTATTCCGAATTAAATTATTTGGAATTAAAGTGTTCTGCTTCGTGTTTACATGGAAGTAGTAATTCCCAAATTGAGCTTTACATGGAAAAGCGGTTTATTCGATTTTATATAATTCCGCTTTAGCTCTGGGTGTTGGGAAGGCTCTGATTGGACAGGGGGAGAACGTGACGTATCACGTCTATCAGGAAAAACACACAACAACCCTTTTATTGTCGGCTATAACACAGAACACCACACATGAGAACTGTTTTCACTTTTATTTTGACACACATGGTTTCAGTTTGGACTGCGGAGCGGAAGAGAGATATGAACTAATCCCCGGTAAATAAAGCCCAGTAAAAGTCTGGAAAAAAATCACCAGGTATAAATATTTTCTCTCTGGTAAAATGATAAACTGGTGATATTACAGCCTGTGAATGCAGTACGGGGACTCATTAACTCCGCCTCCGGGTCCTAGTGCCAGCCGTTCGGTGAAGCCTGTTGTGTTTAATAAGTCCGTGTGAAAGTTTGCATGTTTATGCTTCCGTTCATCCACTCTTTTTATTATATCCATGTATTCTAAAGCTCTTTTAAACAAGTAGTCTCGGTTCTAGTCTGGATGACCATCTTGGGTTATATCGTCATAGCGGTCAATTGTGCATGCGAAGAACGACCCAAATTAACTTAAAGCAGTTTTAACCAAGTGAAGTGTTTACAAGAGGAGGAATGATCTAATTCGGAATTAAAATCGGAATAAACCAGCCACTTATTTCGGATATAAATTTAATTCGGAATTAAATTAGCATTAGGAATGAATTGTTTACATGGTCAATTTAAAGAGGAATTAACTTATATTCTGCTTTAAAGAGGAATTAAAGCTTCCATGTAAACGTGGCCACTGACCTTTTATAGAGACCTGTTTCCCAAAGAACTCTTTACACACACCAGTTATTAGTTACTAGGTAACTTTGACAGCATATTTTAATTTCATTTTAGTCATAGTCTTTTGACTAAAATGCAACACAGTTTTAGTCAAAAATGTGTCATCAGGAGTATTTCAATTTTAGTCTAGTTTTACTCAACTAAAAATACATTAAGATTTTAGTGGAATAAATCCTTTACAAATATAGTTGACAAAAATAGAAATGTGTGCGTCACTATGTGACAAACATATAGTTTGAATCTATTAGTTAATAGAAAATATCAATATGTTTAGAAATAGCGTTTGTTCAGAGGTATTTTTTTGAATTAGTCATAGTCTCGACATTGTCATTTAAGTAAAATGTAGTTGACGATAAATATGACAAAACATTTTAGTCAACAAAGTTAACACTGTTCATGAACAGTACACAGGTACTTTATCAAGATTTCAAAGGGCCGTAGCTTCATAGAGGATGGATATTAATTCATATTGTAATGAAGAAAAATGTTGATTATTATTATTAGTGGTAATCGTAGAAGTAGTAGCGACGCTGGCCAAAGACAATGAGGTCAGTGTCAGTAATAATAGCAATTTCTTTTCATTATTGCACTTTACACATGAGCGACTGCCTATCACTAAACAAACAGTCCGAAGACAATGAAGCATGTTGTAATTCAAAATCATATCCTGCTGACATTCATGGTTCAGTCCCCTTGAATCCAACACGCTGCGTTTCAGTAGTTTTCTCGTCCCATCGACAGGAAGCCTAGGAACTAAAGGTCATTAGGCTTGTTGACCACAACGAATCCTGAAAAGGTGAAACGTGAATGAAATTGACACAGTTAAATGAATGTATGGAGTGATTTGCAGCAGTATAGTGCAGCAGTGATAATGTCCTATTTTCCTTGTTTCTGCAGGGACAGTAAGGCCAGCTGACTGGCTGCTGATCATCAAGGGCATGCGGTTACTGTCCATTAGTCTGAAACTTCTTATGTAACCATGTCTCTTTCTCTCTCTGCAGAATGCACTGGGAGCTAATGTGCACTGCACAGTCCTATGGAAATTAGCCAGAGAACACTGAACGGAGGCGTTTCTGGCAGACAGGTCAGAGACTTTTGTTTTCTACTTGTGTGTTAAAGCTCAGGGTCGTGTTACTGAAGTGCTCCGTCTGAAGTGTACAGTTAGTGTGACTTGTCTTTGGACCACAGTGTTTACTCCCTGTGGGAACGCAAAGAATGTGTGTGTGTGGGCGAACAGCGTGATCCTACCTGTTGTGTGTGTTTTTTTTGGCCCCTGCGCACCGTGCCAGTCCCTCCTGTCATGCACGTGGCCTCTTCTTCACATTGCATGATCTTTAAAGCTTCATTATCTGTGTGTGTGTGTGTGTCCTCTTGTATACTTGCTGACACACGGAGAGGGATCATTGTTGGGAGATGTCTAACAGGCAGGAAAGCAGCTGTGGACGTCATGTTCCTCCACATTTAAGGTGATTAATCCAATGGGAATCCTTTGATATACAGTGCGTCAGGCAGTTAATCATTATAATGGAATGGATGAGGGATGAAAGGCTTCTCTGGTTGATCGCTAACTATTTCAAAGAGGAGCTGTTCAGTTTACTATCAACAATTACCCTTAATAATAATAATCTATTCTGTTAAAATATAATGAAAATCTGTGTACCCTTCGTTCTTTGGTTATTCTGTTTTAAAACCAAATCAAAATATCAAATAAATGATGTGGTTATTTTGTTTTACTGACTTAAAACCAAAACAGAAATACAGAAAAATGATTGAATTAAATTATAATTGACAATTTTTATAGAATTTTCATGGCAGTTCCAGTTACAAAGTCGATTATCTGAACTCAATTACAATTAAATTACAATTATAGTTATAAATACGCCATAATTGTAATTATTTATCAATTACACATTTACAATTATAATTGACCCCAACCCTGGCTATTTTGCACTGGTTTGTTCACTGTCTGCAGGAGAAGATACTTAATAGTAGTTGTTTAAGTGTTATGGTGAAACAAGGCGCACTGATGCATGCTGGGACTTTTTGTAGTTGGAATACGTATTGGTTAGCTCTCCATAATACTAGATCTTAGTTTAATCCAACATCTGTGGGATGTACTGGACCAACAGCAGATATTACAGCACACCAGCAGGTGTTTAGATGGGTCAGAGATAGTATAGTGGCAGCACATAGAGAACCAATAGAATAACACTACCACACCACTTGTGTTTCACAAATTCAATCAGTTATAAGTGTTAATTGAACCTTTTTCCCATCACCTGTAAAATGTATAAAACATGTTTGATTGATTGATTGAATTGATTATTGTCTATCACTAAGAACTCAGAGATATCCATCCTGTAGCAGCATCTGTTTCCTCTCAAGGTAAATGTATGACTTGTGTAAATTATGTCTGATTTTGTGCGAGAATTGACATTTCTGTCTCTCTGACCACCCGTTTATGAAAACAAATTGCGTGTATATGTGTGATAATGCATGTGAGGCTATGGTCAGTGTCAGAACGCAATTTCCACTCGGTTTTATATATATATAAAATAGTTATAACAATATTGTCATTTCTGTTTCAGGAAGTGAATTCTATATTTTCCTTCTGTTTTTGGCAATCTCTAAAAATCAGAGGCTTTACTTTTGGCAATGCCAAACTGTAATCAACATGGTTAGGCATCCAGGAACTAAAGATCTTCAAAAAAAAGTGCTGGGAGATCTCTAACAGCTCCCAGGTGAAGGGACTGACTTATTTATAAGTCCTTTGTGTGATTCCAAACACGTCAAGGCTGAGTTACCTGGCGCTATATGCCATTGTAATAATAATAATATTAACTATTTGTATAGCACTTTTCAATATAAATAACAATGTGCTTTGCAGCATAAAACATTCCATCAACTTAAACATTATCTCATAAAAACCTTCCGATAAAAGTGCGTCTTAGGAACGAGGTAAAATGAGGAACAGACTCAGAAAGCCTGACTTCTTCTGGCAGAATGTTCCAGAGTCTAGGGGCCCTGATTGCCCTTTTGTTTTCAGCCTAGACCTTGGAACAGCTAGCAGGACCTTACCAGCAGATCTCAGACTGCAAGCTGGTTTGTGTGAGGATAAAAGGTCTGAAATATAGGCTGGGACAAGCCCAAGTTTAGCCTTAAAAACAAATAAATGAATTTTAAAATCAATCAGCAGCCCCTGCAGGGATGCTGAAACAGGAGTGATGTGGTCAAATGTTGTAGACCTAGTTAAAAGCCGAGCTGCAGCATTTTGCACTCACTGTAGATGGTGAAGTGATTTCTGGCTGAGACGGGTACAGTATATAAGCTATTACAATAGTCAAGGCGTGAAGAAAGAAAAGCATGGATGAGTTTCTCCAAATCTGTGGCTGAGATAAAAGACCTGACCTAAAAAATGACGCCGTTTCTGGCTGAGGGTTTTACCAGAGGCGTTAAATCACCAAAATTAGGTTTTTTTTTTTTTTGGATGGACTTGTAAAAATGACCAAAAATTTTGATTGAGTGAGTTGGAAAAATTGTCTGACATCCAGTATATTAGTCTGTCTTTGTTAAACTAAATACCATCAGCAAAGAATTGATTTATTCACACAAGTATTTATCCTAATCAGGCTCAGAATCTACCGTACTACAGGCAGCGAGGGTAAACTCCTGTTGTGGTTTGGCTGTTTGTGTTGAGAAGTGAGTGAGGCGTATCCAGTTGTCCTCTGGATAATGACTTTTACAGGAGAGATTGTTTAAAATGCTGCAAATTCCACTAACTTGAAAGAGAATCTATATGGTATCAATATGGTGCAGGGATGTCCAGAAGCGTAGGCGGTGGGCGGAATCGCCTACTACTTTCTTTCTGGCCGCCTTCTACTCATAAACATGTTCATAAATGATTCCTTACCCCTTTAGCACCGAAAGAATATCTGTAATATGACGTGAATATCTGTAAAAGTCAGGTTTTTCGATTAGCTGTGTCTGCTAGCGCATAGCATCTCTTCTTCACTGCACAGAATAGCTGCAACCCAACCAACCACTGGGTTACCAGCGCCCTCTGGTGGTCGACACAAATATCTGGCGGCTGCAACTGAAGGAAAACAATCATTCTCTCTAAACATTTCCCCATTAATTTAATAAATCTTAACATTCACAACATTACTGGATTCAACTAAATTAAATAAACGTTATCCTTAAGAAAGATTCAACAAAGAAATGAGTCGCTGGTAAGAATAATTCACAGACCGAATTTGAAAAAAGTAGATGTTGAAAGGGTTTTTACTTCTTCTCTATAGAATTGAATATGTTTTTTTTAAACATTCATAATCAATGTCATCATGAATTAAAATTCCTGCGTCCAGGGTACTGGGTTACGAAAATCACAAACATTCTGTGTATATTTGTTGTTGTGTGTTTTTGGAGTAATACACATTTTCTCTTATTTTTGTGCCTTTTGTTTGTAATGATTTTTTTCTCATAATTTTAGGTGTTTTTGGAGTCATTTTAACTCTGGAGGTCACCAGGCGCTAATGTTTGGGCTAAGGTATTAGGCTTTTGGTTAACATGTTGAGACAGTATGACTACTCTAGACTAAACCAGGGGTTCTCAACTGAGGGGTATTCCATAAAGGCCGGTTAACAAACTCTGAGTATATCCATAAACTCTGGGTCAACATACCCCGCGATGGGAAACTTTGGGTATCGGATTCCATTAAAGCTGGTATGAAGTGGGTCAATCAACCCTGAGTATGTAAACCTTGGGTTACTTACGTGCACGCGCGTGATAAAAAGCCATCAGCAATGGATCAAAGAATACTCAAACTGCCATGACAACCAAACGGAAGATAGTCATTTATTCACCCTGATGGGTGAAATAAGCCATTGTTTGATGAATAAGAACCTGTTCTAAAGGTGCGTTCAGTCTTCAGTGATTATAGTGGCTTAAATCACCAGTAATTAGTCACACTTTTTGGTCACTTCATCACTTTATTGCTTCAGTGATGTGACGAGCGGTGAATAATATGAATAAAATGTGTCTGAGGAGACGTGTCAGCAGCATAGGATGACTACATAGAGAGTCCTCCTGTTACACTGGATATAAAGACAGTGGCTACTGCTTCATATCACATCATTTATATTGATTCTTAATGTAATATTGTCACCAGAGTCATCTCAACGTCCTAAAGAATGTCATAAAAAACACACTGATGCGGGACGCAAACCCACGACCCATCGCTTTCAAAAGCAGGGTCACACTTCACTGCGCCATCATACCTTCAAAGATGTATGATCTACAGACTTAACTTTATAACAATATAAAACAACAATCGAGCCTTAAAAGTTGATTTATTTAAATGATCATCTCCTCCTTTATATTATCTACAGGTTTTTATTCAGAGAACTTTACTACAGATGTCAGTAGATGTTTTAATGCAGATCAACCTCTCAGTGACTTTCACTTAATGATCTACATCTACAACGTTATAAAGAAAATTACCGTTATCACAAAAAAAAAAAAAAAAAAGACGTAAACCAACACAACATTAGTAATGATGTGAACACGTCTGTGATGTGTGATGTTACTAATGTGTTTCAGAGAAAAGTGTTAAAGTTTATTAAAGTGTTCAGAAACGGTGTTCAGGTGGGCGGAGCCAGGTAGAAACCCAGGGTTTCTTTGATAAAACCTGCCAGCGACCAGGTTTAGTTCACGGACAATGTTGCCATGGTAACATACTCAGAGAAGAACATACCTCGCTTTTTGGAATGGGATACTCAGAGTTTCCCTCATTTGAGCCTGAACATACTCAGAGTTTGAACATAACCCGCTTTATGGAATACCCCTCTGGTCTCACCCTGGGACCCACATTTTGCCACGGTCATTAAATTGCTACCCACTTTTTCTAAAGAATTCAACCAACCAAATTTAGTTTTTCAAAAAATGTTAAAAGGAAAGTTTCTTTGAAAATAAAAGACAAGTCCAACATGAGAGACATTATTTATTTATTTATTTATTTATTTTTGACCAGCTATCTGCGACGGACCTACCCAGTACAGGTCCACGACCCACTTTTGGGTCCCAACTCACCAGTTGAGATATGCTGGTCTAAACTACTACACTCCTGTTAAACACCTTTTTCTAAAGCAGTTGGTTAATGAGACGTTTGAACATTGATTTGTCAGCAGAATAGAATTTGTAATTTGTAGTTCAGTGGAACTTGGCAGGAGAGATCGATGACAAACCCTAATGTCACATTCAAACGTCAACTCTCTCAAAACAGGCTTTTTTTTTTTTTTTTACCCTAAAATTCATTTCAAATTTTTGAAATAAAAATAAAAATGACACAAAATGACACGCACAAGATTGAAGACTACTAAATATTTACAAACTTAGATCAGGGGACTTTTTATGGATCTAATGACACCATAAGACAACTGAGAATGGGGTGAAGGTTCGACACACACGCACATGCGCACGCACACACACACACACGCACACACGCGCGCACACACACACACACTGTGGTGAGCATCGGGATGAGTATTTTGAGCATGTGTCACGTGTGTACATTCATCTAATCTTTCTCTTCCCACCATCTCTCAAAGGAATTCCTGGTTACCAACTCACTCCTCAGCATGTACTAGCATCTGCCACACACACACAAACACACACACACACACAGAGGTGAGGGTAAACCACAGGCATGCGTTTAATGTTTTTATGTAGCGCTTTGTGGTTTTAGAGTGAAGTGTTAACCAGTGTGTGTGTGCTGCTTCATTGCTATAACTCTCTCTCACACACGCACACACACACACACACACGCACACAGTGACACACAGGATGGTTGAAAACATCCTGACTGGTGATTCACTCTGAGCACAGATAGATGGGAGGGATTTGGAGCGGTTGTGTCCTGCTTGTTGAGTCAGAGCTGGTGTGACGACACTTTGAACTGTGCTGCAGTATGAATGACGCTGTGTTTACACACACGCTCACTCTGAGTACAGTCTCCAGTGGAACGGTGAGGAACACAGAGCTTAGCTGATGAAGGGAAAGAGCACTGTAGGAAGTATAACCATTATTTAAGGAGGTAAGTGGGATTTAATTTGTTTCCTTTCACAAGTCTCTCCCTTTTTATATTTGTTTCAGTATGAAAACTTTGTGATGTATAAACGGAGTGGAGGAAGTGATCAGATGAACAAAGTAAGTGACAAACATGCTTGATGGAGATCTACTGCAGGGTACATTAGTGAAATTGACTGGAGGTGTGAAGGTGGGCGAGGCTGGTCATGTGATACAGAGCGAGGGAAGGGAGGGCAGGTGGGTGTGGCAGTGTTTATGAAATGAATGAAAGGGAAAGAAACCAGTAACTAAGTCCTTCAAAGCATATTTAACTTAGAAAGAACAAAGTAAAGAAGGTGAGACAGTCCATCTGGGAGCTTTTGCTGGCTCTACCGTCCTTTCATTTGTGATTTTAAGACTCTCGAGAAGCAGCAGGTCTGTGGTGAACCTCTGATTCAGGACTATGTTGGGATCATGTGTGTGTGTGTGTGTGTGTGTGTGTGTGTGTGTGTGTGTGTGTGTGTGTGTGTGTGTGTGTGTGTGTGTGTGTGTGTGTGTGTGTGTGTGTGTGTGAAGTGAGGTGTATTGAGGGCTGTGTGTTTGGTTGTAATGGCTGTTGTTAGCCCAGTAATGGCTTCCTGACCTGTCCATGTTGAACCAAAAGAGGAACGCTATGGCTAAAAAATGTGCCAGTCAGAAATGCACCGACCCAATTCAAAGCAGCCTAACATTAGGGCTGGGCGATATCAACCAAAACTCATATCTTGATATATTTTCTCAAAATGGCGATAAATGATATGCATCTCCATGTTATTTTTTTAACTCAATAAAGTCTTACTAGAGAGACAATTCTGGGTGAAAATTGTTGATGTAAAATGCCACACAGAGACATTTATTTACCAATAGCTGCACAATATGTGCCATCTTTGGCTTTTTCTGTCATAAGGGACAGCACGTGTGAGTGAGTAAAATAAAAATATATCGATATAGGCGATGTATGTCAACATACCAATGTAAATTAATAAGTGTCTCCAATAGTGCTTTCTGTAAACAAAAAATAGGGTCTTTCTTACCAGTGACATCATTATAGTGCAATATTCCAGTAAACAATATATTGATTCCTTCAACAAACAGTGACACATTTCTGTGAAGACGTACCTGCACATTTTAGTGTAAAAGCAGAAAAAGTTTTAAAAAAAAAAAGATATTTAGCGCGATCATATCGATAATCAATCATGTAAAAAAATAATGCGATATTCACTGTATCGAGATATCGTCACACTCCTATTAGGGAATGCTTGTTCTCACACCTCACCTTGTACTTTAACTGTATGAGCATGGTCTGTTTGCTCCTAAGGTGAGGCCAGCTGTGGACTGGTGAGATACAGATTTGGAAAACTCAGCGAGCAGCGAGTGTCTTGTCTTGTGTCAGTGAGTTTATTTATCAGGCGGCACAAGCTGCTGGGAACCTATTGTTATCCTGTGTGTTCTTCTTTTTTCTTCTTTCAAGGGAATCACCAAGGTCCAGTCCCATGTCAGGTAGTCATAGCTGCATAAACAAACCTATAATCCAAAAAGTGGCCCTACAGCAAGCCTCTAAATTTAAAATCATCACAACAAATTAACCATATGCGTTACAGATTTGCAAATTTACTGATGTAAAATTCACAATAAAATGCCTCTTTTTTTCGTCTTCCTACACTCCTAAGTGGTCGTCTTCTCATAAAGAGGTTATGGGTTTGATCCCAATGTTATACCTGTTTATGTGTTGAAGTTTCTTTAGGCAACACTGAACTCTAAGTTGCTCCAAATGGGCGACTAGCGCCTTGCATGGCAGCTCTGTCTCATTGATGTGTGAATGAGCTGATATTTTAGAAAGCACTTTGGAACTACTTTGCCATAAAGGTGCTTTTGTATGAATCAGAAATCAGAAAAAACTTTTATTTGCCAAGTACAAAACAGTACAAGGAATTTAACTTGTGTAATTCAACGCAATTTACTGCAATTTAGCCCCGACCATTGCTATGGAGCAGCTATAAATGATCTTGTTCATATCAACCATACAAGGAGAAGCTGAGGTCAAGCCCAAAGCTCCATAAGCTGAAACTACCAACATGATAAGAATCTATTGTAGAAAAAGAATCCCAGGGATAAAACAAACACAGAAAGTGGCCAATGTGAAGGGTTTGTATTGTAGGATAAACACAGTTATATACTGTACATTGCTTACACTCCACATACAGTATGTGTTTAAACATACAGTCAGCCATTCCCTCCTCCAACTGCACAATTGACACAATCACAAACGTTTCATGAGAGTTTGATGCATTTCTTTGGCTTTAGTTGTTGTGTTAAACAGTTTCGCTCTCTGAGCTGTGTGTGTGTGTGTGTGTGTGTGTTTTTAAGTATTTGTACATTTAGGAATTGTTGTGTTCCAGGGTTTAGTGCATGAGTCATGCAGACTAAAGCCCTTTATTCCTGTCATGTTCTCTTTCATTTTCCATCTGCTGTGAAACTAACTTTGCACTTAAGCTCTGTTCCTCGCTGACGCTGACTCAGCAAATTGCCGCCCTGTGGTTTGTTGCCACTCCTAAAACCTGATCATTGTTTGTGAATGGCTGAGAGTGGTGGGTGTGTCTCCACTGCACTTTTGCCCAGCACACCAACGTCACGTTGTGAACACGGACAAACACAACACACGTGCAGAACTTTTGTTTTTTTTTTTACACCTTTATATAAGACACACAGGTAAAGTGTGTGTGTGTACGTGTACGCGTACGTGTGAGTCCTCATTCTGTCAAACTCTCAATAGGAGGTGGCAATTAGCAAAGAAACATGTTCATTACTCAGAGCGTGTGTGAACTGAGTGTGTTTGTGTGTACAATCATGAGCTCCGCTCACTAATTACTAAAGATTTGGCCAATTATGCAATGATATATCGTGACATATCACAATATCCATTTTCAATGGTATGAGTGGTATCGTGATATCGCAAAGACTGGTGATGGGCTAAAGAATACTTTTTCATCCCTGCTGCATCTGTCACAAGCAAGCGTGTCTTTTTAATAGACAATGTATATTTCCAAAAGTCCCAATTGCTGCCAGAAAATAGATTAATATTGTAAAAATAACATGTTCATCTCTTAAATCTGGGTGTCGACTGTTTTTCTTTCGTATTTTATGCACAGACAAAAATACCATTTTGAAGAATGTCATGATGACATGATTTCATTTTTATTTTAGACTGGCATGATTTGTCAGTCTGTGTTTTTTAGTAAGATTTGCAGTTTCCTCCTTTCTTCTCCTCCTTTGTGTGATAATGTTTACTGCGATTTCTTCTGGTTTATTTTTTTCTTGGACGCCGCGCCTCCCCCGAAGAACTCTGGCACCCCTGTTCTATAGCATAATCATTTTCATTTAAAGGTCGCATATTATGAAAATCACATTTTTTTTCTGGTCTCTCCATCTATAAACTGGTCCTTACTGAGCCTGACAACTCCCAGAATGAGGAAAACAAGCGTTTCCTCCATGGTCTCTGCAGCCCACCCACTGGTAAAATGGCGTTCCTACATGCTGTTCAGATTCAGCTCCTGTCGTTATGTAACCAAAGGAGTCATTTACATAGGCCAACCTCCTCTGAGCGGTGATAGGAGATAGGCGATAGACTACACCCCCAACCTGATGAAAACTTTTGCGAAAGTCCGCCATTGTTTTTCTTGCTAGTGAAGGAGTGATGGCTACCGGTAGAACTAAATACAGAACTGTCCTGCTGCCTGTGCAGCGCCTCCACAGTGAAAATACACTATAGTGTAGACACTATTTGTTCATGCGGAGGTGTACTCCACTTTTGTGGTTCGGCGCATTGGCGCTGCAATATGTGTTCGGGGACTTCTGTGTAGCCTGCTGTTCTAGTAAAAAGGAATATATTATACTTTATTGTCATATTTGTAAAGCTACATACACAAAATGTGTTCTCTGCATTTAACCCCTCCCTGAGGAGCAGTAGGCAGCTCACGGTGTAGCTGGAGCAGACACATTTTTAGTACCTATTATATCGCCTTGTATCGCTGATCTGACGTGTTCGTGACACAATGCAATGCAGCGGTTGGACAAAACAAATGATTGTCACATTAAATGCACTATTAATGTAGTTAGAAGAGCAGAGGAAGAGAAAAAAGTGACTTAACAGCTTAACACTCCGCTGAGAGTTTGAATGACTGCTGCTGCTGCTGAGAAAAACACGGACCCCGAATTCCTGAGACGGACTCACAATAACAATAGCCGCCTAAATATCCATGTGTTTTACTGTAATGTACAGTTTTTTGGTTGAAAGCAATAACAACAGTGTGTAGATAACAAAATAAATTGGTCACTGATCCCCCTTGTAAAAGAGCGAGGCATGCAGGCAAGTCAGCGTCTATAGACACGCCCACTCATGAATATGCATAAGTAGACCCCTAAACAGCCCGATTTTAGAACTGCTCAGGAAGTCACTTTTCAGAGGGCTGAAGCTCTGGAAAACAGGCGAGTTTGGGAAAATAAACCTCAAATACTATGTTGTTGAGGTTCTTAGAACAAATGAAGATGGGTAAAAAACTAGCATGAAATGGGACCTTTGATGTGCGAGGTGCGAGGGCCCGTCATCGCTGCTTGCAGTTTTAATTTATGTTATTGCTGAAAAGGTCATACCCAGAGTAAGTACGTCCAGAGTTGAACTCAAATGGAAGCATTCTTATTTTTAAAATTGTATTATTATTTTTTTTACCGTTTTTTTTCCCCCCAAAATATTGTTATCATTAGCCGACTATCGTCTTTTGTATGGCACGAGAATTTGTTGCTGTTTCATTGTTGGAACGCTGAGAAGGAACAGGAGGAAAAAGCAGAATATCACTGTGCTCTAGATGAGATGAGATGAGATGAGAGCCCCTTCTTCTCATTTCTGTTTAGAAGTCTCTACTCCAGTAACAGCGCCCCCAAGCAAGTAGCTCATGGAACTACATCAGAGGCTGTTTGGCGCAGATAAAAACATGCGCTGTGAACACAAACCAAGATTAAGAAAAGTAATAAAGCTGTTGTCCACCTGTTCAGCCTGAGTCGAGTTCTACACTGGTTTGAAAGCAGCCTTTCAGTCTAGCACCTTTGTGTCAGGCCAACATATGGGCTTGACTTTAACGCTTGCCACTTGAAAGTAAGAACTGTAGTCAGGCAAGTTATCATTCCACCTGACTAGCCCGACATGGCGAGTGAACCAAGCGGCGTTTGAGAGCCTTGTAATTTCTAAAGTTTGGTTTTGTTATGTGTGCAGTTTCTCCTTCACAGCCCAGGAAGCAATGTTCAAGTTACTAAGGACATATTGTATTTCCTTTATACTTTTAGTTGTGCCATTGGGCAAATTGGAGCTCTGGTGGACTAGATTTCAGAGAACATGACAGAATGAGTGAAATAAATTGAAGTTTCATTTTTGAATAAATGGTTCTTGAGATTTTCAATGACATACCCGCCGTCATCCAACTTGAGTCAGCACATCTTTGTTCCCTGAACAGGATCTTAGCGACACACTTTTCATTTCCAGGGTCAATTAATGCCACTGAACAGGTTTTGTATACGTCAAATGGGTGTGTCGGCTATTTCTAAACATTTGTAATAAATGACCTTACCGTAGGAGTGACAAATTTTTAGGAGATTAAAAAGGACACTGATGAGCATAAGTGAACAAGTCTATGCTCCTCGATCTCTGACCTCCATTTGGGTGGGGTCAAAGTAAATAAGTAGAAGTAATGCCTTAGTGGCATCACATCTAGTGCAAACAAGGTGGAGAAAAGTGTAATATCACCATGTGTGACGCCCTATAAGACAGGCATGTGGAGAGGGCATCCGCTTTCCCACAATGCTCTGGGAAAATCATTCTGCCAGAAACTCTTTGCCTTTGGGGTCACCATGGAGACGTAGGCTTTGTTTAATAGACTTCCTTCAGCCACTCTCATTCTCCCACTGTGTGTCATTCACTTCATACATCACAAGCTAATGAAGCGTGAGAGTGTTTAATTCCACACAGGCCGCTTTCTGTCCACCAATGAGCAGCCAGCGTGTTCACACCAACAAACGACTTGGGTCAGAACCTACAGATAAGTGGTTCAAGCACCGCAAACCTGTGACGAGCACATACAGCTGTCATGACTTCACCTATCCTGGTGTAAAACTCTGGAATAATAAATGTGTTTTTGATGAAAAATGGAAGTGAAATCAGTAAAAATATGCATTTTTAAAAGCCATTTAGACTAAAACAATGATGTCACTCAAAAAGGAGAATTAAATATATATATAGTGTAATAAATTAAAATTAAATTAGAAGTGTGACGATAGCTCGATACGGCAATATTTTGCAATATTCTTTTTGCACAATCAATTATATGTTATATGTTCGCGAGTATCGATTTTTTTTCTCTTTTTTTTTTTTTTTTCAAAAACCTTTTCTGCTTTTTCACTAAACTGTGCAGGTACGTCTTCACAAAAATGTTGTCACTGTTTGTTGAAGGAACCAAAATATATTGTTTACTGGAATATTGCACTATAATGGTGTCCCTATTTTTTGTTTACAGAAAACACTATTGGAGATACTTATTCATTTACATTGGTATGATGCACTAAAATAGTGTCAGTGTTCATAGGACACTATCAATTTATTGTCTTTCAGAGACATAAAATAAAAATTGTATTTTTTCACTTAATCTTTTTTTTTCTTCTTACGTCATAGATTATCGTAGATTGATTTCTGACCAATATATTGATAATCGCAGTATCGTCATATTGTGAGATAATCGTGAGCTTTGTATCTCGTATCGTATCGTGAGGTACCCAGAGGTTCCCATCCCTAGTTTAAATTACCATTTGACACACCTGTTGGCATTCAGTGTCAAACCATTCAATATCCTGTGTCCTCATCCGATATTAATATCTGATATCAACCAAAAACGAGCATCAGATTATACTGGCTTGCATTTAAAATATCTGATACAATCAGTCTGAAACATAATGAGTTTTTATTAGATTTATTGAGGTTATTTTTCTTGGTTTTCTATTTCATGTTTTAATTATTTCATTTAATTGAATATTTTTAGTTTAAAGTTAAAATGTATGTAACCCATTGGTTAATAATAAATGGGTCAGTTTTTCTCATCCTTACTTTTGCTGACTATTGTTCTCTAAGTAACATCACTTGTTTAAACCTTTTTCTAACATTTAACACTACAAAATAAGTCCTTTAGTGTGATCAATGCTGATATCAGATCTATGTCAGCCAATATTCAAGGCTGCAACATCAGTATCACCACTTTGGTGATGAGCTGCCTCATTTATCGCTGAACGCGTTGTTGCTGTGGTCAAACCAGTGAACATAGAACCAAAGGTCAGGGACTTCTGAAGCACAACAGTTCCTCAAACACAAGCAGAGGGAGTGACATATTGCCTAGTTTAGAAGCTATAATTGGTGAAAAGGAAGCACACATCGACACATGCGCTATATTAGTGGCACAGGGTGCATTTTACAACTATAATTAAAGTCAATGCCATTGTTATGATTTGAGTGTAGGAGTCGTCAATAATATGTAGAAATATGATACAAATGGGATTTTCTTTGCAGGAACACCACAGTGGAAGCTATTTTTGTGCATTGTTGCTGAGGTTGAAAGTCAATTTTTCATATTTTTGACAGAATCTGGATAGGGTAGGCAAGGTAGGCAGTGCCTACCCAAGGGTGAATTGATATTTTCAATATTTGTTTTAATTATAATACAATTGTAATTTATTTATTTTTCCATTTCCGATAGCCTACAGTACCTATAAGTTTGAAAGTGTCAGCATTTTGTGCTTTTCATAGCCAAAATTACTAAACATTGCTATTTCCTGGTACGGCAGAGACGCTGCACAGTCTCACTCCGCTGTAAGGCAGGAGGAGGCCACACCCCCCTCTCAAAACCACATTGCTGCTCTGCCTCTGTTCCCATAGCGTGTTTTTGTGTCATTTCCCCAAGATAAAAACCATTGACATAAAAAGGCAGCTCTCTACGCTGCCTTTGGACGTAACCATGCTATGCTAAATGCTATACGTCAGTTCACAGTGCATTAGTGAATTGCTAGAGCGTGGCCGCTGCTGCTACGTTCTCTAACTAGTGGGCGGGATAACACTACAGGCATGATGACAGCACTAGAGAAGATAAAGAAACTTTCTTTAATGGTGTTTATGATGTTGATTTTGTTAGATGGCTAAATGCTTATTCATGTGAATCTTGTTGGGTTTTTTCTTTCTTATTATTAAAATTATATTTTGATAAGCCCATTGAGATGACTTTGTTGTAAATTGTGCTATACAAATAAAGTTGAATTGAATTGAATTAACACTTGCCAGCAGAAACATATGAAATTGTCATTGGTGTTGACATTGGTGGTCTCAATTTGCAACACCCTGCCTACCCAACCCTAGTGCTCATGGCACGTTCCTGTTGGTAACTCTGATAAACACACTTTCTGAATGAATTTTGGTCCACAAACACACACACACGCAAACAGCCAGTCACACACACAGGCGAGGTGAGGAAGAAGATCCTGCCTGGGTGTAAAACAGGAAAAACTGTCTGAGTTCATTGTAAAAAAAAAAAAGAAAAGAAAAGAAACAGGGAAGCATTAGCCACCCGTGACTATGATGATGGTGATGGACTGGAACATAAAGCACAGCACACGGTGAGTTGATTTGGACAAAGAAAGGACTCCATGTTCGTATTGAAATGGTTTACCTGCCTGTGTGCTTTTCCCACATCCATTCACGTCATTTCGAGTAACCCGATCCACTACACTGTGTGTGTGCGTGCGTGCGTGCGTGTGCGCGCATGTGTGAAGTAAAACTTCCCTTTGTGTGTGTACTCACTCACCTGGTTAGCATAGAAACAGTTCCACATTGTTTACAAGGCTGAGGCTGATGATCATAGATTTGAATACAGCATCTATGACAGTGACTCAACAAGCAGTGATGTTATTTCTATTGTCAACCCTTCATGTGCTGAGGAATTAGCAGCACACGGCTCTTGACGACCCTCAGTGGCTATGGCTCCGTCATCACTAACTTCATTGTCAATTGTTGTCCTTTTATTTGTTCAATGATGTCTTGGCTCAAGAAACTCACATTTCCTGTTTCCGTGCAGTCAGACGAGCCCTTTTGTTCTACGACTAAAATCTGAAATTAAACAAAGTTCAAAAGCATGACACCACAGTGTGCTTCCGTTTCCTGGGATACAAATCTACTTGGAAAGAGAAACAAACACGGAGCCTGAGGTGGTTGTAGTTTGTAGAACTTTTTACGAGTGTTTCTGCCAGTGCTGCAAAGAACACTGCTATAGTAGAACTGTTGTTTCTTTGATTTGTTTTCACCTCTGGATGCCTCAGAATGGGCCCTTTAGTGGAAACATTGATGTGAACATGTGTTCCCGTCCTGGCTCAGTTTATGTCAGGAATGTATCACCTGATGTAACACATCTGATTCACTGATTCCAATGAGGAGCTTAGGTCAAGAGCAGTAAAGCTTCAAATGTCTAAAGTAGCAGCATTTATCAAGCTTTATAGTTTTTATGTAGACCCGAGCATGACTTATTCTCTTACTGATACTCAAAGGGTCCATGATCAGTCCATAGATATATTGTCCATGCTCTTGTATTCCCATTCACTGTAACACTTTACTTTTACAGGAATAAGGGACAGCAAGCATAGTTTTGTCTTTGAATACAGGATAATTCCAAGTTTTTTAAAGGATGTTTAGCAACCCAATGTAAGGTGGAGGTGCTGTTTCCTCATATTTTATTTTGTTTCTCCAGTCATGGATGATTAGTATGAGGACTTCACCTTGTTAAGCAATAGAACAGCATCATAGTGCTAGGAGTGAGATAGATACCTACAACTAGAGATAGATACCTTACAAATGAAGTGGATGAATCCCTCAGCTTGAATATTTCCCAACAGTTCTTCTTTTTATATGTGGACTTGCCACCTATTTCTGGTGGACACTATTAGACATCTAGAGCAGAGATGAGCAACTTTTATCACAGCGGGGCCACAAAATGTTATTGTAGCTCATGCAAGGGCCACATTATTATCATAACATTTATGTCAGCATTTGGAATAATGACCAATCTGAGCATTAAAAGTTTAAAAGTCTAAAGGTTGTGTGTTTTTGTGGTCGTTTTGTGTATTTTTCTATAATTTTGTTTGTTTTTTGGAGTCATTCCGTGGGCCTTTACTACAAAGCTGGGTCACTATATCCAGGATATCTCTCTGTCAGTTGGCTTTACTTAACCAAACATTTGTCAATCCCAGAGAAGCTGTACTACGAATGCATGTATGCTCACATAAAAAGGTTGGAGATTGCAGCATCTGACCCATCGCAAACTTGGACAAAACCTGTAGAGCCACTTACGTCACAATGGGGAACAATTATTTAAAAAATATGAAGAATTCAAATCCATGATTCAGGCTAAAAACAACACTGTTGCTTCAGCAAAAGCAAGAAGGAATAAATGCTGGCCGGAAGCTGCCAACACAGTTAATGCGTGAAACCGTGAGATAGATTAT
The DNA here is from genome assembly GCF_900634775.1 of Gouania willdenowi. Classification (NCBI taxonomy): domain Eukaryota; kingdom Metazoa; phylum Chordata; class Actinopteri; order Blenniiformes; family Gobiesocidae; genus Gouania; species Gouania willdenowi. Next base: position 24,707,998 of record NC_041049.1, on the reverse strand, counting down.
ACAATATTAATTCATCGGATAATAAGCGGACATCGCTCTGACCACCAGCCAGTTTCACTTTATTACAGCACAGTCAATTTCTCACACACTCTCACAGATGGGGATGAGAGCACAACTAAACCCTGTTAAAGGGACGGGCTTCATTCATACCGCTCAGTAAGCCTCTATCATTTGGTGGTCATTATTTGTATTTTAAATTGCTTGTATTATTTTACAGGACCCTCGACACTTTGTGAATAACAGCACAACTGCTGTGTGTTCCTGCTGATGCTATCAGCGTTGCCAAGAGCATATGTGAATAAAGGAATGAGTTTATCGGTCACACACAGCCTCACTCAGCTGTAGTTCAGTCTATCAGATGAAAATTCCTGTAGGAGGTCATTTGGTAAATGGAAATCCATATCCATAAATATTATGTATCTCTCCTGTCAGATCAGATCAGGCAGCAACATGTGCAAAGAATGACCCACCCATTCTTGGGCAGGTCATTTTCCAAGAGAACTGATTTGGTTTGATCTGGTTTGATTGTGCAATAAGAGGAAATTCAACTTCATAGTATAAAAAGGCTCAGTGTGTTTTTGTTTTGTTGTTTTTTGTGTTTTTTTCCAGTTGTTTCTGTGTTTTTGTTTTCAGCGTTTGTTTGTTAGTTTAACAGATTTTGACAAAATTTCAACCAAAGACAGATCTTAGGGCATGAAAGGTTCCAATAAATTTAGAAGGGGATCTGGATCAATGTGCTTTTTTCTCTTATCATTGGTCAAATTTCATAAATGGATATGTCAGTTTGTAATTGACCAATCCTTATCAAATTTGACTCAGTTATCTCGTCTTGGTTCCTTAATTACCCCAAAGATTTTTATTCGGATCAGATCAAGATTGCCCTTTGAAATGTGATTTTTCAACAAAAATTGAGTTGTCCATACATTTGGATCAACTGTATTGATATTGTTGGGGATATAGAAGCTTCTTCTATAAGTGTGAATGATCAATAAACCATTATCAGGATCACTGATCCAGATAACTGACAATGTCTGGCAAAGAGGATATTTTGTGCTTGGCGGAGATTTAAGGTTTGTGCGAGTCATTTGTGTATTTTTGTTGTTCTTTTGTATACTTCATCATACTTTTGTATGTTTTGAAAGTCATTTCATGCATACTTTGAGTCATTTTGTGCGTTTGCCTATGTTCTTCTTTAGAAGTTAATTTGCAAGTCGTTTTAGGGTTTGTGTTAGGTGGTGTGACTATCAGGTCATGACACAGTCTGAGAATTAAAAAACTCCAAAGGTCATTTAAGAAATGAGTATCCCAGTAGAGCAGCTTGTGCCGATGCTTATCATCAGACTGTGACACACATTAAAGGTCACATGTCATGCTATTTCTCACCCATCTCTATTTGTTCTAAGAACCCCAAAAACATAGTATTTGAGGTTTATTTTCCCAAACTCGCCTGTTTTCCAGAGTTTTAGCCTCTGAAAAGTCACTTCCTGAGCAACTCTACACAAACAGGCTGATTTGTGGCCTACTGATGCATCTTCATGAGTGGGTGTGTCTATAGACGGAACACTCACTTCCTCCTCCCCGCACGGTGACGTAGGGCTAGAAGACGGCCCGCCCTCCTCCCACCCACTCTGTAGCCGAGCTCATGCTGCTTTATAAACATGAGACAGAGCGTGGGGGCGGGGCGTTTGCCGGCCCTGTACATACATAGACTGTAGAAAATACATATCACTGCGTGAAGGACGCTGAATAGCTCATCTTTGTGGGCGTGTCTGTTTACATGTCAATCACGGCAGAGAGCGTCTTTGAGGCGTGGCTTCTCCAAATAGTAGCGAGGTGTTTGTGCTCACCCTGCAGTAAGAAAGCAGCAAATCACCCTCTAACTAACAATTGAGGAAATCAATGGCAAAAAACACTTTGTGCATGTTTATGAAGCCCTAATAGCACTTTATGATGTTTAAAGCACAGAAAAGAAGATTTTGGAAATCCAACCTCGGAAACACGTTCCTAGGTTGGATTCTGCATCAGGGAGACACTGGAAGCTGAAAGACTGCCAACTCCTTCTAAAAGTCACTCCTTTCCACACAGACTCTTTACCCAGTCAGTCTTTGACTCATTCTGACTCTTCCAGCCTTTTGAACATAACACCCACTGATAAATAGCAGGAGGGATATTTAGGTGCTTTACTGAAGGCAGGAAGTCAAGAGTTTCCAGGAAGGTTGTGCTTCTGACTGTAACCGTCTTTCATTTAAGGAAACTGTGCTGAAAAAGAGCCAAGAATAAGGCTGAGGGAAAGTGAGAAACTTCCAACATGTGTGTGTGTGGCTTTGATGATAAACATGTCAGACCTAAGCAGGAGTTTTAGATATGTGCCCCTGTGTGTGTGTGTGTGTGTGTGTGTGTGTGTGTGTGTGTGTGTGTGTGTGTGTGTGTGTGTGTGTGTGTGTGTGTGTGTGTGTGTGTGTGTGTGTGTGTGTGTGTGTGTGTGTGTGTGTGTGTGTGTGTGTGTGCTGTGTCCCCTTGGGGGTTGGTCGGTGTTGTTAGCGGTAAGAAATGACTCATGGGCTTTACTGTAAAGGGTGATGTATGTGTCAACATTCTATCACTATCAGGATGAGCAAGTTAAAGTTGAAGAAGTGACCTCTACATTCACCCAATCAGATGACATTGTCTTTAATTCCCCCGTACCTCAGATGTGAGGCCCTGCCGACTCTTTCCTGGCAACATGTTTTCCTCTAAAAGGTTGGATTCCTTTCCCGTCAGCCCCCTCCTCTGTTCTAAGCCTGTTTTACAGTTATCTCTGTGTCATCATCTGCATCTTGCTGCTCGCTGAATGCTGGTGATTTAGTGGTTCGGTATTTTTTTCCTTCAGTGAAAACCAACCACAGCTGTGCTGAATGATTAATGTCAATCACCTGTGAAGCGATTGGAGGGAGGCTGTGCCCATGGCCAAAGGAACGGAGGCTTTATTGATTGGTCTATTATTGTACTTGCATAAGCCAGTCTTTAGCTTGTGTGAAAAGTGGCTTTAACTTATAAATGCTGTCAAAGATCTGACAAAATCTAAAAGAGCTCCATCACTAAGCAACAGGTAAAACCCAACAATACTGGTTGTTTTATTCCACTTGCCACCTGACTGAGAGCTTAAACTTTGGGAAGGGAGTGAACTTTGTTCCCAGAACAGAGCCCGGAAAAAGCCAGATGTTTGAAATACTTCAGCATGAGAGGTCTGTGTTTTTTCCTGTTCATTTCCAGGGTGAAAAGTAAGCTGAACGGGAAAAATTAGACTTGCCCTTTTTAGTTCTTTCTGTTGTTGAGTTACTGGAAATTTATTTATGGGCCGGACAGTTTGTTACATATTTAAGCCCTATTCGCACGCGATTAGTTTTACCTAAAAACCGTGTGTAATAATTAAATGACCCCCCCAACGTCTGCTTTTTACGTGGCGCATTCACGTGGGATAACCGAAGCCTGAGATTTTGCTGAAATTTACGGACACCTGAAAACGTGAAACTGTGTGTGAGTTCATGTTAAAGGTGCAGTCCGCAACTCTCAGATCCTTCTCTCCCCTTTCCTCCCCGCTGCTCTCTTGCCCTACCTCCAAACTTTCCAAAGTCCCTCCATCAGAGGAGCTAACAAGCTAACGTTAGTCCAACAGCAACATCACAGTAATATAACATGCTCTGTAAAAAACATGTTTTTATTATAGAGTAGACATTTATTATATGAGTAATGTGGTACTTTCTTAGTTTAAATGACTAAAAACATAGTTAAAGATATGCTTACAATAGAGTTTTTACTACCATGACAATGATAATTATTAAGTTAGCAAAATTTATCACAGTATAAAAAACGTTCAAATTCTTTTAAAAAAAAAGAGAGACTAAAATGAGTGACATTATAATTTCGATCGACTAAATTTTAACTAGAGCCAGTCTTTTTTGTGTGACTACAAACTAAAACAAAATAATATAAATCCATGTCATAATTAACACTGCCACACAGGCACTTTTATTAACAACTAGTTGCACAATATCAGCATGAGGTCCAACTTTTGTCTTATCATTTTTTATCAACATTTTGTTCTATAAATAAGTAAGTTTTAGGTAGAGGAATAGTTAAAAATGGGCGGAACATGTTAAACAAGCCAATCAGCCAGTTTAATTCACGTTAATCGATGTTGCAATATTTTCAAGTGTTAAACTAAAAAGTATACTGATGATTAAAACAGGATAAATACTAACTGTTTGAACTGTTGGCCTGTGTTATTATTTAGTTCATTTCATATTGTTGTGTTCTATTGGAAACCACAACTCCTCTTTGTGGAATCAATGTTTAAAGTACTGTTGAAAAATGAGGCCTAAATCTTTTACAGACCACGCATTGGTCACTGGGAATGTCCAACCTAACCACAGCTTTGCATTGTTCACTCAGGGGAAGATTCATGTGGCGTTGCAAACTTCTGAATGGATGTTACAGTAATTATTTGGTCAATACTACCTCAGTGTCATTCCTTACTTAGTAGATCTCTCACTACTGCGTGAAAAGTAATAGTCACTTCACAATGATCTAAAACTCTGCCAACTTGTCTTTAAGTAAATGCACAAGGGACTCTAAAAACACAAAAAAGACAACAAAAACATACAAAATTACAAAAAATATAGAAATTTTGTTTTATTGCAGACCTCACAGTCGATATTTTAAAAATCGATTTTTTATTTTTATTTTTTATATTTAATCAATATTTTTGTGTATTTGTGCAATATTTCAGTGGTTACAATGCTTTCAATGTGTTGCAATGGTTATTTGATGCACTTGATTTTATGATGGCAGTGTGTAATGCCTGCAATATTTATGTATGCACAGACATTTTATTTTCATATAATCTGTTCAGATCAGTGTTTAAACTGACACAAAGTTTTTTTCTTATTTTTGTGCATTATCAGTAACTCAGGGTGATTTATCCTTAATGTTCTCACTCACAGCTGTTACAATGCCGTCATTATGTTGTCATGGTTACTTTGAGACTTCTACACAGTAGTTTCAGTGAAAAGAAATTTGCTGCACTTTATTTTATGATGGCGGTGTGTAACACTGCGTTTTCCTTTTTTCATTGAAAATGTGCAAAAACTCTAATAATAAATAATAAATAGGATATTTTGAATCAAATAGTTTTGATTCAGTTTGTCCTCTGAATGATCAATATCTTTTGATGAACATATACAGCAACTTGGTTTTTCATCTCTGTGTTTAATTTTGATATTAACTGGGTAGAATATCGTGATATCGCGTTCATATTGTATCGTGACCCAAGTGTTGCGATACGTATCGTATCGCAACATCCTTGCCAATACTCACCCCTACTGTACACACTGCACAGTGGGAGCTGGGTTCTACATGACTCTGTCTGAATAGTGTACGCAGCATCATCTGTAGCCTGAGAGAAAACCTGCTGTTGCTGCTGCTGGACGGCCTGATGTCAGTTGTCAGTGAGTGATGGAGTCTGGAGCTGTGCTAATATTTGGTGCAAGGAGGGTTTAACTGAGGTGTCAAACATTGGAGTTACTCTGCTGCATTACATTCATCACCAAAAGAATGAAAACTGAGTGATAATACCCAATGTTATGTATCCCCCTCATAGCATATGACTAATTACCACCATCACTAGGGCCTCGGATTTCCTCTGATTGCGGAAAACTGGCGGAAAAAATAAAAATAAAATTCACATTCTGAAACCAAGAAAGCAATCTGACACATGTGCATCTTTTGGGACAATATCACACATTTCCATGGTTTTTCCTATTAAAAGGGTGCCTGAGGGTCAAAAGTGTCGTGAACGGACATGTTGGTTGTTGGTTCAAATCTGCTGTGGGACCTTGAGCCAGTTCCTTAAACCTAACTACTTCCAGGACTCTCTTGAAAAATAGATTCTTAATCTCAATGAGACGTTCCTGGGTCAATAAAGCTTGAAATATGTAAATGTGAATACCTCTCACAATGTCATTTGGTGGATTTGCCACTCTTGGATTCCAAAAGCCCATCTGAAGCATATAAATATAAGATTAGTAACATTAGCTGACTCTATTAACCCTATTTATCATGTCTGGTAACGATTACAGGAAGTTTATTAGCCTATAAATGATGCAGATGAAGTGGATTCAGGATTTTCCCTCAAGTTTTCCAAAAGTATTTATTAAAGGGACAGTTTTTTGGCAAGAATGACTAAAAATGTAAAGGAATTGCGGCTATGATAGAATCATGTGCACTCTGGGGCTCTGTGCAGGGACAGTAGCAGGAATGAACTGGAATAAATCAAGTATGAATCAATAACAGCAATTTTGGGTGCAGATGCAACTTTCATAAATATAAACACAAAATGTGAACAATCCATCAAAACTGTGCCTTTAGGTTTTTTGTTTAAGAATACAGTAACTTTTCACCCATCTTCATGCTCTAAAAGTAGAAAGTGCACTCTTCATACGGTGTCATGGTCTGAGTTCACATTGTACTGAGTTCCTCTTAAAATCTCAGTACGTGACTGCTACATACTGAGATGTACCCGTACTGGGTTATATACTGATTTTAAAAAATAAAGTTAGGTAATTAGGTTAACTGTTTTTTTTTTACTGCAATGTATATTATAAATCACAGCGTTTATCAACTCAATTATTTGTATCCAAATTTTTGTAAACGTTTGTAAAGACTTACTGTTCGTATCCCAGACATGGTGCTTGGTACCTGAGGTTTCGGAGCTCCTTCTTGTCGATGTCTGGTGATGGCGTGCCCTTCACCATGAAGAAGATTAACTTGTCTATCATTTCTTTGTGGCGTTGGAACCTCTCCTGCCTCGTATATTGAGCAGTTTTACATTTTTGTACAAGAAAAGGAGCCATTCAGCACTGGTCAAATAACAATAGCTTTGAACCTTAGCTTTGAAATACATTTTTTTTTATCTGAGCACGGCGGAAGTAGAAAAAAGCTACGATTCGATTCACGATACGATTCTCTCACGATTTATTTTACAAAATGGGACTTTAGAAAAATGATGACTGAAAAATATTCCTTTATTTTTTGGGGGAAAAAAACAATCCTGTTTTCCTTTTATTTTTCATTGTCAAAAGAATCCCTTGATAAACAATTCAAAACAATGCAATATAACTAAGAATAAATCTTGAATTAAATAAATAAAAGAATAATACAAATGAAGAAAAGCCTATTAATTTAAATTCTGGTTCTATAGTAAACAATGCAAAACTGCATAATAGTTCTTTTTAAAAGTGCAACTGAAAATGTATTTTGTGCCTTAAAAAAAATAGATATTTGTTTGGACCAGCAGAGAGCGCTGGTAACCCAGTGGTCGGTTGGCATGCAGATATCTTGCAGTGAAGAAGAGATGCTATGCTAGCAGACAGAGCTAATAGAAAGTAGAAGGCGGCCAGAAAAAAAACATTAGCAGATTCCGTCCGCCACCAACACTTCTGGATAAAAAGTACTGCGATTCAATTTTCACAGTATCGATGTGAATCGTGATACCTATGAATCGATTTTTAGCTGCCTTACGATTAATCGTTACATCCCTAACTGTATGTAATAAAGGTGAACATTCAGTGACTGATATACCTGTATGTGGGATCTTGAGCAGAGTGGTAGGGACTCCTTTGAGGAGCCAAGAAGGCATAAAAGAATTGGATTTGTTGGACGTCACAGTGAAGCTGCTGAATGATGCTGTGATCTTTGTGGCGCTGCAGTGAGTGCGCTCTTTAAAAAGGTGGAGTTCTCTTCTTGATAAATCAGTATGCTCAAGTTCATTGTAACAAATAAGATAAAATACCAAAAGAAAAATGACATTTTTTAAACAGGTCAATGTGACTTTTAGGGCTTAAGAAAGATGGCATTGTATGCCATACATAACACCAACCACAGGAATTTGTCTTAAATTCAGGATAGAATTAAATAACAGAATAGAATAAAACAGGGGTCATCAATGCAGTGTCCGCGGGCCCTAGGTAGCCCGCATGGACCATGTGAGGGGCCCTCAGGAGCTCTAGTCACCAATGAGCTCCATCTAAAATCTGATTTACTTTCCAGGATTCAAAGTAATGAAGATAAGTACATATGACAGATGTAGTTATTACTTAGTAAAGTTAAATACTGCTGCACGAGATAAAGTTTTAGTATTCAATTACAAAATGTTTATTTTCACCAATGTTTTCAAGTGCCGCAGATTTGGTGTATGCTCAGTAGTATGTTATATATATATATATATATATATATATATATATATATACAGTATTATTATTTTTTTGTTTAAACGCAAGGTGGATTTTTGTAAAATATTATATCATTGTTGCATTTTACAAATGTTTCATGTTATACGATCAGTTAAAAGTTGTTTGTCAGTAGCTAGTAAAAGAAAAATATGATAATTTTATTTGAAATGTACTGAAAATGAAAGAATTGCATAAATTAGGAGAAATAAAGTGTTGCATGTTGAAATTAATGCCAGCCTTCCTTATTATTTTACCCAGTAATTAAAGTGAGACAGTGAACATTTAGTATTCAGGAAGTGCTTTTCTAACTGGTAGCCTTTCGAACTATTCAGTACCTATGAAGTAGCTCACATAATAAATACTACGACATACACTGAAATGAAAAATTCCCATTTACAATAAATATAGATATTATACATTTAAAACATTTTTATTTAAGTTGTCACACTTATATGAACAAAAACCATTGTGTCATAGTTTGTGACTGACTTTACATTAATAGTTCCCATGGCAAAGAACTCATTGAACCCTTTGTTTGTGCTGAACTCAAACAGCAGGATGTGAGATACACTTTCTGTTTCTACTGCATGTGTTTGTTCACATGTTACATTAATGCTCCCACACTGGCCTTGACCTTTCACCCCCTAAGCTTGATAAGAAGAGCAACAGTTTTTCCAGGTATGATGTCGCCCTCGTGTGGCCAAATGTGAAGTCCAGGCAAAATATTGACTTTTAGTCCCCATCTACTTCCACCAGTTCCTCCAGCTCCAGGACATTCCCAGGCCAGCTCACAGATATCATCTCTAGATCAACCAATAAACAGAGAGCTTCACCTTCTGACCTAATGCTCTCTTTACCACAGTCTGTGATCAAGGATAACTGAGACATATCACAGAATTAACTACCTGAGATAGAAATAGTTCTATGGAAGGGAAGATATCTTCACCTCTATGTTTTAGGAGAAAGCCATGAAAGGTTTATTGTGTAACAAGCGTTTTAGACATAGATTAATGGACTTTTCTAATAGTCTCACAACCATCTCGACTCCTAAAGCGTCAAAAATACAATTATTCACGAGATTTACCTTAAATATTAATGAGTTATTAGCTACTATGAAGCATTTTTGGCATAATTTGGAGACATTTGGAGCATCAATTATTCAATCAAATTAAGGAAAGCCAACAAAACTGAAATTGGAAGTTTAGAAAATTTGAAAAGCAAAATTGGGGTTAAGGGTCTTGAACTTTTCCACTTGAGAAAAGACTTAATCCTGACCTGGAGTTGCCCTGAGAACCATGGCCTCAGACTAGGAGATACCCATCCTCATCCCAGTCGCTTCACACTCAGCTTCAAACCTTCATAAATGTGTTATTTATTGGTGATATCAACCATAGTTAAGATCAGTTTTGGTTTACTAGTGCACCAGTACACTGTGCCAAAGCTACTAGTACCTGGTTTAAGGACCACGGTATCCCTGTTCTTGAATGGCCAGCAAACTGGCCTGACCTTAACCCCATAGAAAATCTATGGGCTATTGTGAAGAGGAAGATGTGAGATGCCAGACCTAACAATGAAGAAGAGCTGAAGGCCACTATCAGAGCAACCTGGGCTCTCATAACACCTGAGTAGTGCCACAGACTGATCCACTCCATGCCACGCCTCATTGCTGCAGTAATTCAAGCAAAAGGAGCCCCAACTAAGTATTGAGTGCTGTGCATGCTCATACTTTTCATGTTCATACTTTTCAGTTGGCCAACATTTCTAGAAATCTTTTTTTTTGTTTGTATCGATCTTAAATAATATTCTAATTTTCTGAGATTTTCATTAGTTGTCAGTTATAATCATCAAAATTAAAAGAAATAAACATTTGAAATATATCAGTCTGTGTGTAATGAATGAATATACAGTATTATACAAGTTTCACTTTTTGAATGGAATTACTGAAATAAATAAACTTTTTCATGATATTCTAATTTTATGACCAGGACCTGTGTATATACATATATACATATATATATATATATATATATATATGTATCAGACTCGCTTTGTCCTATTTCAGGGTTGCGGAGGTCTGCCGGTGCGGTGCCTATCCCTGGCTCACACTGGGCATTAGGCTGGGGTACACCCTGGACAATGCGCCAGTCCATTGCAGATATATATATATATACAGTATATATGATTTTTAAACAAAAAGACCATGGCCTTTAGGTTTGAATAGACTGTGCAACCCTTCTTATTATGATAAGTGGGTATGATGAATTATGGGTGTGGTGAAGAAGGCCATGTGTATTCTGATGTGTTTGTTAGTTGGTGTGTGTTGACACACAGCTGCAGTACAGGTAAAGTATGGTTAACTCGGGAACATCAGTGAGTGATTGTTGGTGCTGAGCTACACGTGCACTGCAAACAATGACTGATGTGTGCACATACAGTACATTCATGTAATACCATGTTCTCTCTGTGTTCTCTGTGTCCTGCAGCACTGACAGCAGTGGTGGAGGAGCTGTTGGTGCAGAGTGAATTCTTTTCTGCTGTTTGGCTGCCATCTTGTTTGTTGTGATTTCTGTTTTCGCTGCAGGCACAACTTCTAATGACAGACATCCATGTTACTGTATACTGCTGCCATGACGCACACAGTAAACAGGCACATGATCTGCGTAACTCACAGATCACACGCATTAGGGCGCGTGATGGAGTGGAGCTGTAGTGACTGGACGTCTCCCACCAGATGCTGGTTTCACATGGTGGTTTAGATGTGTGCTCATGTTGTCTAGCACCATTTGAAATCAGTGTTCTTGGGGAGAGCAGGGCAGCTTCAGCAGTAATGATGTGTCCTCAGGACACTTGGTCTTCGTCTGTCTCCACCAACAGATAACTGATCTCCTTTGGTGCTTAGAGTCCCTGCAGCCTTCTAGCACCATTTGAAATCGGTTATAAAACTGTGGATTGCTTCTGCTGCGACTCATCTATCACAAGTAGACGGCGGGAACTGAAGATTGGGTTCGTTTTAATTGAAATGTGATTTTTGTTACATATTAATAATCTGTTTCATGTGTGTATGGTTTTATTGAACTACCATTAATCCTATAACTCCCAATGTTAAACACTCCTGGGTGTGTTTAACATTTCACATATGCGACGCACATGCTATGCTAACCAAACTAGCACAGTAACCGTGTCGTTTTTCAGGTAATCAACTGAAACGACATAAAAGTAAATACACCAGAGACATTTACAACACGGGCATATTATTGACTGTATGAACTGTATACATGAACATTCATAGTAGTCAATGAACACAGGTTTAACATTTTCATATTGTAACTCAGGTAAACACATGCGCAGGTGAATCACATCATGTCCTACATCTACATGGATAAATCCGCCCCAAATAAAATACAGGAAAGATGCAGTAATCTCTCAAAGTAACTGCAGTGATAAACCACAATAAATGTAAATCATACACCAACACGTCTGAAAAATAGGAGAACTCTATTTTTAATTTAAGTTATCAGTTATTGTCTTGTACTCAGTTATGAGAAGCTTTTAATGGATAGAAAAAGAAGGCCAGTCATTTTCAAACTGTGGGTCCACAATGTCCTGTGGAGGGTGTCATCAATCATTTATATTCATATATCAACTCCAAGAGATTAACAATGTCAGACTGAAAAGAGCACTGAAGTCGATGTATGAAAATATAAAAAGTAATGTAACCTATGATACAACCCAGAAATAAGATCATGAGAAAAATAAAGTAAAGATCAATGAAGTTATTAATCATGTATACCAGTGTTTCCCAACCAGGGGTACGTGTATTCCTAGGGGTACGTGAGCACATTTCAGGGGGAAACGTGGAAAAATTAAGAATTTATTTCCAAGATAATAAAAAATTTTCTCAGTCATTTCATGTCAATAAAAGGGTACGTGTGCGCTATGACTTGTTTTTAAAATGGAAATGCCTGTTTAAAGGGGACATATTCAAAGAAGCTCCTTTTGTGGTAAATGTCATAAAGGTTATATATAACACAGGCAGGGTAATTTGTATTTATTTATTTATATCACTTATTATTTTTATTTCTTATTATTTTTTTCTAATTTCAACGTCATTATTTTTCTTTAATAACAATATAATCATAATATATTAGTATTAATAATACAGTATTAATGATACAAATGTTTACCATAAAATTATTTCTAATAATTATAATTTTTATTGCCTTGAAGGCAACATAATTGAATGTTTAATTTGAGTTAAAAAAAAAAAATTTAATTTATGAAGATGAAATAAAATGACTTGCGTTGAATATTCAGTTGTGTTATGTTCTACTTTTGGAGAATCATGAACACATATGAGTGAGGGGGTACTCATGGTATGACAGAAAGGCTCAGGGGGTACACAAGACAAGAAAGGTTGGGAACCACTGATGTATACAATGGAAATGATTTTAAATTTAATCAAAACGAATATTTTCAGATTTTTTTTTCTCACATTGTAATCATTCCTTTCCATTTTCAAACATTCTTAGTCTCACTGTTCCTACATGTGGACTTCAGGTTTTGTGGCATTATTGTGGCCGATTTAGCATTTTATAATTAATTTATGAGTAAATCAGTCATTGTGGTGTGTGTGGACAAATCCCAAACAACCACCTACACACACACTACTCCTTCACTACTGAGTATCCCTCCAAATGAAGTCACATACGCAACCCAATATGAAGACATGTTGCCATGGCGACACTGTTACGACATCACCAACATCATAAATTCTGTAACCATAATAATTCCCTGTGTAATGATTTCTTTCATCAAATGTTTCATATTGATTTGAGCAACTGTTCTTTTTGTGATTTTCATAGTGAGATCATTGAGCCTTTATTATTTACATGTACATGTAAGTACATTAAAAATGTTGATTTAATTGCAGGATTTGCCATTTCAGACTTGCCATCTCTAGGTTTGAAAATAAAGAATAAAAGTAAAGGTTTTTTTATAACTATCTTTATTTTGGCTGAAATCATCAATCAAAAATGTAGATATTTTAAAACAAACCCATGATTTTCAAATTTTAAATGAATTAAAAATATCTATAAACAATATAATATGTGTCCAATCTAAACCTGCTGTTAGAAATGTCCTTTGAATGGCCACTTAATATTTTTGGTTTGGTTTAGTTCTTTATTGTCAATGTTATTTTGTACTGTTTTGATTTAGTCTTTGTATATTGTGTTAATGTGGTTGTCATTTGTTAATAAAAGCAATCATTACAAGAAGAAAAGCTACTGTACATCATTTGAAGTGATTCCACAAGTATTTCAACCCCAATACAAACAAATGAATGAATGAAATGTGAAATAAAATGTGTTACATTTGCAGGTTCCAAGGCTGAAAAATGAAATGAAATGTCAGCATTCAGTCAGATCTGTTGTATCTTTTTAAACCATGGCTATTGTTATTTTCTGCCAGTGACAAAGGTGCGACACATGCGGAACCTATATTTGTATAAATATTTCCTCCATTTCTCCATCAGAAGCACACTCACCCCACACACTGACCCTCCGCCTTACAACGTTTGGGACGGCCCTTAATATGGCAACGTGCAAACGGAGGGTAAGTGTGTAGGGAGCGGTCGGTCAGGAGTGGGAAGGTGATTCAGGAAACTACTCTGTGGGAGATTGATCACAGGTAGTGCATTGTCTTATGTTCCATGGAAGTAGCTGAAGCCATAATAAACACAGACAAGGGACAACATTTAGTCATTTTAAGGCTTTTTTTTTTTTTTTTTTAAAGCATTGTGATCGTTAATTTCTTTTAATATAATATTTTTTGCCTAAAGCGTGCAGACTGAAGCCGATATAAACTTCATATCCGTGTGTGTTTCAAGGATTTCTGTTGGGAAGCGCACACAGGGGGGCAGACTTCACCTGCTTAAATGCGCTTCTTAAATTCCAGTTTTCACACGTTCAAAAAGCACATCTTTGTTTTGCTCCTCAGATGTGAAGATGCCGATTTTTATTTTGGAAAAGCTTCTTTTCTTGTTTGACCTCAGTTGACTGAGCCTCTGAAACAGGGCATAACAGGTTAATGAGGTAACAGGTAATGTAAATTCAGCCGCCGCATTTATCAACACCCGTTCGTTTGAACACTGGGATTGGTAAAAAAAAGAATGTTTCATGAATCGCATGTTGGTAAAGACAGAGAGCGTGGCCTCAGATGAAGCAGGTCTCTACAGGGGCTGCACAGAATCATGGATGGATGCCGGATTGTCCTGGTAACTATTGGAAAGGCTTTTCACACTCAGGACTTTAGAATTGATCCCCATTAGACAGATAAAGAAAGAGAGTAAATAGAATAGGCTTGATGATAGGCTTCTTAACTCCTTTGAACAAGCTCAAAGGTGACGTGTTTGTTTTGATACTGGTGGTTTCTTCTCTTTAATTTGGGTCTTTGAATGTAAGGGGCTTAAAAGACTACAGTACAAGAGGGAAGATCTTTTTTCCTTCATTTCTGCTGGAGACTCATTCTGTGCAGAGTGATGTGAAGTTACTGTATAGGTCAATCAGCGGGAGAAAAGATGTAGTTATGGTACTAATAGGTCATGGGTCTGCAACCTGTGGCTCTTTGACTCTATGCAATGGCTCCCTATAGCTTTAAATAAAAAACTATTGAAATATATATATTAAAGGCTATTGATGATTAACGACAAATAAAATCAAGATATAACGATTTGTTAACCTAAAAACAAATCACGTTGTGCAATGACTCAGCACCTTCCTACTTCACCTCCTGTAACATCTACAGACCATCAACTTTTCTGCACCTGTGGCTAACTTTAAGTTTTAAATCCCTGATAAGAAACTAAACCAACAAAAACACTATTCTGGAAGAAAATAGAGATTTTTAATTGTGTGGGAACATATTCATTTAACCACCAATGTACAGGTTAAATATGCATGATTTATGTGTGACAAGAAATGAGCAATTAGCATGTGTTGATCACATGATCATGTGTTATCAAATTCAAGTTAGTTTTTGTAGCCTTCCAAATACATTAAATGAATAAAAATATTCTTTATATAACATTGTGTTCATGTACTGTAAACTGAGATGAGTAAGAATTTGAAGATGCAAGATACTGTTTTATTTCTTGATGTTAACTAATTTTATTTTATTTTAAACTGTTTTTAAGTTGCCATTTACATGATCAATATAAATTAAATCAATCATGATTCTACATAATTTTAACTGTATATAATTTAATTCACTGTACTGTCTTCATTGAGAAGATATTTTTTTGGCTCCAGGAGGACTTTAATCCAGGTGAGATGAGGTTAAATGGTTCCTCGTAAAGTAAAGGTTGCAGACCCCTGTAATAGGTCAGGGGTGTGGCCATACTGTATGTTTCAACACATTTCAAGGTAACGCTATTCCTTAAGAAGCAGATGGTACAGGTGATTGGTTAAATGTGCTGAATGAACTACTTGGCAAATTCTTCATCAGATTCAAGAGAATACAAATAAATACAGTGGGTGTGGACTGGAACATGACAGCAGACCAATGATGGATCCATGGCCTCAGAGCCTGGGAGGGAAGGTGACAGCAGACCTTAGAATAACATAAGATTACATTCTAAGATGACCTTAAAATAATAACATAAGACTCCATTTTAGAAGCCATGATAAGTCAAAAGATGCTTAGAGAGGTTTCAACCCAGGGCTGTATCTGCTCTGAGGGTCATATCATCAACATTCATGTCAGCATTTAAAATAATGACCAATCTGAGCATTAACACAGGGAAAAACAATGGGTTTGTGTGTGCTTTTGTTTGTTTTTGGAGTCATCTTGGTGTTGTTGCAGCTCAATGTCTCCAGATGGCAGCAAACATCCATGTAGTATAGTTTCCATGTGACTCCGTTGGTAGTCAAAATTGTTTACTATTTACAGATGTCATTTTGACTGAGTTATTGGTTAAGTGTTGGTGAATGTATTAAACTGGATTCCTAGTTCAGTGTGGATAGGACACTTTAGTGTAAAGATGGAAAAACTTGTCCAATTTCAGTTATAATTATGTTTTCAATTACTCATGTTCAATTACAAATCAATGACAATGACAGTGATCAGCATTTTCCCCCAATTACAATTAAATTACCATTCTATTTTATCCTCAGAGAGTCAAATACAATTAGGTTCTCAATTACCAAAGTTCTGAGTCTTTTTTGTGTCAGTATACCTCTAGATTTATTTATTTTTTAAATGAAAAAATGTGTAAAAGCTTGTTATACATTGTTAACTACATATGTCTAGACGTGTTCATAGAACTGTAACATGGCTCCCTAGTTTTTTCGTTAAATTATATTTGACCATTTTTATAGAATTTAATGGCAATTACAATTACAAAGTCAGTTTTCTGAACTCAATTACAATTTAATTATGACTACGACAGCAACAGATTTTTTAAATTACAATTACAATTGTGCCATAATTGTAAGTAATTATCAATTACGCAATTACAATTGACCCCAACCCTTTTTTTTAATACTAGAATTTTGCAGCACAACAGGAAAAAGTGTGGGAAAGACTTGAGCAACTATAGTTTATGCTTCATATTTCCAGAATCTGAATCCAGTGCAGCATCTTTGGGATGAACAGCACAAACAAGCCCCCACTATATACAGGCTTCTACTTCCAGGAAGCAGCACAGGTGGACTTTTACACTGTATGTAGGTAGTGATAATCCTTTAGATGATTGGTTATAAGAAGAAGTTATAACATGTTACAGAGTTTTCTCAGTATTTAATCAAAATAGACTATTTTTTCCATAATTGTTAGTGCCAACATCAGCATGTTTGTCAGTTAGATAGTGCTCAGCATTTATTTTTTCTTTTGTTTATTTTGGTTCAGGCCACACCAAATCAACTGTGACCTCTGTCCCATCAATACAGTGAGTGTAATCTGCCCAGTAAACGTGTGGAAGTGTTTATGTTGGACCTTTCAAAAGTCCATCTATCACGTGCTAAAATGTCACTAAACATACTGTACATCCAGCTTTGCAGACAGAAATGGAAAAACATCACCCACTGTCTGACCTCCATGGACAGGTTTATGGAAAAATCTGAGGGTTAAAAAAAAAAAAAAACACTGAGTGAAGTGAGAGAAAATTTCCCATCTGAGACTGGCATGCAGTTCCAGATGGGCAGTGGAGTTGATTTCTGTTTTTGCCAAACCTTTCGCATTTTCTCAGGAGGACAGATTAAGGTGGGTCTGCACTGTTCCCCATGCAAAGCTCTATATGTAGAGAAATCACAATGATTCTGTTAGTTAGTATGGTATTTTATTATAACGCTAGCAATGTTTACAAAAGCAACAATAAGAACTTTGAGCACAGCTACACCACAAAGAATATGATGAACAGGAATAACACGCTAAGAGGCACTACAGCAACCAGAACAACAATCACAATAGCAAAATAACTTAAACAGCAGTGTGTACTGCAGCAAATACTAGTGACAAGAGTCATGAAAACTGCCGCAACAGGAATATCTAACATGGATACTAAAGCAATAGCAACCAAATAAAAACAACAGTGGATGACACACTTCACAATCAGATGAAGGGTGGGTGTGAGTTACTGATGGTCCAATTGTTTTTCTCCCAACTAACATTTAAATGAATTATCAATACAAAGAAATGACACAAATGCTTGATTTAGTGATGATCATTAGTTTCCATAACAACACTGCCAGCATAACATTAACATAACTCGTCAAATAACATATTGTAGTGCTGGAAAGCTGCATGTCGGTAACCTCTCCTGACCAATGAAAGAGTCCCATTTATTCTTCTGTATTCTATAAAATGATGTTGATACACTGAAAACACAGATAATAAAAAACTTTGAAGGTATGGTCACTTGTAGTAAATTACAATTATGCTTATACTTCATTAGAAATGATAAACCATGGATTGGGAAGTATATGCATTAGGGGTGGGACAAAAACATTTTATATCTTGATGATTGTCCTCCTTTCATGCTTGATATGATCATTGATATGCTTGAGTTAGATATGTGGTACTTTTCCCCAGGTCTGCATTTATTTTCTATTATTTTTTCTGTTACCAGCCCTCCCTAGGAAGGGTCATCTTATTAGGAGGAAAGATGTAAAAAGAGAGGGCAGTGTTACACTTCAGTGAGAAATAGAAGGATAAAGGAGTTAGGGAGGACATGACCACATTTTGAATGAAATCAAACAGAAGGCCCAGTTATTTTGACTTTTAAAAGGCACTATACTTTGACAACATGCACTTTTTCTTCAGTATTTCATCTCAGTCATCTGTCACCACAAATCGCATTAAAGTTTTTGATCTTTGACACATATTGCAATGTACCTGATGGTACGCTCACCAGACGGCGATACCGATTTCTTTGGTATCACTGCCGGGGTGACACCTTGGCTCCTTACTTATTTATCATCTGTCTTGACTACGTGGTAAGAAAAGCTCTTGATGAAAACTTAGAACTTAGATTCATCCTTAGGGAACAAAGGAGCAGACGTCATGCAGCTCAGAAGATCACAGATGCTGACTATGCCGACGACCTAGCAGTAGTGGCAGACTACCTGAAAGACTCAACGGCACTACTTCACAACATTGAGAAAGAAGCTTAAGTAATCGGGCTATACTCTATGTCAATACAGAAAAAACTGAATTCATGTGCTCTCAACCAGGACGCATCAGCAGGCATGAAAAGCCTTAACGGCGGTTTGGTAAAGCAAGTGGATGATTTCAATTATCTAGGCAGCTACATTGTATCAACCAAACAGGACGTAAACATTAGACTTGGAAAAGCATGAGGAAAGGTGAATGGAATGGACCAAATCTGGAGGTCTGACCTCTCCGACAAGTTAAAGAGAAATTTCTTCAGAGCCACTGTAAAGTCTGTCCTTAGACACGGATCCATCTCATGAACCCTGACATCGAAACTTGAAAGAAAGTTAAATAGGTGCCTATACGCGATTGCGCCTCGCTGCTCTTAAAGGTCACAAATCATGCTATTTTTCACCCATCTCCATTTGTTCTAAATAAACCTCAAAAACATAGTATTTGAGGTTCATTTTCCCAAACTCGCCTGTTTTCCAGAGTTTTAGCCTCTGAAAAGTCACTTTCTGAGCAACTCAACACAAACAGGCTGATTTGCGGCCTACTTATGCGTATTCCTGAGTGGGCGTGTCTACAGACGGGACACTGACTTCCTCCTCCCCGCACGGTGACGTAGGGCCAAAGGACGGCCCGCCCTCCTCCCTCCCACTCTGTAGCCGAGCTCATGCTCAATGCGCACATTCGTCATTCGTGGGCGTGTCTGTTTACATGTCAATCACAGCAGAGAGCTTCCTGGAGGCGCGGCTTCTCCAGCTCTGTGCCGCGTCAAATTAGTCATTAAAGTGGGAATGCGTTATTAAATTGGAGCGAGGTTTGGGCTCACCCTGCAGTAAGAAAGGAGCAAATCACCCTCTAACTAACGATTGAGGAAATCAATGAAACAGAAATGTCAATTTAGCTTAACATGGGCCTTTTAACCAGTCTTGGAAAGACCATCCTACCAACATAGAACTATACAACAACATTTCACCCATTACCACCTCAACACGACAACACCGACTGCGGTTTGCCAGACACTGCTGGCGTAATAAAAACAAACTGGCTGCAGACGTCATCTTATGGAGGACATCCCACGGACAGAGATCACAAGAGCGACCGAAGAAGTCCTACATAGACCAACTGACTGATGATACGGGATGTAGGGCCGACAAACTGGCAACCGCTGTGCGTGACAGGGATGGATGGATAGAAAGGGTCATCAAAAGCTGAGCCAGCTCGACCTGGTAACGTAAGGTGGTAAGCAACAAACCATGTGTGTTTATTGATTACAGTAGATTGCTGTATTGTGATGTCAGTGTTGTGAACCATCTATCGTATCGTAAGGTACTCTGTGATTCCCACGCCTAGTAATAATCAATCAGTAAATCTCATAATAACCATACTCGGCTATAATAAAGACAGAAATTAGAGCAAAGAAAATGACCAACCAATCAACCACAATAAGTATATTTACCTTAAATGACAGCAGCAACAACTATTACAGAAATTGTAAGGAAAACATGTTGGAATTGATGTTTTAAATGTGAATTGTTAGTTAAATGTTTAGTTTCACTAAAAGAAGGCACCATGTGTCTGTCAGTAGTCACATTGAAATGTTAAGAAGAGGAACTATCTGCACTCAACTTGTTATCTTAAGTATTCAGAGCCCGGAAACAGGGCAGTGATGGGTCAGTGCAGGGACAGGTGAGCTTTATATTTAGCAAGCCTTTGTAAAGAAAGGTAAGGCAGAGGGGAATACCTATCCACTGAATCATAGACAACACTTCCGTTGGCACTTTGATAGCAGATACATGAGAAACATAGACCTTTGTCCCCAGGCAGTGACTGATTTGCAGTGATACTGATCTCAGAGCCAAAGAGAAACAACAGAGTGACTTGTCACGTGTTTATAAGTTACCTATAGTGAATTTTAACAGCAATCTATTCAAGAGGTTTAGTTGGTTTCCTGGTTTAAAAGGCCTTGTAGAGTTGTAGAGAGAGGAGAAAAAAAAACCTTGTTTGTGAGAATTGGTGGTTGCAAATATTCTCACCACGTTTTTATTTTATTTTTTTTATTTATTCAGTTCATTTCCGACATGGTTGCAATCACAGAAATTCATTTTGACATTCAGAGCAAAATCACATCATTGTTTTTTTTTTTGTTTTGTTTTGTTTTTTTGTCCTTTTGCATGCCGGAAAGGGCGACGGAAAAAAGCATTATGCTTATCCAGATCCATCCCCTGATTTGAACACAGATAATTTTACATCAAACCTCGTTTCTTCCCTTGTCAAACATTCTCATCTTCTTCATAATTTCATCTTTTCATTAACGTTATTTTTTTTTTGTCCTTTTTTATGTGATGCGTTCTCGTCTGCAGTCATTGTTCCTGTCCTCCTCACTGTCCTTTTTTTTTTTCCCGTATCTCCTGTAGAGTTCGATGAAGAGTTGACTTGAGACCTGTATGCGTGTAGAAATGTCCTCCGTGTTTTCTCCTTAAATCCTTTCAGATTTACGGATTGTTGTGTCTCTGCGTCAAGGCTATTCCAGAGGTTCATGGCTCTATACACAGTACTATGTACATTGCATTAACGCTGCCGGTTGCTCTGTGATGGGTACTTCTCTAATGGATTTTCCCCCTTTAAATGTCCTACCAGACCCATCCCCGAGTGAGTCTGCTCTCTCTCCTACACACGGCAGAGCCATCTACATCACGTCTCACGCATTATCGAAACAGTGCAACCGAACGCCGGCTGTGGCTGCTCCGATGCACAACAAGAG
Source organism: Gouania willdenowi (assembly GCF_900634775.1). NCBI lineage: Eukaryota > Metazoa > Chordata > Actinopteri > Blenniiformes > Gobiesocidae > Gouania > Gouania willdenowi. Next base: position 24,686,314 of record NC_041049.1, on the reverse strand, counting down.
CTCTCAATATAGGCTTCCTACATGTCAGAAGGAGTTCCAACACACATCCTAATGTTGTCCGTAGTAATAATTCTAACTATATATTAAAGAAAATGTGAAGTAAAGCACAAAGAAAACTTACATAAAAAGGAAAATCAAAGAAATAGGGAGGGGCCTATAGTAAACACTGCACTGGAATCAATGACTTCTCATTAAATCTGCCCAACATAGCTGCTCCCTATGCATTGTATTTGAAGGTATAAAATATTTCCAAAAAATTACTTTAAATGTGTTTTTTAAATAAATTTGCAGATATTTTGTTTATTAGTAATATGTTAAACTCATTTTATGTTCTATACGTGACTAATACAGGGAGCTTTTAATGAATCATTGCAAGGCCTGGCTGTTTGAACAAAACATCAATTGACAGAACATGAATGAAAGACGAGGAGTGGATCCCTGTGGGATCTTACTCAGACTGAGCAGAGATTTGGTTCCACTCTCAGAGAACACTTGGTGGCTCTGACACTGCTGACGCACACAGGGCTGGACCTGCAGCTCAGGAGATGATCTCACTCTCTGTGAAACGTGACTGTAGCTGTGGGAATTCTGAGATATAAACAGGAATCACATATTGTGTCATCAGATGGATTTACATTAAAAGTCATCCTGAGGGTGCTACTGTATATACATCAAACACCCATAGCAATGTCAAACCAAAGCATTTGTGCATGGGTTCATTTTATCTGTGTTTTTCCATTATTAATGAGCCACAGAACACCTTATATGATCATTTTAATAAAAAATTCTGTGGCACACCATTAAGCAATTTACATATTAGACCAGTGACTCTAAACCTGGGTTTGCTCCAGCAATAAGACTTTCCAGTAAAAGGATAAAATGTTACATTTTAATTTCAAATATGAATTCATAAAAAAAATAAATTAAAAGCAATTTCAACAAAGTGATATGAAATATACCTATGTTTTTAATAATTATTTTCCAATTACAAAGGGTTCAGTACATCCACTGACAATGGTTCTGTTCAGTACCTGCAAAAAGATTAAAACCACTTTACTAGATGATTGTTTCGCTCCCTCCTGCCGCCTTTTGGCTTAGATAAAGATTGAAATTAGATGAAATTCTATTGATGAATGTTGAGGATTTAAAAGCTTTCTATATCAGAAAACTGCAATAACGTCTGTGATACTCACATTTTTTGCATCAGCACAGCAAAATTGGACGGTTTTTAATTTCATGCTATTTATTTTTCACAGTACACTAGTGCAGTGGTCCCCAATCACCGGGCTGCGGACTAGTACTGAACCATAGACCATTTGGTACTGGGCCACAAGCAAAAAATGATGTGTTTCCGTTTTTTTATTAAATCTTAAGTTAACTTCCACACTCATCACTCCTCCTTTTGGTTGCTGCTCACCCACACCTGTCAAGTTTTGGATTTGAAAATAAGGGAAATATTCTGTTGTTCACTATGAGCCGTCCCACCCACCCAACCAAGCTCCAGTATCACATATTTTAAGACAAGTGTACAAGAAATCTAAAATACCCACTTGTCAACCACTTACTAAATACAATTATGTGATTAGAATCTGGTAGGTCGACCTTTATTAACATTAAAATGCTGTGAACATTCCTACTAGGGCTGGGCAATATGGACCAAAACTCATATCTCAATATATTTTCTCAAAATGGTGATATACAATACAAATCTAGATAATTTTATCAAAAAAAGTCTGACCAGAAAGACAATTCTGGGTTAAATTTACTGATGCTAAATGCTACACAGGTTCATTTATTGACAAACAGCTGATCAATATGTGACACTCATTAATCATCTAACTGAGCTTTACATGTTGTTCTGAGAAGTAAAAGACTCCTAAAACTAGTATTTGATACATAATAAGCTTTAACATATTCATACATATATATATATATTGATATATGAAATATTATAGCTTCTATATCACCAAAATAGAAAACTTGATACATCTTGAATCCCGATATATCGCCCAGCCCTAATTTCTGAATTTTAAAACAGCCTAAATAAAAACATAAATGTGTATATGAAGCACATGTGTTTATTTAATATACTTACAGTTTATATACAAGTCAACACGTTGCATATTTAATGGTAATTTCACATTGCTTGTCTTTAAGTTACATTTACATTTTATTTTCATTACATATTTTCTTATAATTTCTCATACTCACTCATGTGGTTCTCTGGTATTCACTAATGACTTATTAGACACATTTATTACAGACTTTACATCCTTTAACACTTTTTGAAAGCACTTTTCATGGTGACTTACGTGTTCCGTGGTAGACGTTAAAATCTCAGTTATTAATCTAACAGAACGTGTAACTGTGTCACATCCTGCTGCTCTTTAGGAAGATTAACTCTCTGTCACATTTCACAACATATTTACACCAGTTCTTTGTCTTTTTCACCAGAACGTCTTCATTCATCATCTCTCATCTGAGTTGTTTCCAGGTTTGTTGCCGCTGTCAGCAATAATCTTGTGAGAACTGTCACTCAGGCCATTTCAGGTGGAAGTTCTCATGAGGCTAGTGATGGCGTTCAGTTTAATAAGGCATCTTTTAATTATTATTACATATTTACGGGAAAATACTGTTACGGGAAGATGGCGGGAAAGAGGGGTAAAATACGGGAGTTTCCCGGCTATAACGGGATACTTGACAGGTATGTGCTCACCTCGTACGCCTTTGATGCAGCAGCCACGCAACACACATCTGCAAGTATGACAAAAAGCTAACTTTGTCTCATTGAACCATGGCCCTGAATAATAAAGAAAGTTATCCAGCTAAATGGAGTGGACACAATCCTATTGCCCTGCATTTCCTTCAGGGAGAACACGCCTCCTGTCCACACCTTCAAAAACAGTCCCTGATTGCTCTGTGTGAACTGCTGAACAGGCACCTTTAATGTTTAAAGGCCAATCTGTGCTTATGATAGTGTGACATGAGAAATATGGCTCTAATAAAAAAGTTGGTACATTTTCCTAAAAATCAGCTCATTTGAATGAGTGATCTGCTCACAGGAAGTGTTACAATAACCACTTCTTCTTTCACTGTGAGAACCCTGGTGTGTCTGTTAGTAATGTGGATGTTAAAGCCCTTATTAGCTCATATTCTAGCTGCTGTTCAGGCTGTTCACTTTCGTAATTGGTCAGTCAGCAAAAGAAAGAGCAAGAATAAAGAATAGTGAGCCACTGGCTGGGCTCTGTTGCCTTTTCCTGTCATTTAAAAAGCACTGTGGGATGCAAGTTTGCTCTACATTTGGCCTTTCAGTACTTACAGTACATGCTGTCGTTTTGTCTTTCTACATAAAATACTTTCTCTTGTATTATCTTGCCCGTCGGTAGTTTACCAACAACCAGCCAGTCATTTTAACACATAAATGGGTTAAACATACCTCTTATAGTCCAGAAAAGCACTTTTTCATTGGGAGTAGTCATGTAATAGGCTGTGTTATTTCAAACTAAAAACTTTCTTTTTCTTTTCTTTTTGGCGTAATTTTATAAAATAGAGAATAATTGTAAGACTACATTTTTAAACATGTAACAATTTAGTTAGAATGATGTTAGTTTACCATACTACATGGCCAATTACCGGGTTTTAAAAAGGTAATTGTCAGACAAATCTTTATAACAAGTGTTGGATATTACTGAGAAATCAGCCACAAGGAAACAAATGCAAAAAAAAAAATATATAAAAATAAAACACATCAAAATTACACAACCACTTCTAAGTGTCTTAAAATGCTCTTTTCTTTCATGTGTTTGAATTGACTGAGTGTGGTTTTTACACCAAATTACACAAAAGTGTTGTAGTTTTTACAATAAGACGCTCAAAAAATAGACGATTAAAAAACCAACAATGAGTTAATGCATGTACTCATTTATGTTATACAGCTGAAAATCCAATCTTCTGTAGGAGAAACAGTGTTGTGGTAGTCGTGTGACACCACCTGACCATCAGCAGGCTTCTCATTGGCCACCTCTCACATGCTGGTATTATTTTTGCACCTCACATGCTGTTTATGTAGAGGGTCTTCCTGTAAACTCAGTCCCTCCACAATCATTGCCACTGTGGGTGGTCCCGACACTAAACTTACCGCATGTTTGAGCTCATCTGCCCTCGCATGCTCGGCTTGTTTTTACTGCCTTATCACACAAACGTCTGTGTCTGTGTCTCCACACTAATTTAGAGTTTCTCAGAAAGTTGCTGTCATATCAGACCTCTAAGAATGACAGACAGGGTTTGAAAATAATGAAAAATCCATGATTTTATAGAATGATTAATGACCTTTCTTCGACCGACCATCTTATTAATTAATTATACAGTAAATTAAGTGTATCAAAACTTTTTTTTGGACTGTGAGACACACAAACTGCAAAATACGATCCGGGCCTGGGTGGAACCAAACTGTGTGTCTATGTAGCTAGGAGCCAACAGCACATCTCTCAAAAAGCAAGTGTTCGGTCAAAGGAAAAACATCCTTTAATCTGAGCTGGAAATCTGACAGCATAAAACATATTATACACTCAAGACGTTGCAGGCCGATGATTATACAACCATAGATCACAATCGTAGATCAGGCAAAGCAGCAATTCAAGAAGAAATGTACAGTGAGAAGGCAGAGAGGGAAAAATGATCGACTACGGAAAAGACAACACACTAAGCTGAAGGCAAATGTTTATGGTTCATATGTTTATTATAAATATGTGGCGTTAGGAAAGAAGAGGCAGATCAGCGCATTTAGGATGGTCCGATATATAACAGTTTAAAGAGTTCGTAAAACCATCCAAAAACTCCCTCCTGCAAACAAATGCATTTAAGTATGAAGTAGTGTTTTTGATTAATTATTGTTCAACGCTTGACTTTTTAGTTCAAAGTATTTCAATTTGATGTATTTTGTTGGAAAAATAAATGAGTGAATGCCAGATATTGGTTGATATTCAGCTGTTGCAATGAAATTCTGCTATTGGCTGAGAATATTGGTTTGTGACGTTTTGCTATACCATGATTGTCATGGTCTGACCCAACTCAATATCTCAGTTCAACTCAATATATGATTTTTGTAAACATTTTTTTATTCGTTTTTTCATTTTTACAGCAGCTTCTTTTTTTTTTTTTACTGTCAGAAGTTTGTATTACTAATATTATTGTTGTTTTTTTATACTGACATAATTGAGTTTATTTCTAGAGCATTTAAAAACTTTGATCATTGTGGAAAAAAATATGTACACCCACTTTTCTTATTTCTAATAAATGAAAAGGACAAAGTTGTAATTATTATTTTTTGTCCCTCACCACCACCATTGGCTCCACTCCTCCAATAAAAACTAGCATGTGGACTCTTCAATCTGTGGTGAGTAGGTTGGATTGAGTGAATTGTGAATAAAGAGTAATAGTGAGTATTGAGTGGCTAGTTAGCAAAGCATATATTGATCTTTGCAGATTTATAGTACAGACTGGGTGAGTTTTAACTACTTCCATAATCAAGGCATTTTCAGGATTTTCAGCCAAAGGAGGGAACGGATGATTATCACAGGCTACCACATATAAAGGTAAGGTAGGCGATTTTCAAAAGCTAGGATGATTTTGAATGTCAAAATCACCTACCCTAGCTTTAAGTTGAGATAAAACTTCAAGTCTCTGATTTTCCATTTTAAAAGTTCCGTACTTCTATTCCAGAATTTACACGTCTGTGTCATCTCCGCCTCATTTGACACATTTCTATTTTATTTCAGTTTCATCATCTTTCTCTAATCAGAAGCCATCACAGGCTAATAAACTTCCTAAAATCATTCCAATCATGCTATGGTTAATGGAATTCACTATTTAGCAGCTGTCTTGAGAAGGCCAATAGTTGGTGTCATTACGTGGCAGGAATTTGTCTGTATTACCAGCAGCAGTTGTTTGTGAGCCGCTCAGGATTCCCTGCATGCTGATGCCTTTTATGGTCCTACTAAGCCCACCCCATCAAATACACTTATCATCCAAACTGATCAGACACTTCTTTACGATCCAGTGTAAATTCAAATGTTGGGTCATGGTAATGATCCAGATGGCTGTAATTCAGGACCTTATTGTACTCTACTAATCTAGTGACCCACTTCTGCCTGATTATTTTTTGAAACATGATTAACTGGCAGATAACAGGACTTTTTAAAAAGATTATGACTAACTCATGTTTATTTCAAGTGCTCTGCCCTGAGCCAGAGAAACATGGGCTATAGCTGTGCTCTGGGCTATGGTACTAATGTGTTAGCAAATCCTTTAAGGCCTGCATGCTGTGACATGGCAGTGCCTCATGTTAGGTTGGATTTAGAGCTGAGTGACAACAGCCTCAAACCATTACTGAAGCTTGTCTTCTGTCCAACCATTCATTATTTGTTTCTATGTAAGGGTGAGACTGTAGACACACTCTCAGCCAGTGACACAAAGCTCCACATCTACCATGTGTACATTATGGTAAATGCACTTGATTCATGCAGTGCTTTTTTGATCACTTAAATGGGCAGTATTATGAAAAATTCACTTTATAATGGTTTATCTACAGTGATATACATTCATTTAGTCTCATTCAGAGGGCCAAAGTTGACAATGTTCTGTTTCCTCTCTCCTTTGCTATTTCACATTTTGTAAAAAATCAGCTCCAAACGGGCGAGTTGGATTATTGCATTTGCATTGCAAAATATCAGATACTAATCAGATTTAGGACCCTATATGACAGGAACCAAAACAGTGGATTTGGTCCTCATTTGCCTGCAGTCTGAACATAGCAATCAGAAGACGACCCCTCTACCAGCTGAGCCATGGTTGCCCATTACGACCAGTTCTAATGTCCACATGCCCATTGTTAGGCTTCTGCAGGTATATGGATTATTGTTTATGAACAGTCGTCTGACACTCTTTCTTCAGGAGTCTGGTGGTTTAACCCCCACTGACCTGTCACTTTGGACCAAATGTCAGTAATAATGACCACAACAGACCTACAATACTTTAGCTGCTGTTTGACAGACTGGCCTAGTCATCTATCATCTTAGTCCTTAGTCCTTGTCAAAGCAGTTCCTTTTTCTTTTTTACTTTGTCTGCACATGCTGTTGAAGGTCAACACTACAAGAAGTGCAGTCTTTTAAAGACAGCAGTGCATGTTTTGTTATTGCACCTAAATAAATGCATTTGTTTTATATGTTATAGATGTGCATATTGTGTTGTGTAATCAGTTCAGCCAAGTGTGAAGCTTAGGTACTAGTATTTGGGATCAACGTGTCTAAGGTTAAGCTCAGTACGAGTTTAGCCCACAGCCCAAGGCATGCCAGTGTCCATGACCAAGGAGCCCCGAGCAGCCCCCCAGACTCCCTCGAGATCCCAAGCCGAGAGGGAGCCACCGCCCTCCACATACACACCCAAGAAAGCCCCAAGGAGCCGAAGACCCAGGCACCCTACCACTGACCCCAACCCCAAAGCCCCCCGTCCTTGTCAAAGCACTTCCAATTATTTTTGATACTGCATATATCAGAGGTATTTTATCATTACACCCATACAGTATGTGCTATTTGGTTTAACTTACTAAAAAACCTCTGCTTCTAACCAGTGCCAGTTCTCTAACTCCCATTCCCAGAAATAAGAACAACATTTCAGTCCTGACCCACCTTTTAAGTGCAAAGCTTTTGTAAGTCCAACAGTAACCCATCCTTGTATGGCAGTTGGAGGCCAAACGTGGTCCTCAAGCAAAATAATTCAGTGGTGTGAAATAGTGCTTCAATAAAGATCAAGTTTATGGTTGGAGGACTTGTCTGAGGCAGTGCTTTGATGCTTTCTCTCCCTGCGCTCTGTGTTGTGTAACAGTCTTCTCCATGGCCTCCTCTGACCTGACCCCAAGGTTGATATTTGGGTGGATGATAAAGATGATCTATATTCAGGAACACAGCTTTGGGTGGTGTCAATCTTGACTGGGAGCCCTTAAAGAAGAGGGTGGGGGATCCGAATTGCATTCCACCATTGAGCTCTCCATCAAATGTCCCAGTGGTTGGTAACAGGAAGTGTTTATTCAGGACATGGTCTCTGCCCTGATCAATCACCTTGCTTCTGTTTGAGGTCAGATTGAACTCCACAAAGCTTTTTATCTCATCTTATCTCTTTCAGAAATAAAGGACACTGAGGTGCTACTCAGAAGCACATAAGCAGATGCCTGAAAACAGGCTGAGTAGGTGTTTTGCAAAGCTATGTTTTTGATCTTTTTCTCCAGGAAGAGGAAGCTCCCTTGTTTTCCTAAGTCCTGGAGCACAATGAGACTTCAGCATGGTGAGTAGTGAGCTTTCTCCTGATCAACCTCACAAGGCAAGAGGAAAACACTGCAGAACCAACTTTGAATTTTTCACTTTGTCTAACGTTTGGACCAGCCTTCACTCCTTAGTCAGTGACCGTTTCTTCCCCTCCCTCAGACAAAGGACAAACGGGTGTTTTTTATTTATTGCTGATTCTGTAAATCTTATTTTCTTTAATAATTACATTTTGCTGAGTTTTCATAATCCCAGTTAAAACATTTGGCCACATGGACAGAAGCCAGGTGTGATCAGAGCTCCCATGTCCTATACAGACCAGTCTAAGCCTGTAGGGAAGACATGGGCAACCAGCGCCCCCAAAACAAATACACATAATGACTCCAAAAAATACAGAAAACAACAACAATAATAAACAAAATAGCAGAAAATACCCAAATGACGACACAAATTTCACATAATTATTTCAAATGAGACAAAATAAAAACACACAACAATTAAAAACCAAAAAAAAACTACACACAAATCCTTTGTTCATTTTTTTGTTATTGTGGCCCTCATGCCAGATAAAGTCACATTTTTGTGGCCCACGCTGTGATAAAATTTGCCCATCTCTGCTGTAGGGTGGTGGTCAGGAAGGTTGGATGTAGCACAAACATTTAAACATTTTTACTTTACAAAATTACAGGCTATTGCTGTTTAAAAAGTGTAGATATTTGACAACTCTGCTCAACAGAACACATTGGGTTCAAATATTGCTCTATAGCAGAGTTTTTTTTGCCATTCTTTTGTGTGTTATTCTGTAAATTTGTATATTTTTTAAATATTTTTAGTGTATTATGGTTATCATTTAGTGTAATATTCTGTATTTTTTTGTGTGTTTTTGTAGTCATTATGTGCATTTGGTAGTAATTACCTGTTGTTAACTCAGCTGTAGGGAGGGTATAGGTTAAATGTGTAATTCTCATTGGGAGCTCCACCTTCCACATGGTTGGTTCTAAGGTCTGATTGGGATTGTGATGTGACCTCAGCTCTCATACCAGTCATCAGCCTTGATTCTCGCGTTTTTGGAATCTATAGTTGTTCAAATAGAGTATTTGCTCTACATTCCTGGCCAACTTTACCCTTGGCTTCACTAATCCCACAGTGAGATCTGCTGACAGTTTTCATGTTGATCCTTCACTATTACATCCCCATTGAAGTATCCACAGACTTAATTGAATAAAGAAAATCCAACCTTATCAGATTTGTAGCCCCTAAAACTATGAATTGTGATTTTACAGTTTGTTGACAATGCTCGTAGTGAACTGTGAATGAACCAATCAGAAGGTAAGGAGCGTGTAGGTATTCAAGCCATGACTGATCTGAAGCTGAAGAGAAATGAAGACAATGGACAGAAGCCAGCCGCTCCGTCTACTGCCAGCCTTCTGCCTTTGGATCTCAATAATGGTACACTTAGCTCATGCACCCAAACCATGTGGGAACAGTTAGTCCGTTTTTTTCAGTTCACCTTCATTCCCTCAAATTGTATCCAGTTTTTACCTCTGCCAAACAGAAAGGAGTAAAAGAATGCTGGTCGTGTTTGCCTGACCGCCTCCTTATCTCAGCCCTGCCACTCTGAGCCCAAAAGCTCAGCCAAGTCTTTGAACCAAGTCAAGCCAACTCTATGACTTTGAAGTGGATGAGGTTTATGTACACCACAGCCAGGGCTGCACAGCTCTGGGTTGGAGTGTTTGGCATGCACTACCTGAGTGTTTAGTGCACTCTCCCAGACTGCATCAGGCACTAGGCCTCCGGGGCTTTTTGTTATGGCAAAAACGTGAGTCAGGTTTCGAACCTGATGCCAAGGTGCAGGAGATCTAACCCGACAGTAGTTTGCTGGAATGTGAAGGTAATTAACAACGGTGAGTGTCAGCCTCCAAAGCCCACCCCAAGAAACGAGCCAAGGCGGCCAAGGTTGTCAGTATCAGGAGCGGATTGTCTGATAAACAGCATTCCAGCTTTAATCACACATGAGCATTTCATTCAGCTGCTAGCTGATGAGTAGCGTCTGGCTTTTTTTTTGTGTGTGTGCAAAGAGTGGTTCTTATTGTGGCATGACCTTGACCATATCAACAGAAATTTTAATTTAACCTCAGACTAACTTCTTCCATGGCCTCTGCCTGTCTGGAGCTCCATCTGCATTCCTCTGATTGCACGTGATGGCATCGTCTCTGGGCGTCTGTATGCTAGACGCTGCTGCGTGTCCATGAGAAATCCCAGCACACCTGTATCCTCATGCACTCACATCACACTTTGATGTTTCACTACAGCTGCTGAGAATTATTGGCTTATGCCTTTTAAAAGCGTTTTCCTGATCAATTTTTTTCAGTTTTATAAGGTCAACAGTGATGTTCTTGAGGCTTTCGACAGGATGTGATAAATAGTTGATGTGATATGTTGTCTGTCTGTTTTTAGGAGAAACAACAGCAATGTTAATAAATGGTAAAAAACATGGAACTAAAAGATTCAATCCATCACTATGATTGGGTATCAACAATTATTTAACAGCAGCATTAAGAGTGGGACGATATGTCACAACAAGTCGTAACGCGATATTGCGTGAGGGTGATGTGTACCTTTCCATCCCTGCTACATCTGTCCCAAGCGAGTGTGTCATTTCAACTACAGGAGACATTGTCAATGTCCAAAGGTCTCAGTTGCTAAATGTAGAGATGCTAATGTTGTTGAAAAAGACTATGCAAAAAGTTTTTACTTCAAGCAGACTGTTGTGAGCGATGGTTTGTAATATTCAATGGTAATACTTGTTTATACCATCATGCTACTTTTAGACATAAGAAAACTACAAGTTGTTTCAAGCTTTCATTAAACTACTACAAGCTTGTGCTAGAGTTATGTATGGTCAATATGATGCACAGTAAACATATACCGTACAGGCAGGTTAGACATAATACCATCCATCTATCTATTTTCTGGCCCACTTGCTTCTTATTTCAGGGTCGTGGGGGTCTGCTGGTGTCTATCTCCAGCTCTCATTGGGCATTAGGCGGGGGTACACCATGGACAGGGCACCAGTCCATCCAAGCACAAATTTTGCATAAATACAAAATAAAATGTTCCAGGAAAACAATCAAAAAAATGTCTTCAGGTAGAAGTAAAATTTGTGGTTAGCAGCAACATGCTACGAAGCATCTCTGATATACTGAAGACGTTCTGTCTGTGAGCTGAGATGGAATAGGAAGACGTTTTATGAATTTCACTTTGGATAAGTCTGGCTCCATCCAGCTTGTTTCAGTGCCCTCAACTCTTAGCAGACACATTGAAGCATTTCTCATCTTCTGTTTTAACCCACAGTATCTGATTTCAAAGCAAACATATCTCATTGTCTGGGTCTGAAAAGGTTGAAACCTGCATCTACTATTAGTGGTTATGCATCAGCTGTTTATGATTTTGTTGACTGAGTACATCATCATCCCTTTATGTAACACCAAGTCTGTCAGTGGCCAGCCAGATGAGTAATGAAGCGAGCTGCGTTTGCGCGTGTCGGAGTATTTACCTGTAGCCCGGCTCACTGTTTGAACAAGTCGCTGCATGGAGCAGGTTTTTTTATATCCCAGCTGCTGATGGAGGGATTTTCAGAGGTGACTGGAACAGCACATCTCTTTATCTCCTCCTCTTCTTCATCCCTGTCTTTTTTTGCACAGAGATTACTCTTGTGTCATTTTGCGTAAAACATGAGCTTTAGGTGATATTTGGACTAAGCCCTCACACAGAGAATGTACACTTCTTGACGGGAGCCACAGACTCCAACTCTGTACCCAGCACCACCAGATCAGGGTTGCTCTTTATGCTGTGCTCTATTGACTGGTTTAGGTGTACAAAACCAACTCTATGACCTTGGTTTGAATGTGGCTACAATAGTTTTAATTCCAGGATTGTTCATATTACAAAAATAGGATCATGCACCAACATAAGCATATCTGCACTAGCTGTTCCTTCACTCACCTGAGCATATTATGTTGTACAATAATCTGCATGGATAGACATGTATGGAATCACAGGAGTGCCAAAATTAAAAGGAAATAAATGTGGAAATATAGAGAATCAATATTAAAAAAACATACAAATGTAGTCATATTCTTTTCCCATTTTGTCTTTACTTTTTCCAAATGTAGTCATATACATTTTCCATTTTATCTTTGCTTTTTCTGTTTTGTCTTTGTTTTTTCCATTTGTGTTTTGACATTGCTTTTACTTGATGGATCAAGCTGTCGAGTAAAATGAATGTCAAAGCCCTTGCTGTGGGCGGGTCTTTCTGTCCAGGGTGACTAGTCTATACCTGATCACACGATTCCTGCTTGCAGTGGCTATGTATTAGCAGGCTTGGGGAGTAACGGATTGCAAGTAACAGTAATTGTAATCCGTTACAGTACATTAAAAACGTGTAATCAGATGACAGGTGTTTTTTAAATAAAAACGGGGATTATTTCGGGGGATTAAATTTTAAAAGCAAGTGGAATATATATTAAACATACAGTGCGCGCACACGCATTGGGACACTTCACGGCAGTTCACCACAACAAATGAACACGTAAAACGAGCTGTAACAATGTTGTGATGACGCGAACAACGCCGTACTGCACACTTGTCTGAAAACGGGCCAATGTGTCCGTGGACTCACAGAGCGGCTGGATTTCATACGTCTGATCACTGAAGAGTTTTCTAAGCAAAGTTGACGGAGCAGTAAGTGTGTTTTATGTTTCTGTGTCACGTCAACAATGTAGAACCATGGGACCCCTACACAACAGTCTGCACGGCATGTATGGCATTATATTTGTGCCACAACTCTGCTGTCCGTGCACGTCTGAACTTTATCACGACTGTAAATGGTCCGCGTTTTAAAGAAAGTGCGCAAAAGAAATAATAGTCTAAACTTTAAAGAACATGTTTGGATAATAAGCAAATAAAACCAATAAGCTGATTTTCATCAAGAACTTCAATGTATTTTGTGTTTTAACATATTTGTATATATTTAACATGTATGAGTGGGGTCAGGTTAAACATTTAATTATTATTTTTACGTCTTTAAGCCAGAAATGCAATGGGGCACTAATAATTTGCATAATAATTTATTTTCAGTTTTGGCTAAAAAAATTCATTTCGGTACATTCCTAATGGAAACTTATGCATCATGTTTCATTTAAATCCTAAAAAGAAATGTATCTGCACTGTGCTGTAAGTTAGCGCATCAGAAAAAGGATGAATGAATGTATGTGTTGTAAGTTATAACCATCCAGACTTGTAAAAGCTCTTCTTTGGGAGGTTTAAAGATAAAAAAAAAAAAAAAAAAAAAAAATCATGTTTAGTGAAATATAAATATTTCTGCCAGAAGGCTGCAGGCTAACTGCATTTGTTTATCTAGGAAATCATTTTCAGCAAATTGTATTTGGCACACATTTAATTAAAGTCAGCACCTGTAAATTACATGGCACATGAAAGACATGCTGACACCAGTGTAGGGGAATTACTTATAATTTACCCTGGAGCATATTAATACCTAAAACAACCACTGACAATTGTTACTATGTTGTGTATGTAACCTTTACAACTTGTTCAAACCTGACATACTACCTTCAGGTGGGGTATTTTTTTTGTTTTACATATATTATAAAACTGTAAGAATAAAAATGATTATATACCATACAATAATCATGGTATGGTCTGTGGTCTAGGTCAATGATTCAAGTGAATTGTTCATAACTAATAAGTAAATTGACTGATAATCTTTGGACACTTTGTTTATTTAAACTACTGTGGGTTATCTCAGTCTGTGTTAAACTAAAATATTTCGTTTAATTCAGTGTGACTGTAAAAGGTGATTTTATGTTTGTCTGAAATAATACAGTGAGTAGGTTACACGTATTCTATCCTCTTGTGTCTTTATTTGCATGTTTGGTGTTGAAGTAAACCAAAAGTAATGAGTTACATTACTTTAATAATATCGTGATACTTAAGAGTAAGTTACTGATTTAATTTTTTAACAGGTAACGTAATTGTATCGGATTACTTTTTTAAAGTAACCCTCCCAACTCTGAACATAGCTAATACATCAGGAATCATATGATCAGGTATCGACTAGTCTCCCTAGCTTCATGTAGGCCTATGTCACTGGTCTGCTGACCAGGTAAGGGTTCTGTCGACCCATGCACACCACTGTGTTTTAGGGAGCTTATTTATTGCCTTTCGCCCACATACAATTAATATACACTACCAATCAAAAGTTTTAGAACACCACACTTTTTCAAGTTTTTTACTGAAAATTATTCATTTTATTGTGTCATTGCTCTCTGAAATGAAAGCATAGACCAAATACACAATTTGAGTTGAAAAAGAAATCATGGACTCATCAAAGCACAGTGTTCCAACACTGCTTTTATGCAGACAGAGGGGGTTGGAAGTAATCAAGAAAAGTTGGAACACCTGTAGGAATTAGTAGCAGCAGCTTTCAAGGCTGATTCAACCTTCATTGCTTCAGAACAGCTTTAAATTGTTAACACTTTGTATTCCCTGAAAAAGGCCTATTAGTATCATTCTGAAATGTAAAATACTTTTCAGGATTGGGTAACCAAACCTGGTTTTTAACCTCTGGCTGTTCAGTATTTACCTTTGCACCATTTCAAGATATTCATTGGACTTGCATGACTTGAAATGCAATAAATAACTGGAAAATGAGGGTGTTGTAGTGTAATTGTCTCTGTGCAGTGCTAAAGTCTACTGTGTGGATAAAACGCACACATTTAATTAGTCCTAAACATTTATGCAGTAACATTGTGAGTGAAGCCCAAAGACACGCTGCATTATTTTATAAAGTTTTGGTTTCCAGGATATTACTTAACAAAGCTGACTTTAAGGAGCAGTGACCTAATTGTCAATGAAGTGGACATGTAATTGCAGGGTCATGGTTTGAGTCCCCCTGTAGGTCATCACTATGGGCCCCTAAAGCTGATATTCAGAGTTTCTGAGAAATCTATGTTTATGTATGATTCTTTTCAAATGCAAAAAAATACATAACTAGTCTTTTACTATGGTCTTCTGCCGTGGTCGTTCATATACATTAGTGTATAAAAGTCCCGCCTTTGTCCTATAAACCCCTGTACAAATGGAAATGAGCGCCGTGATCGCCCAGCCAATAGGTTTTGACTTCCTGTAGCAGAGTCTGTCAATCAAAGTGAATGTGGAACTGTCCATGGAAACAAGAGCGCACGTCACAAACAGACATATAACACAAACCCATAGACCTATATCAATGTGACCTGATGCCACGTTGTTATGTTCCGCAAAAAGTAGAGGCGTGGCTTCTGGTAGATTGGCAGAGGCAGTGGGAGGAAGGGAGGCTGTTTAGGGCGGGACATCGAGACGTTTCTCAGAAACTTCGTATATCAGCTTTAAGCAAGGCCCTTTTGCAATAACTGCTTGTCAGCGCTGCACCCTCAAGGGTGATAAATGCAGAAGGTTGTGTCAGGAAGAGCATCTAACATGAGATTAGACAATAATAAATAATTACGCTGTTGGACACTAAAGTGTATCACAGTGTGTAAGAAATGCTGGTTACAATCATTAGCAGCCTGTACACAGTCCTCACATTCAGACTGTGTGGCTCTGTAAGTAGCACTGATTCTAGCATGTAAAGCAGTTCAGTCAGGATCACTTTAGTCAAATTGTTTATTAGCATGCAGTTTAGATTTGGTGGTGAGGCTCTTTTCTGGAACCTCTCTGCTCTTCCACGTAGCTGCATGGAAAGCCCGAAGCAAAGGAAGCTCCCCTCCGTTCTTCCATGAGCTACATGTAGAGGCATAAGCAGAGAGAGGTCAGCATGACCCCTTAGAACAGAAGCTCAGATGCAAGATGGGAACAGGAGACATTATTTAATTAGACAAAAGAGGAAGAGATGTCAGAAGCATTGTCAGCGTGTTTCTGTTTACATCACGTGCGCCAATCATGGCGAGTCAATGCGAGAGCAGGACGGGCTTCTCAGAGTGGAAATACGCGCATTATTTTTGTCTCCAAAAGATGCATCAGTGAAGCTAAGCTAATGCTGTGGCTGGATTTTAACGGACTGTGACTGTTATCCAGGGACAGGTCAGCCAAACTATTGCACGGTATGTTGTAAATAAGAATCCTGTCGCTACTGCTGAGTCACTGCTAACAGCAGCTCATTAGCCTGATATGTTTAGCATTGTGTAGCTGAGAAAAATGCTGTGAATTAGTTTTTCCACATTTATTTTGTAAGCATTTCCAACAGCAGAATGTAAACCTGGAATATGCACAGCTTACTTTACATTACTTTGCTAAGGCTGAAAAATTACTGTTTTAATGTTGGAGCAGCTGTTTTGTGTTTTATATGCACATCATTTATGGTTGTTTTATAGCAGTTGACCAACAGTGGATTATTATATTATCACATCATTAATATAAAGCTGTATGGACACAAATTACCCAAAATAAATAATACATTCTTTAATTTTCCAGTAACGCATTACTTTTTGGTGTAAGTAATCAAAATAGTAACTGAGTTACTCTGTGAATGAAGTAACTAGTAACGGTAACTAGTTACTTTTTTTCAGTAACTAGCACAACACTGGTCTGAACTAACATGTTGTTCAATTAACTGGACCACGTTCAACTTTACTGATAAAGGACATTTTCACGTTTTCTCCCTTTATCCTCTTGTCAGCTTAAAAACATGCATAGAAATTAAATGGTTGCAAACCCCAACGTCACCGTACTGTAACAGAGCTCCACCAGAATTCAACAGGAAATAAGCTGTTCCTCATTCTGGTTGTCGTGCTTTTGATGCTCCGCAGCCTTCTTCCTGAGGGGAGGGGGTAAACAATTTGTGTGTGCAGGGGGTGGAAGGGGTTGTTCATGATGCAGAAGGCCTTCTTCCTGCATCTGGAAGAGTAGATGTTCATGATGGTGAGTAGTCTTCATCACTCTCTGCAGATACTTTTTTTTTCTGCACAGAGGTAGGTCAGGACTCAATCCCAGTGTGCAAGGTTTGTGGACCAGTATCTGTGCTATTATATGGAGCATTAAAAAGCCCTTGTTTATCTTACGGTCACAGTAAACAATCTTTTATGTTTTTTTAAGCATCTTGAAATGCAATTACTTACCTACTGTACTTAACCATGTCTGTATTATTGGACACAACATAAAAACAACAGTTTCAAAATGTGCGCTTTATTCTTCAATATAAACATATGCAACATGCAAACAAAGTATAAAAGTTTAACACTCTTGTGGATCGAGCTGTAGACTTTAAACGTAACTGCAGCATGTCAGTCATTCTTTGCTGTTAGTGAAATATAAAAAACTGTAGGTACAGAGACTAGGCAGAGTAGCGATAATAACAGAAATTACACACCTTTTGTCTGTGATTGGACTCCGTTTGGCGGAGCTTAACGTGTGGTGCAGCCATAAAAAGAAATAATAAAACTGTGGCACTTTTTGTGCATTTCTGTTCTCTCTTCGACTCAATCCGTCAACTCTGGCATTGCTTCGAAAAAAGTTGAAACATGGCTGTGTTGACTGGAAAAGGCAGTTTGTTGCGGACCAATCACAGCCCTTACAAACCGCCTTGCCTCCAGGCACAGTCACAATTTTTGGGAAGTGCACGTATGGATACAACGTAAGGGTCTACGTGTACCTACGGCGTTGACCTGGCACAGTTGCATAAATCAGGCTTTAAAAGTGCTTATGCTGCATAGAAAACTTACCTAGTTCTGACTGTTGTTGTCATCCATAGATTATTTTATCTGTCTGCCTCTATTCAAAGTGAATTAGAATGGGGCTGTTTGTCGCAAATTTTTAAAAATAGAGTTGCTGTTTGAATATGGGCACATGCACAGGTTGTGGTCAGGAAAGGGTCAATTGACTTGGTGAGGTTTTTACAGTCTTTTGCTGTGTGCTACCTCCCACTGGGAAGTGACCCACTCTAAATACAGTAATTGTTAGAGGAAGGTGACCACAACCTGAAACACTGGCAGACAAAAATGTATCTAACGCCAAAGCTGTTGAGCATTTAGCATGTAGGTGGAATTAACAGGAAACCGGTTGAATAAGAAATGACCCCAGCACTTCTGACTATCATGTGTCCATTTTTACTCTCTCAACCTGCTGGTTAATCAGGTTGTCACTCCTTGTGTGTCAAAGCTGAATCCCTCAGGCATCTAAAATTAATGGAGTGCAGCTACAGAGGCCTCCAAAGTGCTCCAACAGGGCTGACTGACTGACCACAGACAGCTGTGAAAGGGAACAAAGTCTTTTCTCTCCCCAACAGGACCTACAGCAGTGACTGTCTGACTTCACAGTACAAAGCGTAGCAGTTCCTGGCATGAAACCTTTCTACATGTTGGTCAAAGATGTGCGCTCCTGCTTTTATTGCTAATGCACTGTATTTGAATCCTTGTCAGAGGCAGCCAATTCAATTAAATTCAACTTTATTTATATAGCACAAATTACAACAATAGTCATTGTAGTGCTTATCAAATTGTAAAATTCTTGAGAAAAAACCCAACAAATCATTATGAACGTGCATCACTGGTGGTGGTCGATTGTGTTTGAATGTAATGTCGGTGTTCTACCATATAAGTTGAGATTTAGTTCCTATTTTTAGGTTAAGGGCTTTGTTCCTAGTGGTCAGGTTAACACTGTCATACGATAAACGCTTTTGTGAATAAGTAGGTTTTGAGTTTAGCCTTAAAGGTGGAGAGTATAGCAACCTCCCGTACTAAGACTGGGAGCTGTTTCCAAAGGTGAGGAGCCTGGTAGCGGAACGCTCTGCCTCCTGTTCTACTTCTACACATGTTTGGAATTTCCAGTAGACCAACAAACTGGGAATGAAGTGATCTGTGTGGATGATTGGGCACTAACAGGTCTTTAAGATATACAGGAGCTTGATCATGTAGAACTTTGTATGTTAACAGGAAGATTGCAACATTGATTCTAGAGTTTACAGGAAGCCAATGTAGGGAAGCCAATACTGGAGAATACTCTCACTGCAACATTCTGGATTAACTGGAGATTTTTTTGTGAGTTACTGGGGCATCCTGATGGTAAAAAGTTCCAATAATCCAATCTAGATCTAACAAATGCATGGATTTGTTTTTCAGCATCACTCTGGGCCAAGATATTCCTGATTTTAGAGACATTACGGAGGTGGAAGAAGGCTGTCCTTGAGATTTGCTGAATATGAGAGTTAAGGGATAAGTCAGTATGAAGCCAGCAAAACATGACAGCGATCTGGTCAGCCCATGAAGCTTCTACTTCAGACAGAAGGCTAGCTCTGACACTGGATCACAATAGATTATATCCCATCAATTAACCATAGTACCACAAACAGTAGTACAGTACAAACAGCAGTATTAGTTTAAGTAGTTACTCAACACTGGAAATAAATAATGATCAGTTTTCTGCAGAAAGTGGCCAGCTGTTAACTAACAATGCCACACAGTTTACTATCTATTCCCTGGAAGATAAAGATAACTGTGGGAACAAGAGGTGAGATTAGATTAGTTGAACCCTACTAACGAGATGTTGTTGCAATAGTAATACAATAGACTTGAATGTGTTTTTGATAAATCTCTTAATTTAGTGAATGAAGAGGTCTATAAAATTATTGTTTTGTTACATAGAAATGTTGTCTATCAAGAGAATATGAAATCTTTTTTATCAACAGTCACAGCCAACACTTTATTTGTTTGTTTGTCTGAAGCGTCTGGAACTTTTAAATCGCAAAATGGTTTCTCTGCAGATATTCAATGAGATTTTGAGGATGCCTGAAAATCTTTTTTAAAAGTAAAAGGACATACCTATGAAAAGAACTGGCAGAAGTGAACTGTTTACAAAGAAGCAATGCGAACAACAATTAACTGGATCACTTGAGAATACACTCAGGAAATGCCCCTGAAAATGTTTAGCCTTTGTTAAATTATTGTTTTGGTATTGTCTTTAATTTTTGTTCTTTGTATTCTCTTTGTATTTATTTATTTTATTTTATATTTTTTATGTTGTTCTTCTTCTTAGTTTTGTTTTTGTTTTTTTTCGCTTTTCTTACAATTACAAGTTGTTTGTATGTTATAAATTGCAAAATAAAACTAAGTTAAAAAAATAAAATAAAACTTTTTTTTTTTTTTTATTTTAGACAAATGTTACTTATTAGAAAGTTAAAACCAGCCAATGAACCAAAGACAACTTCAGAAAAATCAAACAAACCAGTTTAACATTTTGGCATTTTCACAGTCACCAGAGAGACCAACGGTACTAAGGATTCTGCAGGTAAACATTTAGGTTGTCATGTTCTGGGAAACAACAACATTAACTGAAGTTTGGTTTCATCACTGCTTCCATATGAGTAATCTGAATACAAGACTCGCCCAGTGATTGTCTCATTAGGAGCTTCTTTAGAGTAAAAAAAGCATTGGTGCATGGAAAAATAAAACCCTGCAGGCTTTATTCATGTCTCTCTAGCCGTAACTGCTCTTTACACAGCAATGATCTTTTTAATCATCCATGGATCTTATCAGCATAGGACATGGAAGACATGGGAAAGAGCCAGCTTTAGCCTACAGTCTGTTAACAGACAGAACAGACCAGGTTGGAAAATACTCTTCATTTACTGTGTGGGTGTTCAATGAGCACGCCCTGCATAGGTGCACTAATACCTGTCTGTAATAGCTGTAGCTGGGATGAGCCTCTCAGGAGTGAACGCCCTTCAGTTAACTTTCACCTCACCATCAGCCGAGTAAGCCTGGAAGACAGACGTGGGCAGACATGCAACCCTCAGACTATTTTTGTACAGCCCCAAAGTAAACACAAATGACTCAGAATAAATTACACAACCGACACAAAAAGACAACAAAAGGACACAAGATGACTACAAAAGCAGATGAAAAAATACGCAATGACCACAAAAATATACAAAATGACTACAAAAAAATACACAGATTGACTCCAAAAACACAGATAATGACAAAAGAAGAAGAAAAAAACAACAACAACTTACAATGTTATTGGTAATGTAAGATTTAAAACTGGTCATTATTCTAAATGCTGCACTACACTTTCCTTTTGCCACACACACACACACACACACACACGCACACACGCACACACACACACACCAGCACCCACATGCACAGTCTGGTTTGGTAAGACTTTGTGGCCTAAGGTGGTTCCAGGTGTGGTGTAGGATTAATTCATCACTAATAAGGTGTTTCAAAAACAACCCCGAGGTTAACATCTTGCACTGAAACATGTGTGGTTGTTACGTGACTGGAAGGGAAAACAGAGTATGAGGCAAACTTGGAGTTGTGGAATATTACAAGGGTTGATTAGCAGAGTCAAATCGGAGTAGAAATCACAGATGGTGATTTTTAGGCAATCTCCTACATAAATATTGACGCTCAAAATTTTTGAGATACCATACAATCAATATAAGTAACTGATTTCTTAGCTTAATGCAAAATAGGGTTTCTGCATCACGGGATACCACATGGATGACTTCCACATCTGTGCGGCTATAGAACAGGGGTGCCCAAATTCTTTTCATTGAACGTCCAAAAAGTAATTGCGGTGGAGGGCCGCATGCCAAAACTAATCATTCATGTTCCAGTGCATGAAATTAAAGAGGCCAATAACATCACTGTGCAAAAAAATATATATTAAAGTAGTTTTGAAGTTCAAGAACACTTTTCTTTATTGTGTTTCATGGCATAAAATGGTCACAATCACAGACTATTACGTGCGCCCAGTACAAGACAAAGTCTCGTCTGTAGTGGTAGCATTTCAGACCATGGCAGATGCCGCAAGATGTTGGACGTTAAACTAACCACTAGGAACGAAGTCGAAAACCATGTCGGCAGACCTGCTAATACTGTGTCATGTTTTTCTGCAGTCAGTGCCTTCTCCTCGCCCTTCTCTTTCTTTTCTGTTTCAGGGGTCTTGATACTGGAGTTGACAGTTCCTGATCAATGGTTCACGGCTCAACTAGTTTGTTCTATCTCTCTATCCTGTTCTGTTGTTCCTTCTGTCCAATAACCCCAACCAGTCGACGCAGATGGCTGCCACCTCTGAACCTGGTTTTGCTGGAGATTTCTTCCTGTTAAAAGAGAGTTGTTTCTTCCCACTAAATGCTTGTTCATGTGGATCTCGTTGGGTTTTTTCTTTCTTACTATGAACTTTATATTTTAAGCGCATTGAGATGACTTGTTGTAATTTGCGCTGTATAAATAAAGTTGAATTGAATTGAATTAAATTATGAAGACATTTAGTACAATATAAATTCAACAAAATGAGACAAACATATCCCGCCAATACGATCACCGCTAGATTTGCTGCCTTGAAAAACAGTCCTTTCAAACTCAAGAAAAAAATACATAATTGGACATCAGCGTTACATTTTTTTTCTTATAAATCACTGTACTGTATTACCTCAATTTTGGTTGAAATATTAACTATTGAGAGGAGAACATGCTCCAATGTGATTAAAAAAGGTGGAGAAAAATCTTGTTTAAAAAGAAAGACATTTGGTTCATAGAGAAACATGAAATACAAAATGACCTAATGGGACTTGATTGATTAATCTACCAGTGGATAATAACCTCAGTGTAATGCACATGTCTGCATTAGGCCTACGTGAGCAACAACTGCAATGTATAAGAAGGTAACCTGTGTCATACCACAGAAAACTTTGGGTTGACTGTAAAGTTACCTCTATAGAGAAAATCCAGCTTTGTTATATGGACCCGAGGCCTCAGAAGTTTTATTACTCTCTTTCAGCTTTTATTGAGAAACTTTAAACCTTGACCGATTTGCATGTTTTCTTCATACAAACACAATTCAAAATATGTGGTTTTATTTGCACAAAAACCTAACCATCCTAAAGTGTACTTCCCTGCTGTTTGAAAAAAATAAAACAGTGATTAATTATAAAGGTTAGTGTGAACTTTGAGGTGTTGGTAGTATTATGTTGGTTTGTCAACACAGCTCACGTTCCAGCCTCACCCCTATCAATGTCTGACATTGCCCACAGCAACCAGCCACTCAAAAGCTTTGACAGAAGTAAAATCAATTTTCTCACGACGCAACAACACCAGTAAACTCCAGTGTGTTTTTCCTGCATACAAGCCATGTCTTGCTTTTCAATTAAATTCACAGTTTTTACGTCAGTCAATACGTTTCCTCATTGAGGTCATGCTTACAAAGTTGCTCAAGCCTAATAGAGTGAAATCTACTTCAACATCTGAGAACCGACTGTTGATAATCTCTTTATTTGATATGATGGCTTTTTATTGAGCTTAATAAAAATAATAAATTGAGGTGATGTGTGACTGTTTAGAAAAAGTAAACTGCTGGATGAGTGAAAACTTCCTTCAACTAAACCATGACAAGATGGAGGTGATTGTCTTTGGTAACAAGGAAAAGAGGACTGCTGTCAGCAATTATCTTGAGTCTCGATCTTTAAAAGCTAAAGACCAAGTCAAAAACCTTGGTGTTCTGATTGACTCAGATCTTACATTCAGCAGTCAGATCAAATCTATCACAAAAACAGCCTTTTACCACCTAAAGAACATCTCCAGAGTGAAAGGTTTAATGACTCAGAAAGATCAGGAGAAACTGGTCCATGCTTTTATCTCCAGCAGACTGGACTATTGTAATGGTCTTCTGACAGGAATCCCCCAAAAGAGCATCAAACAGCTACAGCTGGTTCAGAACGCTGCAGCTCAGGTCTTAACCAGAACAAAGAGGTCAGAACACATTACTCCAGTTTTAAAGTCTTTACACTGGCTCCCAGTCAGCCTCAGAATAGACTTTAAAGTTCTGCTGCTGGTGTATAAATCTGTGAATGGGTTTGGTCCAGAATACATCAGTGACATGTTAGTCAGGTATGAACCCAGCAGGTCTCTCAGATCTATGGACACAGGTCAGATAGTGGAGCCCAGAGCTCACAGTAAACATGGTGATGCTGCTTTTAGTTGTTATGCTGCAAAGAAGTGGAACAAACTGCAGCAGAGCTGAAGTCAGCATCACATGTGAACATTTTTAAATCAAAGTTAAAGGCACTTTTTTTCTCTACAGCATATGATTGAGAGAGAGATTTTGGTCATGTTGTTGATGATTTTAGTTGATTTTACTGATGATTTTAAATGTTCTTATTGATTTTAAGCTGTTGAATGTTTTATCATGTAAAGCACATTGAGTTGCCTTGTGTATGAAATGCACTATAGAAATAAATTTCCCTTGCCTTAACAGGAATGCAGCAGCATATCACTGTGTTCATGACCTCTGACCATGCATGTGTAAACTCATTACTTTTGGTTTAACGAGTTTTAGTTAGAAAGAATTCATATTCCCGTTACAGATTACATGTGATTTTTTGATGGTGGTTGCCTGCTGTTTGGTATTAACCAGAGTTGATAAAAGAGTGAACTATAAATGTTCTAAACCAGAAAAACAATGTAGTACATGAAGAAACCCTGATCTTGCTCAAGAGCTGTAGTTTTGATGTTTCTCCTGTGATTACATCATGGTCTACGTGGTCAGTCTTTATGTTTTTTATTTGTAGCCACAGAGGTGTGGTGGTAATTATAACTCTCTGCCGTCAGAACAGATGCCCTGAGGATTATTAGCTGTTGAAGTTTCACTTAAGCATGGCAGGTTTGTTTCTGAGTGTGTGTGTATGTGTGTGTGTGTGTGTGTGTGTGTGTGTGTGTGTGTGTGTGTGTGTGTGTGTGTGTGTGTCCTGACTTGTTGAACCCTGTTACATTTATTTTTCCAAACAGTACTTGTGGCTACTTTGGCACTAGAAAGCTGTTATAGTTTGAGGCTTTCTGAATTTATTCTGAAACCTTATATATACTCACTTATCTATAGCTATGGTGCACACGTTAATCACAAGACACTGAACATGGTGTTAGTGTATCACAGTACTAACACAACACGGGTCCTGTGCATTAACAGGGGGGGGGGGATATCAAACATGTACCGCAAGTCAATCCTCAGGTTTATCATTCACATTTATTGTTGACAATTAAAATAATCAGCAGTGAATACGCATTATTAAACCCCTCCCACTGTGTGAAGCAACACAGTCAATTTGGAGCCAGGCTGAAACATCAGACATTGCATATTGTAAACATTTTTTGCAGGCCTTTATTTAAAGTGTGACAACAAAATGATTTAAGTCATCTTTGAACACTCAGACATTAAAACAAATACCGTAACAGGTCTTAGATTTGAAGTAAAACCAGCATCAATTAGGGCTGCACGATTATGGTCAAAAGTAATAACCACGATTATTTGTCCTGTTAGGCAAAACATCTGTATTTTTATGTAACTACTTTTTAACTAACAATATGTGAACAGTTTAAGAGTGCAAAAGAAAAGCGTTAAACAAGAAGAATAATAAACACTAAAATGTACCCAGTAATTCAAAATTTACAATGGGTTAACTATAAAAATACACAGTTTTCTTGCTTGAGTGTCTACTGGACATGGACAGGACTTTTATGTAGCATCGTTAGCTTTAGCCTTCATGCATTTATCATATTTTGAGCTTGAACAGATTAGTTATTCTGTGGCGCAGACACAACACTGCTGCACACATGTGACAAGAAGTCCAGACTAGAGATGCTCACGGTTAACCGGTTCATCAATAACAAAAATGTAAATCGATGAATACTAACTAGCTAGTTACTGTAGGTACTTATGTCAATCAACTCATGGGGGTGTGTCGACATGTGCAACACGAGCGCCCTCCCTGTCTTAAAAAAACCCTAAAAGTCTCAGTTTTCTCAACTTACTTCCACGTTAAGTTAATGGAGTTTCATCACATCAACTTGTTGCTGAGCGTCATACAGGTTGTGTGCGCCGAGCCGACACACACGAAACAACAAGCGTGCTCAGCTGACTTGACCTACATATTTGTCCAATCCCGGCCCGATCCATCTGGTTCCTCGGGTTAGATATGATATCCATCCTGTGTGAGAGTCACAGAGGAAAAACAAGGAGGGATGACGGATCCATGTTCCATTTCTACCTGACTTCATCCCAGCTGACAGCTGAAGCAGAGAGGGGTGGGTCTTATGCCTAACAGACCAGGCTGACTTCTGAGCATGCCAACATGTTTCTTTTTCTGAATAAAAACAAGTAAAAAAAAGCAGGGACTTGATTCGCTCTAATCAGTCTGGTATAGAGTGACCTGAACCTGCAGAGCCACTGAAGCGTTGCTTTCTTGTTATTAAGGCAGCTTAATGAAACCTTAATCATGTGTTCGCCCCCTGGTTGTTGGCGGACTACTGGGGTTGAGAAAGTACCTGGTTTTATATGCAGCAGAGCAGCATTTAAAATGTAAAAATTGCAGACGATCAACTTAATTTAATTGTGGAGGCCAAAATCTTGATCACGATCATCATTGAGTGCCATTCACGTCTAAAGACGTGAATTGTGTTTTTTGGCTTGGTTGGCGAGGAGACAGTGTGACAAAGCTCCCCGGTGAACATCTAACTTGTACAATGATGTAGTGACCAACTGATGACATGTAGGTGGTAGCAGCGCACCTTTAGATGAGAGATTGCCTGCGATGGGCAGAGCTCAGAGGAAGAGGAAATAAGTCAAAATGCTCTAAAACGGCTAGCACTGAGTGGGTAGAAATTTTGAAAATGACTGGCGCTGAATGAGTTCATTGTTCAGCCTTAGCATCATTTCTGTATGCAAATTGCAATGTAGCCTTAGTTTCAATAATAGACTCATAATAATTTGTTTTGTTTTATTCCACAGAGCAGGTCGTGTCAGATGGCACAGTGAGCGAGTGGAACACTACAAACTTTGACAATTGAAGAGGAACTGCCATCTCAGTCATTATTCATGTATTCTACAGCTCTTTAATGCAGTATTAAAAACACATGAACACAGCACAGTTTTTGATCCGCTCCTAAATACCCCTGGTGTATAAATCTGTGAATAGGTTTGGTCCAGAATACATCAGTGAGATGTTAGTCAGGTATGAACCCAGCAGGTCTCTCAGATCTATGGACACAGGTCAGATAGTGGAGCCCAGAGCTCACAGTAAACATGGTGATGCTGCTTTTAGTTGTTATGCTGCAAAGAAGTGGAACAAACTGCCAGCAGAGCTGAAGTCAGCATCCAATGTGAACATTTTTAAATCAAAGTTAAAAGCACTGCTTTTCTTTACTGTGTATGACTGAGAGGGAGATTTTTAATCTTTAAAAGTTTTCATTGCTGATTCAATGTTTGCTGTAGCACTATTTAATCATGTAAAGCACATTGAATTGCCTTGTGCATATGAAATGCACTTAACAAATACATTTCCCCATGCTACGGCCAGTCGTAGTCGTACAATGTCTTAATAAACCCAGACAGCAGGTCTCCAAACACTGAGCTGAATCCAGAACAGACACAATAAAACAGAACAGATCAAAGGAGTAAGAAGGAATTGTTTCTCCTATTCCTGCTGTTTTCCCTCAAAGCCAATGTTAAAGGAGTTTGTTTCTGCATTTAATGTCGATAACAATTTACAAGTGTGTTTCTGTTCATGTTCCACTTAAAAGTTATGAGAAATGTTCAACAAATACAAATATAAAAGTAACAGATTACAAGTACTCACGTTACTGTAATTGAGTAGCTTTTATGGGTACTTGAGTATATTTCTAAATCAGTAATTTTACTTAAGTATATTTAATAATATATAAAGTCATTTGTTACATTTCTACACCCAACTTACGTAACAGAGTAAATTAAGATGACAGTATCGTGATTCATAATGCAATGCAAACTTTGCCTACCCTTTTCAGTTTATACATGAGATGTTTACTTTATGCAAGGGAACCATGGCAAGATTTATTACCAAAAAAAAAACGTGGGGGGTAGGGGGTGGGTTACAGTTACGGACACTGATACGCTCTAGTCATATTTGCAAATGAGTGCTCTTTTTCATTACGGAAATAGTTATTTTGTGTTGGGTACGTGGGTGTGCTAACAAAGCTGGGACTACGTTAGGATTCTACTCCATCCCAAAGATCCGAGAACATGAAGGCAATTTCACCAAATCACTCAGCGAGGTACATAGTTGGCTGAGGTTAGCCAACAATGTACCAACCTACGAAATACTCTAAGATATGCTCAGATCACTTCATTACAGGCAAAATACTTTGCATTCTTAACATTTATTTTTTAATTAAGCCTATTGTTTAGATTTTTGCACATCGTCTCAGTCTGTCCCAGTCCAACCTACAAGCTAAACCTCACGTCTGCCCCTGTGGGGCTTACATCCAATCATTTTTAACGATTATCTGGTGACAAGCAAATGTAATCTTATTATTAATCTTTTAATAAACACCTGCGTACCCTTGGTTGGTTGTTTAAGTGATGTGGTTTAAGTGTACATTACATCAAACTGTAAACTCTACCTGAAACACATCCTTTGTCAGCCAATTTTGTCACAATATATCACTCAGTTTGATATGAAAAATTGGGGATTATGTTCTAAAATGATGTTTTTTTTTTCAGAATATGATCTCCCCTTTTGTCAATATTTTTATTTTGTCACATAATATGATTCTGTAGGAATGTAATATTGCCACTTTTTTCACTGATTATCAGGTCGACCCTGCCAGCATGTATGAATGATCCAGTCCAGACTGAGCACCAACATTAAAGCTTGGGGAAATACTGACTCCGACAAATCCCAGAAAAAACATACTGAGGTTGAGACAAAGCCAAAAAAGTGCAAATAATATATCCTGTAAAAATACCTCGTAATGAAAGTAATTGTTTTGAATGAGAATATACAGTAGAAGCATTGTAGTGAAGTTAACCATAAACAGTCCAGTTGATGATTTAAGGATGTTTCGCGTGTAGAAGTGAATACTTCTTGGACAAATGAGTTGCCTTCACAATATAGAAGCATGTGTTTCTTTTTCAAAAGATTAGGCAGATTTCCAATAACTGTAGTTTAGGAAAACACATTGCATTTATGTTATGATTATAGAAATCGGTCATGCATTTGAACTGATGATTGCATGTTTATTTATTAAGGATGACAATTAATTGCTCTTTTATTTTATCTTATGAAACAGATTTCAGAGAGCGGTGAAAAGACAAGAAACAAAGGGGAAGCATTACGCCGCTAGAACTCTTCTTGAACTCCAGGACAACTTTCAACTTGTTTGTGAGAACCCCATTTCACTCGAGGAGGCCCCTTCCCATGAAAGTCTAGCTAGCAGATACCAGTACTGAGAGTGAACCATCTAACTGCTCCATCTTGCAAGTGACTCAAAGTCAAGTAGACAGTGAAGTTCAGAGACTCTTATCAGAAAACAGGAAGTAAAGGGCAGAACTAGAATCTTTGAAATGAACACAGGACAGCTTTCAAGATAACAATGAGAAAGTGAAATACTACACTGGACTGTGGAACTTTGAAAGCCTCATGCTCCTTGTCAACATTGCTTCACCCTTTATTGCAACAAAAAATATAAGCATAGGAGTGTTTGAGAGACTACTGATGAGACTCAAGCTGAATCTTTCAGTGAAAGACTTGGCATATAGATTTAATACATCGACATCAAGAATCTTTTTAATTATCATACATATATTGTGTGTTCGGTTAGGATTTTTTGATATATTGGCCAGAAAGTGAAGAACTGCAAAAGGCAATGCCTATAGAATTTCAGACTTACTTATCTAAGAAAACTGCAGTAATAATTGATTGTTTTGAAATATTTTCTCAAAGACCAACAGGACAAATGTCCAGAGCTCAAACATGGAGCAACTATAAATACCACCATAGAGGTTAGATCGGGCCCAAAAAATCCAGCCCGACTTGACCCGGGCCCATGGGCATAAAGCCCGACCCGACTCGAACGCAACCCATTAACTTAAATTGTAGGCCCGAGCCCGAAGCAAACCCGAAGTAAATTATTATTTTATTGAACGTATTGCAGCCGGTAGATTAGTATCGCGGTGCTTCGGGGAGAGAGGGGGCCCGCACACACTTACCGCAGCCCAAAAGGTATTTTAATGATGTGACTTAAGCCGTTATCACAGTTTTACAGGCTTTAATGGAGGTCGTAGTAACACGCCAGAAATAAACAACAAACACACAAAGAACCGTCTTACACAGTCATACACTCACACTACCGTGGGAACAGAATTGTTCACTCTTTTCCCCGCTTACGCCCGCCCTTTCCCCAGCCTCCCAGCCAATCAACACATGTAAACAAAGACACACATTGGCAGAGAAAGCTGCACGTAACCATGATGCCTTCTTGACCGTGGGATATCTCAACATCAGTTAACCACTGAATACACATACATGGAACATAACTAGAACATAGAACCCAGCATTGCAGACCAGATCAGGCGGTCCGCGCGTGGAGCGCAGACCTGACTGAAGCACACAATCATATTTGTTCCCTGCGCTCCAGCAGCAAGTGAGGAATGAGCAAAATTAGCAAATAATATTCAGTGAATGTGAACGCTGAACAACTAAACGCCGTCAATATCCCATCCCACTACTAGCAAAAATCACTGTAGAAATGGCGGGCTCGGGCCAAGAATCTAAACTTTACCAAGAAGCTTCTTCTTATTAATGTATTAATGTGTATAAACATGAAATGCCAAACAAAAAGGCAGACGGAAGTGAAAAACGCGCACCGGCTAATATTGTGGGAACTACGTATATATGTCTAGATAATATAAATAAACTCAGATTATTCAAACGGTATTGACATGTCTTTATTAACCATTTATCCTCATGTTTTGTCCCTTCACAAATCACATAATCAGGCCCATGCCTTATTTTTTTTTTTCATTTTTAACCAAAATGTCTCAGTTTAGTCCTCGTAGGGAAAAAGGCTTCCCACAGCCTGCTGGCCAGCACAGCCTGCTGACCAGCAGGCTGTGCTGGCCAGCAGGCTGAATCAATGAAGAAACAAGATTGAATTTAATGGCACTCCCAATCATTTAAAGATAATTCAAAGTTAAGCAGTCAGAGAGTGCAAACGTACACTAAGCCTCAAACCTTCTCTTTGCCAGATATTGGCTGATATCAGGATCAATGATCCTGATCATGGTACGATTGTTAATTCACACTTTAAAGGCGCTAAAGTCACCAGCAGGAGATGCTGTAGAACCAAATCAAAAAGCTGAATATAGGGATTCATCCTTTTTTTTTTTAAAACTGATCCTGTATCAGTATATCTAAATCTAATAACTTGTCCCTTATCACATTTTAAATAATCTCTAAAAATGTCATCAAATTCCATTATTTAGTTCTTGAGTTAGACTGTTCACAGACAGACAAACAAATACATTTTGTTATAATCTCCTTGGTGGAGATAATAAAACTATAGTTAGTTTTAAGCCTTACTAAAAAAGTTTTGTTCCATTTGAAATAGTAACCATAGAGGTCATCCATGGGTTTGAGGTCCTCAGACAGGCTGTTCCACGACTTGGGCCCAATGAAACTTTCCCAAAGGTCTTGGTTGATGTCTTTGGTTTGTTCTATTGTCCTAGAGATAATAAGCATTAGTCTAACCGGATCTGATATTTTTGCCATAGGCCTGTTTTACACCTGAGTCAGGAGGTATCGACTGAGTTGCCATTCAAATGCAATAAAAGGCCAAAGGAAATGGATGGTAAGGGACATTAATGCAGAAAGGGCAGAATTAAAACCACATCCTGCAAGCATCTCACAGACACGTGGTTCTTCACTCTATGTTTTTCTTTCTGTTAATGCCGGCCTCTGTCAGCAGGGGGAAGCAGGTCCTTCACTGCCCCCGGTTAGCGCTTAAATCACTCAACAGCTGTAATCAGCCTGTAGCACACACTGAAGCTGAGCACAGTCCTGTCAGGCCCCTTCTTGTCAAGGCGCAGGTTAGACACAGATGAAACTGCACCGTTTACCATATTAGTCACAGCGCTCCTGGAACCTGGAACTGCTGTGTGTGTAAATCACGTTTGTGCTGCAGCTGCAGCCCAGAGCGAGAAGGGGTGGAGGAAACCCAGTCATGTTTAGATCTGACAGAGTGAACCAGACATATGACTGATTCAGCTCCAGGTCTCCCCATACAGAGTGAGTAAGACCAGGACTGCAGGCACAGACGTTTAATGAGGCCTCTCTTACTCCTCACACAAGTCACTGTCTCACTTTCACATCAGCACACCCCTTATGACCCCAAAGACCCGACACCCTGCTGACCAGCTGCAGACGGGCCACATTGACCACGCTGTCACAATCTACATCTGTCTGGATTTGTCACTACAGACACACAAAGTAGCCACATGAGGCCAAGGCCTGTTTCACACCTCCATGTTGACCCAGGAGGCAGAAACAGTGTGAATACACTGGTCCATTTGCCCAAACAACACACACAAATACACACTTATTCACAATGTATCACTCATCATGTAACACCTCCACATTAGAAATGACACCTCCAAAGTTAATAGTGCATTTGTGTAGCAGCAGCCTTCAGGTGGGTATCTGACCCCCCCTCTTTGATTGACCAATCAACGTTTAGGCACGTCTAACTCTGCTGGGACTTCAGCAGACTGACTGAGGAATCCTCAGCACACAAACAATATGTCTAAAGCACACGCAAGTACTCTTTAAAAATGGTTGCCTTCCATGGTCAGATACAAGTAAAAATGAGAATGAGTTATAGATGAGTTATTTATCATCAGATACAGCTGGAGAGTCTGAAGCTCTCATTTTGTTGGGATCAAAATATGGAATTCTGTACCCGACCATGGGAAAGCCATGTTATCGCACAGTGTTTGGAGTTTTTCCTACAACCCATAGACTGTCTTGTTCTGTCTTTTGTGTGTTTTCATTTCCTTGTTGAAATTTGGTTTTTTTTTAATGGAAACATAAATGTATATATCGTGCTTAGTGCCATATGATGACCAAATACATTTAAATGTCGATGTTCTCTGCTGTCTGTGTTTTCTCCTCGCTTATCTCTTTCATTTTCAGGTATTCTGGCACTGGAGTTGATGGCCCCAGATGGGTGGTTCATGGTTCAACCAATCTGTAAGTAAGTAACATTTTATTTGTAAAGCACAGAGAAAGTATTTTGCAGGATTAAAAAAGTACACATTACTGCAAACAAACAAGGTTTTCTAAGGTTGTTGTTGTTGAAACTGGTGACGAATGTAGCAGCTATCTGTGATACTCTCATGTTCTTTATCTCTATCCTGTACATTAGTGGTCATCAAATGGTGGACCGCTGGGCTCAGCATTACAGAACAGAGAAAACAGGCGTTATGAATTAACAAGTTCGGATGAACTACGGCCGGACCCGTGGAACGTCTCTGCGCCAAATAGCACGTACCAAGAATTCAGTCAAATGACTCGGTTCCACAGAGTAAAAAAAATGGAGTCCCGGGGGCCCCTGTGACACATACGTGGTAATGAGCCCCATTTATACACTGGAATGATTCGGTACAACCAACCGTCGTAATATTTGATTTCTTTTGGGGCCCCAAATCAAAAATTGGGTTCTGAGCATCGATGCGTACACATCCATAGATTTTACCTACCGAATTTCAGCCCGACCCGTTCATGAATAACAGAGAAGTAGTGATTTTAACTAGTGTACAAAACAACAAGAAGAACAACAACAACAAAGTAAGTGGCGTTTTGAGTCCGGTAGCCTGGCCTAAAAAAATCTCAACTGTAAAAACTGTATTTGCTTAAAGAAAACTGATAAAAAGTAAAAAAAAATAAAATTTAAAAAACTCATAAGAATAAGGAAAAACAAGAAAAAATGTTCCATGTGAGTTATTTTTCCTTTTCTTCTCACCTCGTGTGATACGTTGGATGTTTTCAGCTTGTATGAAAAAACTTAAAGGGGTCAACTTGAGTCTTTAATGCAGCTTTAAATATCCAGTTTCATACAAGACCAACAATAAACAACCAAAGCACATTAAGGCTACTTTCACCTAACGAGATTCTCGGACTGGAGCCGAACGGGCAGTTAACAGTTCATAGTTTTGACACATTGGTTTATCTCAGGTTAGCATTCCCAATTAATTTAAAAAATCTTCTCAAATTGACAGGGAGAACTACATCAATTACAGAGCTGCTTGTAATCTATGTTGTCACCTAAATTCTACAGTGTGGAGGTGATTCTCAGCAGTAAAAAGCATTAGAGCGAATAAGTGAAGGTGAAGCACGTTAGTGAGTCTCTTCTTCTTCACACGTCACAGAGCCTTGTGTGTTCTTCCACCTGTTAAAGCCTTATTTATCCTGCAAAGGATTTTCACACCCTGTTAGTTTCTACAAACATTCACACACCTGCCCCCCCCTCATTGCTTCACGTCTGCAAATTAGCAGTTTTATGTTTTTATTGGTATTTTGTTTATCCTAGCTGCAGTGCTGCTGTATGTCAGTTATTTTTAATGGGTGTAGAATTTATTTCTCTGTTGCGCTCGAGACTTCAGTTGCGTACTCACTATCCGGGAAAACGGGGTGTAGAACAGTTGAATTGAGCCAGGATTCACTGGTGTTACCATGCCCACCATTAGATTAGCCTTTAAAGGACTAAAATGTTTACAACTCAAGTTATTATTGATGCTATACAAATCATTTGGTTGAAGAGATAAAAATGTGTACTCGATGAAACACATGTGGATTACAGCAAAATTATAGAAGCTGTTTAAAAGCCGTAGTCACATTGAAGTAATTTAAAGTTAAGTTAAACCGCTGCTTGCTAAAGTCTTTGTATCTGGTACGTCTTTGACTATCTATAAAACAATCATTATCCCTGCTTTGGTTTGAGCTGGAGCTAATATTACTTTAGCTATCCATTTTCCATACCCAATTATCATGAGCAGAGTTGCAGGATGTGGGGTACACCCTAGCCTATAGACTTGCCACCCATTAACACAAAAAACAATCACATTTAAGTACATAATCCCTCTTCTTGTAGAGTAAATCAATCTAGAAATTCTAATGAACTCAACAATTGTTTATAGAAAGTGAAGTTCCTGAGAAAAACCTACACATTTAGGGAGAACATTCAAAAGCTCTACTGCTACTAAAACTTAGTTGAAGGGCATGTCTTTGTTATGTCACATTTTAGCTTTCAGTTAAAGAAATCCTAAATCATAATTCTAAAAGAAGATAGATGTCTTAATGTCATATACATACAAGTGCATGAAAGTATTTCTCTGCATGGGCTGCCACATTAGTGCCTGGGTATCAGTTTGGGGTTAAGGCATGGCCTATGTGCCCGCAGTGATGCCCTACCTCTGCTTCACTGACAAAGTCTGACAGTTCTGTGCAGTCTCTCTCTGACTGAATCAGAGCTCACATTGTTTCCATTTCCACTTGTTTGTATACACATCTCTTTTCTAATGATCCAAATTCCCACTGCTGTTGTCCTTCATGAGGAGAGCCTATGGGTTGCCTTCTTCTCTTCCACATACACCCACTCCTACTCCATGTGCAGGCTGAGCACACAGCCAGGCTCCTCCTCTTCTGTCTGCGCTACAGCTATAAAGCCTTCCCCCATTCAATCTGCTTCAGACCACAGTTTGAAAAGTGTTTGCATGTGTAGGGGCTACCCACAGAGAACCCGTCCCGTGAGGGAAAGAGACCAACTGGAGGGGAGGTGTTTGTATTTACTGAAGGTTTTTGATACTTTTTTTCTTCTAATGTGGATTACTTGGAGCTAACCCGCCTGGATTACAAGGATACTGTGTTTTCACTAAAAGCTATGGTGCCTTACGATGAACTGAGTAGCTCGGTGCCTATCAAACGGACTTTACAAGTGATAGACTGCCAGAACCAAGCCAACAAACAGGAATCAGAGGTAATATCAACAAAAATACACACTCACACTGAGCAGTGTGTGGGACTTACGTTAGAGCAACATACATTTCAAAGAAGTCTTATGTCTATGTCGTGCATGAGGTTACGAATGAATCAGTGCTTTGCCCAGTGTTGTGTGAGACTTTGACCTTTTGTCTGAACAATGGTCATAAAGTTGATCCCTGAGTTAGGCTGCACCTTTGTAAGGTGAGGTTTGTGTATTCATGACTCAGAAATCTGCAGCCCAGGAGGATCTGAGATATGGAGATGTCGAGCAAACAGCAGGGGGGGGGATCTCATTCGACAGTTCTGCATCCTGAAACTTAGAACTGGTTTCTCCTAAGAGCAAGCTTTCAGTAATTTCAGTAACACATTGCCCAGCTCTTCCCCTTTCAAGGCTTTTTGTGATTTCATTGCCAGTAAATCAATGACAAAGCAGAAGTTGGAGGGCACATCCTAAGCCAAGCACTGCTCTCACGGAATTGCTTAATTCCTCTAGGTTTAGGTTTCTCTGCTCTTGTCTTGACTTACTGATGACCTCATCTCACTGATTTGAGATCTGCTTTTCTATTGCTTCAAGCTGTGCTGTAATCATAAGCTGGCCTTCAGAGCTCCTGAGGTTACATCAAAGGGAGAAAGACACAGACAATGATGAGTTTGTGATCTATTATTGTACTTTTAACAGAAGATACAGTCCATGTGTGACAGCTCATTGTTCCTCTGATAGTTGTTATCTAAAGGTTCAGAATAGACCATGTTTGCCAGAAGTTCCTTAGACTTGTTTTACTTTCCAGGAATAGTAACTTTCCTTCATTTATCTGCAGGGCTCTTTGTCATTCAGGAGCACAGGAAGGGCAGCAGGGAAAACACGCTCAACCAGAGTTTACATTGGAAACCACCTTTATCCTTTTTGTGTCTGTTGCTCTTGCAGATATGAAGGTTTAATCACATGCAGGCGTGTGTGAATTTATTATTTTTATGGAGAATTTTGTGCCTTGTCAGATCTGTTCCACAGCTGTGTCTGCGAGTCAGAGCATCTCAATAGGTGCATTATGCTGAGCCAAGGGAAAAAATTCTAGTTAGCTTGAGTCAGGAGAAAATTGCCAGGCAATCCACACTGCACTGCATTTTAATTTCAGAAAGCAGAGCTCTCATTATTGTGGATACAGAATGTTTTGCGAGGGGGTTTTGAACTTTTTCAAAATGCTAATTGCAGCTGTGGTGCTGTCATGTTTGTCTCTGCAGAATGAAACCATTACTCCCACATTCTCAGCTCTTTGATTCCTGCAGCTTGTTGTTGTTGTTGGAATCGGTCCAACACGGGTCTCTGCTTTCACCCACCCTTAGGCGGCGGAGGAGGGGCTCACCTGGCCCAGGTGTGGAGCAGCTCTCACGCGAGGCTTGTTGCTCAGCCTGTTTAAACTTGCAGAAACTGTGAGCCCCCTCTCTTGCAGGACAGTGTGTCAACACTGAGTTCAGAGGGCAGATTATTCACAGTTCCAAGTGGTTGGTGGGAACAAACACACTACTCAGTCATGTTCTGGGGGTCAGTGGTTTGAAAGTCTCAAGCATTTCTCAAACTCTGAGGGATGGAGCAGATCCCCTCTGGAGCAAACGTGTAGCTGTTGTCAGATGGCAACAGCAGACAGAGCATGTTGTGGGGAGGGGCGTCAAAACAGCTGAGCTCCAGTCTTGTGCATTCCTGGCATTCCTCCAGACCCCCTCTCTCTCCACATCAGCGCTCAGAGAGGGTCTTTGTGCTCGGCGGGCCAGCCTGGCTCGAGACTCTCCACATGATGAGGTCAACAGCTGCTGGTGCTGCTTCCTCTACTTTACTGTCTGTGTGTTAGCCAGTCTGTCTGTCTGTGGCTCAACTCGTGGTTTCAGCTACTCCATTTCCCTTAGTCCATTGCCGCAGTCAATAACCAGAGGTTTATTTGAGAAAGATGTTCCATAACAAAAAAGCAGCTATACATTTGTCTCATCTGCTCTTCCAAACAAGAGGCTCTTATCTTCTCATTCCTCATAGCTCTCCCTTCCTTTTTTTCAGGAACCCAGCAACAAGCGGGTGCGTTCTCTCGGCAGGGTGACGTCGTTAGCCAACCTCATCTCTCCGGTGAAGAATGGGGCCGTCCGGCGCTTCGGCCAAACCATCCAGGTAAGACACCTGTTAGAAATACAGCCCAGATGAGAGTGAGGAACACCTCACACCATGTCTGACTTGCAAGGCTTCCTCTTCTCATCTTGCAGGCCTCCTTCCGGGGTGATGGCAAATTGCCGGGCGTGCCCCAGAAGCCTTGCAGCAAGGCAGCGGCCCCGACACCGCCTAAACGGAGAAACAGCACCCTGTGGTCGGAGACATTGGATGTCCATCAGAAGGGAACGTTCTCCACCAAAGAGATCAAGCGGCAAGAGGTGCGAATTCTCAGTGAAGCATAGAGTTACAGTTCAGCAGTGCAGATTACAACCAAGTGAAGCCCCTCAGGACAATAAAAAACTGAGCCAAGTCAGAAACCCAGACAAGAAGGAACTTATCTGTCTACCAGACCAGCTTCACACAGCCTTTCTAAGTTTGTGTCACATGATTAAAGTGAGGCCCATTCTCAGTCTGTGCAAACTCACATAAACCTGCCAAGCCAAAAAACTCAAACTCCCTTGCATCAGTCAGACCTCTTAGCCAACTGTCAAATGCATTTAGACTCTTTCAATTTATAGCACAAGAGGGAGAGAATGAGAGCAGTCAGTGCTCCAACAGTTGGCCTCAAATGTGCTTTCAGGTTAATTTAAATAACCAGAGCTTGTAATAATCACTGCCATGCTGACTTATGTGTTGTGCTAAAAAAACCCTTCTCTCTTTCTTGTACAGGCCATATTTGAGCTGTCTCGGGGAGAACAGGACTTGATTGAGGACCTCCAACTCGCACGCAAGGTTTGTACTTTCTAAAAGCTCTTGGGTTGACATGCAAAGCAAAAAGATTCAATAAACCCATGACAGGCAGTTTACAAGGCCAAAGCTGGAGCTATTAAAAGACAGAATTTGTTCCTGGCTTTCTGTTGTACTATTAGACCGCTTTTACTTTGCTATTCTTAGAATCCGACCCCTCACATGTTGATTTCTGACTGTTTGCTCCTGCTCCCGCTCACAGGCGTACCACGACCCAATGCTAAAGCTCTCCATCATGTCTGAGGAGGAGCTTACTCACATTTTTGGCAATCTGGATGCCTACATCCCTTTGCATGAAGATTTGCTGGCCCAACTTTCCAAAGCCACAGGCCAGGATGGGACCGTGGGCCAGATTGGGCAGATTGTTGTGACCTGGGTAAGCACTATGTCACCATCAGAGTGTCAGAGACTGTTAGATATCAAGGGAATGGCTGTGAGCTGATACATCTCTCCTCCTCCTAAAGCTGCCCAGGCTGAATGCTTACAAGGACTACTGCAGCAATCAGCTGGCAGCCAAAGCACTGCTGGACCAGAAGAAGCAGGACCGGCGGGTGCAGGACTTTCTGCAGCGCTGCCTGGAGTCACCCTTCAGCAGGAAGCTGGATCTGTGGAGCTTCCTGGACATCCCACGATCTCGTTTGGTCAAATACCCACTGCTGCTGAAAGAGATCTTGAGACACACTCCAGCAGAACACCCGGATGCTGCCAGACTGGAGGAAGCAGTAAGTTCAGGATGTCGTTTTTCCAACAGCCAAGTAGTGTCCTCAGATAAGTAACAGTAGTAAACACTAGACTCCTTGTATTTTCAGATTACCGTCATACAAGGGGTTTTGTCAGACATCAACATGAAGAAGGGAGAGTCCGAGTGCCAGTACTACATCGATAAACTGGAGTATCTGGACGACAGGCAGAAAGACCCTCGCATTGATCACTGTAAGAGTCTTCTGTGTCACGGAGAGCTGCGCAACAAGAGCGGCACGGTGAGCATGCATCAGCAAATCTGACTGAATTAGCCAGAAACAGGATAATAACTAATAGTTGTGTAAGATGTCTGCACTCTGGCCTGATTTAGTGTGTCATTTCTGTCTCCTCACAGAAGTTGCATGTGTTCCTGTTCACTGAGCTACTGGTCCTGACCCGCCCTGTCACCAGGAATGAGCGCCAGTGTTTCCAGGTTTACCGTCAGCCCATCCCAGTGCAGGAGCTGTTGCTAGAGGACCTGCAGGATGGTGATGTCAGAATGGGTGGCTCCTTCAGGGGCGCCTTCAGCAATGCAGACAAAGGTGGGACAGGTTAAAAACACAGACCCACTGTACAACCATTTGTTTTGTTCAAACAACTGACTCTGGGTTTATTTTTCTCTCTCTCTCTGTAGCCAAGAATATTTTCCGCGTTCGTTCACAAGACCTGAACCAAGGACAGTCCCACACGCTGCAGGTCAATGACGTCTTCCACAAGCAGCAGTGGCTCAATTGCTTACGCAGCGCAATTTCCATTCACCGGCCCCTGAGCGAAGCATCTACTCCAAGCACACCCATCACAGGTGACACCCGCTCCAAGCGCCG
Source organism: Gouania willdenowi (assembly GCF_900634775.1). Classification (NCBI taxonomy): domain Eukaryota; kingdom Metazoa; phylum Chordata; class Actinopteri; order Blenniiformes; family Gobiesocidae; genus Gouania; species Gouania willdenowi. Next base: position 24,645,595 of record NC_041049.1, on the reverse strand, counting down.
GCCTTCCTCCATCTCTGCCATTGTCCACATGGAGGAAGCTGATGAGAACTGCCCTAAGCCAAGCTCTCAGTCTGCCCCCACCTCGCCATGCAGCAGCATGACCCCTAGCCCCACAACGTCTTCACCCTCCTCTCACTCGCCTTCTTCGTCCACGTCGTCCTCGGCATCAACGACACCCATGTCCTCCCCTCAGCTGTACAAATCCAAAAAGGACAAAAAATCCCTTTATGCTTTAGGGAAGAGAAAAGAGACAATGGTGTGAAGACACAGAGCACGAGGGAGCAAATCCTGAGCTGGACTTTTTCTTCTTTGTACATGAAACAGGACTATTTATGTGTGTCTACGTGTGTATATTCTATTACATCAGTGTTGTATGTTACTGTCCTCTATGGCAGCTATTTACCCCAATCCTCCATTCTGTGCATCTCTCAGGCACACAGTATTTTGTAGAGGCGCACATGGGTCACTCTAAAAAGGAAGCACAACACAAACACACACACACAGACGTCTGTGTGTGTGTGTTTGTTGACTTCTTTAAGAAAGAGGTGATGCACCCCATCTTTGTTTACCAATAATTTGATATTTAAGCATTATAATTGACCTTTTTCAGGTATCTAATGAAAGTTTTACATTTTTCTATGTTAAGATTTATTATAGTATTTTTGTAGGTATCATAAAGCCGCACTCTTAGCTTTAGGGTAAATTTTCTGATAATTTAAATCATTTTGAGGAAAGAAAAAAAAAACCCTCAATTGGTGAGTTTTGCCACACAAAACAATACAAAGGTGTAAACGTCTGATTTTGGAATAATCGGGGGTCATGTCTTATGTTTATACATTCCTTGAATGGTAGCTGATGAGAGGCTGACACTATTGTTTTGTTATTTACATTCAGAGGTATTATTTAATTCCAAAGAATACAAACCGTCGGAATTAAAAATCCGAGTCGAGATGATGATGATGACGGTGGATTTTGTTTAAAGACAAAATTTCTAAACTGAGCCATGTCGGCTATCTCAAAAGCCGACTTCTCCCAATTGAAACCAATCACTTTTGTAGCATCTTGCATGGAGCTTTAGTGGTGGACACAGCTAGCACCAGCAAACACACTTTGGTGTATCTTCATGTCCAGAAGAACATGGAATGTAGTTGGAGGCCTAAGAGATAAGTGAAAGACTGAACTGTTGAATTTGAAATGGATTTTTAGTGAAAGAGGTGTTACTCCATCAGCTGGAAGCGCTGATTGGGAGTAGAGGTGAAAGTTGGTAAGAAACTGTTTGAGGGAAGAAGTATGTAGGGGAAGGCAGAGGAAAATGAAAGGTGATGAAAAGTTGTTTTAGGTGTAAAAATGGATGCTAAAGAGAGAGAGTTAACATGTTTGCTGTAAACGATATGTAAGAAAAACAGAAATAAAGATCTGTGCAGGATTTACAAATGAACCTTTTATTTCATGTCTTTATTTTCACCTGCAGACACAAAATTTCCCTTTTCTGGAAGAAGGCTTTTGATTCATGTTAATGTACAGCTGATCACATGCAGAGGAGTCATCTTACATTCAGAGCGTCACGAGAAAGAAACCCAATAATTCCATGGTTAGACAGGAAACACAGGACAATCACATTTTCACACACAAACTATTTCATTATCCAAATCTGTATTTAAAGTCTAATTTTCTGGTTTCCGGAACAGGTTGTAGTCAAGGAAAATCTAACAATTAATAATCTTATTTGGATTTTCCAAATGTTTAGATTATAGAACAATGATGGAATAGTGCGAAATGTTATTAACTTAATAAAATATATTTGATCTTTGGCATAACTATTACATAATAATGTCAATATTTAGAAGATGTGACAAACTTTTCAAAACATCAGCAATATAGATATGTCACTACAGTGCACCAATTTGGCTAAAACCTGATTTGGCTTTTTCAAACAAGGATCATGATGTTCAACATTTCTGGAGGTGTTTTTCAGCCATAGAAAAATAGGTACTTCTGTATCTCACTAAAGGATTTGAAAGGAACACAAGTCTTCTGAAGGTTGAGTTCTTTAGGGCTGTGTCCCCTGCATTAATTCATTTGCATGTCCTCCTCCCATTTTTTTGCTCGCCTTGTGAGCTCCACCGATTATACATATTCATTAAAGGAAAACACGTTAAATGGATTGAGGGTGCATTGCGACGTGCAGCAGCCGCGCACTCCTGATTCCTTATACGGCTTATTAGCACGTGGAGTGACGTTTGGACACGTGTTAATACCCCTAAACCCTTAGTTTATCCGCCCCTCAGTGTGTGCAAGTGCCAAGAGAAACACTTCCAGTGCAAGAAAAAGTCAGGATTATCGTTTTTCTTTCCCAAACTGGAACGGCCTGGCATGGTGCCTTTTTGGAATATGTTGACCAAGTGTTTTTTTAGAGAGGGTTTGAGGGTTTTAAAGCTGGAAAGACTTTGCACCTGATCCCTCTGTGTATTAACGATGATGTGGTAAAGCTGAAGTGATTGCTCTATTGATGCCAGGACTGTGAGATATTAAACCACTTGGAGCAAGGCTGCTTTTCAACAGTTTCCATTTGTTGGCTTGGCAGAAGTCTGGCATTTCTCTTTGCTTCATACACTAATGGCCTGAAGACTTTCCTCAGATGGCATTTTTCAAACATTTGCTCATACAATCCACACATCATACACTTAGGTTTTTGAACGCCGATTATGGACCAGTGTTAACATGAACACACTAGACGAGGGGAGTTTTCTGAAAGGAGTTTTGGATTGTGATAAGAATTAAACACTAATTAATTAATGTTGAAGAAGATGAGGTGTATGAGACTACATTAATGTGGTCTATCATTTGGGGAGTGGGCTTAGTTGATAGGTGCTTTTCAAAGTGCACCATCACACATAGAGTATATAGGTATATAGGGCGTTGCAAATCGAGACAACCAATGTCAACACCAATGACAATTCCATATGTTTCTGCTGGCAATTAATTCAATTCAATTCACCTTTATTTGTATAGCGCTATTTACAACAGTCATTTCAATGCGCTTATCAAAATATAAAATTCATAATAAGAAAGAAAAAACCCAACAAGATCCACATGAACAAGCATTTAGCCATCTAACAAAATCAACATTGTAAAACACCTTTAAAGAAACAAACAATTATTCAATAGCAGCCTCCATACTCTCCTAACAAGATATATCTCATGACACGACAGCACATCCATTGTTTGTGTTGGAAACACAGAGAAAATGACGACAACAACAACTCGGAACAGCCTCAGTAAGGCGCATCCACAAAGCCAATCCTACCTTTCACTGTGGAAAAATACCAACATTTTTCTGACTTTACCTTTGCTGACAGTCTGGTAGCTCAGGTGTTGATCTCCCATTTTTTAAAAGCTGTCGTTTATCGTCTCTAGTGCTGTCATCCTGCCTATAGTCGCTTCTAGCTAGATAACGTAGCAGCAGCGGCCGTGCTCTATCAATTCACTAATTCACTCTGAACGTACGTATAGCATTTAGCATAGCGCGGTTGCGTCCAAAGGCAGTGTAGAGAGCTGTCTTTTTACATAAATGGTTGTCATCTTGGGGAACTGACTGCACATGCGCAAACACACTATGGAAACAGAGGCAGAGCAGCAATGTGCCTTTGGGAGAGGGTGTGGCCTCCTCCTGCCTTACAGCGGAGTGAGACTGTGCAGCGTCTCAGCCGTACCAGGAAATAGCGATATTTCGTTATTTGGGCTATGAAAAGCACAAAATACTGACACTTTCAAACTTATAGGTACTGTAGGCTATCGGAAATGGAAAAATAAATAATTTATAATTATATTATAATTAAAACAAATAATGCCTACCCTGATTTTTTTTAGATCCTGAACAAATCCAGTAACTAACTCTTTTGAGCTTTAATGGAGAATTGACTGAGTGCCTCATGTCACACTTTTGAGTTTTTATTACAATTTTTATCACGCCCCCTGTATTGAGCATAATCACTGCATCATTGAGCAAATGCTCAATGGCAGATATTGATTCAGATATGGGACACAAATCCATGATGGCTCTGGAGCATCAAAAGCAGGACCATCAGGATGAGGAACAGCTACTTTCCTGAAGATGTTGGACCGTTGAACTGGTGGAGCTTTGTATCCACAGGCCTTAGGTATTCACACTTTTTTCACTTTTCTGCCGCTGGTACTTTGCAATTGTACTAAAGTATTTTTCCTATTCTATTAATTACATTTATTATATTTCTTAAGCGGTAAATGGCTGACACACATAAATGATCTTTGTTCAGTCTATATACCATTTATGACTCATGTTGTGGATATACCAACATGAGTCATAAATTACACAGTATTCTTGATTCCTTGTTGACATAAACCTGTCACACTTGTTCTAACCTTGGAGTGTAGGTTTTATGCACTAGTTGAACTTGCAAAATTGACATGTTTTTAATCAGTGTTGTTTTTTATGCTGGAGTAGATGTCTTGTATTTGTCCCCAGTGAGGTTCTCTCTGGGAGAGATGAATCAATGGGTGGATTAGTTGTGATAAGTGCATTTTTATTTATAAAAATAAAACTGAAAAGGCTGAGCAAGACTTTGTGGTTTGTCATGTTTTGTTAGAACTTTTTTCTTTGTCTGTCAGAGTTTGTCTCTTTTTTTATTGTTTTGTTCTTGGTACTGGTAGTTTCATGCACAATAATATAACACACAGGGAAGGAAGACAATAGAAAAATACAGTCAAATTAGATACAATCATCAAATACCACTATAAAAAATGTTTTAAGACTTGCTCTCAGGTACAGTATGCGATGGTCAGTCCAACACACACAAATGGCCAAGGCCTATGAGTTCCTAAAAACACACAAAATAATGTAACATTTCTCTGAAGACTGGAAGCTGATGCAAAGGTAAAACCAGTTAATGTGTTCACATCTAAAAGTGTTGGGTAAAATGAGTTGTGTCCTGCATCATTTGGAGGTGTAGGTAAGGCTGGACTTTGTTCTGAGCAGTCAGCTGACTTCTCAGGACTTGTCTTTGTTGCTGTAGGTACTTGATTGTGGTTGACTTCCTCGTGGCCTCCTGGTGATTTACATTAGCCTGTGGGATCCTAGGTACTTGTAGCTGTTCTTGATATCGCCAAGTGTTCCCCTCTGGAAGGTATTCTCCTTCAGCACTGATCATCTTGCTTCTCTTGGAGAATTATCTGGCCACACTTTTGTAACCTAAATGATGACACCCTGATATCCTGGTGGTATATCCTGGTGGTGTGGATCATTGAGTGCATATCTGGCTCATTCAAAGCATACAGCTTGACAGAGAGCAGATGACTGATTATTAGTCAATTTGGGAATGGACAGCAACTTTCTTGATGAGCAGACAGGTTATTGGCCAGTTGTTGGATGGAACATTATCTTTATGATAATGACTGTCAGGCCTTTAGTCAGCCATTCTGGGTGAGTCAGTTTCTCAGCTGCTGGTTGGTCTGTGTTGCTAAGACTTCATGGATTGCAGTTGGCCTCTTCAGCCAGTATGTGTGTCATATCAGGGCCCTGTGCTGTCGAGCCCTTTCCTGGATGACTGCCATGGAAACTGTCACTGGTTTTTGTATAGGGAGGTTATTGTGGTCCACTCTTAGGTCCACTTGCCATTGTGCCTCTATCTTTTGTGATGTTTTCTTGCCCCGTATGCCTTCCCAGTATTTTTCTGTTTCAGCTTGTGTCGGCTCTAACAAGCTGTTATTTCCTTTTGCCGTAGCATTGTTGTTGTATTTCATTGATCTCCCTAGTTTGATCCATGATAGAAGACTGTGCTAAGAGTTTTTGATTGCTATGTTTGTGGGTCGTGGTACAGTAGCATTCCATCAGTTCCATGTCTTGTTCCAATATCCCAGTAGCCCATTTGCTATCAGGTTGTTCTGGTTCCTGGACCTTGTTATCCCAGGCCACGTCTGAGATTAAAGACTAATCTAGGACAAACTAAGTGACTAGTGTAAATATATATTAAAGATTAAAGTTTATATTTTAGTTTGTTAAAAATGATGAAAGCCACAAGCGTTAGATATTTTAACTAGAAAAATACTAAGTGACATGAAAATCTCAACTGTAATGTTGACGTTAACAAGAATTTAACTAAAAATCTGCCTTTACATGGCCGGCTAATGTCGCTAAGGCTGTTTGATGAAGCCTTACACTTTGTTACTTCTTGTAGGACATCTTCTGACACAGCTGTTCGACCCTGTGGGCAGCGTAATGATGAATACATGATAAGAAGGACACACAGCTCCACACAGAGGGGAACAAATACAGCAAAGACTTTGTCTGTGATTAACATGCAGACATGCGGTGGCTCATTGTGTATTCAGCAGGATTGCTAATTCAGCAGCACAGTCTTTGATATAGCTGCAAACCTGGAACAAAACTGACTCATTTAAAAAATGATCCCTTTAACTTGTTCTGCAGCCCGGAAGACAACAAACAATACAAAATCTGACCTGGAGCAGTGCCTGGGGGTGACTAAGTAATCCAAAGGTCAAATGGTTCAGAGCAACCCTTCATCAAGAGTTGGAATCTGTTTATGTAGAAATACACTTTGTTCCTTTGATCCTGACAGAGCAGCAGCTTGTTCACTCATCACTCACACACTCCAGAAAGGAAGCTGTCAGTGTGATATGCTTTGCTCTGAAACAAACATCACCTTGTCTCAGGGATTTCCTCTGGCCTCGAGACAAAACCTGTAAAAAGTGAAGGGAAAGACTGACTTTAGGTTAACACCACACCAAACATCCATTCAGCCAGACAGAAGAATGGAAAATACAACAAGTGGTATATCAGGTCAGATGAAATCCTCTGAGGTCGAAGTTTATCCAATGATTATTTAAAGACCCGCATTTAGAAACATGTTTGAGCTCGTTACCTGTAAGAGGTTTTCAAACACATTTAAGTAAGTGTTTGAAGCAGCTGAAACAGCTGCTTTTGCTGTTGAAGCTGCTGTTGCTGCATAGCGCATACACTTCATAAAACAGTGTTTTTCTGACTCACAATCATGATATCCATTTAAATAGCCATGTATTTTACTGTTATGTGTAGTTTTTTGGCTGAAAACCACAACGAGAGTGGGTGAATAGCAAAAGAAAGTCGCTAGTGATCAACTGTTGTGTGGAGTCATATGTGGAGTCCGCGTCCATAGACACGCCCACTCAAACGGCCCGGTTTTAGAATTGGTCAGAAAGTGACTTTTCAGAGGCTAGAACTACAGAAAACAGGTGGGTTTGGGAAAATAAACCTGAAATACTATGTTGCTGGGGTTCTTAGAACAAATGGAAATGGGTGAAAAATAGCATAATATGGGACCTTTAATTTTGGTGGAATCCGTGAGTTGGTCTGTTGCAGCTGCAGCTGAGCTAAGCTGGTGAAAGTTAAAAGGTGTCTGGCTTGTCTCCCCATTTATCATAATCCTGTGTGATATGGGTGGGAGGGAATAAAAGGGGTTGGGTTGACTGATGTAGGCTAGTGAGTGCCATAGGCATGGTTGTGTGGAAATGTGGGTTGGAGTTTACTGGTGATGACTGGCAAAGTTAATGTGCCAACTGTTATTCAGCCAAAGTAATGTTTTAAGATAGGTCATATTTAGCCATTTTTTCAAGAACTTTTTTGTTTTACTAATTCCTACTGGATAATCAGTCACTTGGTCTATTGTTGAATTACTTTATTCTGGCACTTACTTTCTGTGACTCGTTTAGGCCTATTGGTCTGACTGGTCTTCTTTTAATTGGCTTTATTATCCATTGGTTTGTTTTCATGTGCAAGCCTTCAATAAATATGATCAAAGTATTTTACAGTTTACACTTGTGTTATTTATAGGAAAAGTGTTTTGTCTATTTTGTTGCATTTCTAATTTATAAATATAGGCTACTTGCATGGATAGGACGATGTTTTGTTTTTAGAGGGTAACTTGCTTTAGGCTGCTATGTAATTGTAGACCTCATTGTGAGGCTATTGTGGTGCCAATGTAATTTCTTTTTGAGGTTCAGGCCTTCACAAATCATTTCAAGCAGCATATCTATGTGTTGAGTCAGTGTAATTCGGCCCCTGAGGTCTCACTTGAAAAAAATCTGGCCCCCTGACCAATTTCACCCTGCCACCCCTGGTATTAAGTATAACCCTATAATCAATCAGTGTTCTGGATTCATGTGATGTGCTATGAAAAGTAGTCACATAATACCAAATAAATACAGTCATTAATTATTAAAGTGAATGCAATTGCCTCATGCATTTAGACATAATGCTGCGTTCACAACGGATGCGTCACGAAATGTTGGTACGTCCAGATTACATACAAAGTCAATGGATAGATACGTCCCGGATGCTAAATCTATCCAGTGAGACAGTGCGGTGAGATCCACACGTCCCGTGCGTTGGCCGTGTGAGCGCGCTCCCGATTTTACGCATATCCGCACACCCGCAAGAGTTGAAAATATTGAACTCCTGCGGCTGTTTCGCATGACAAAAGCCAATCAGAGTCTTTGTTGACGATGACGTCGGGGCGTCAAGACGGACACCCGTCTGTTCTCCCATTCAACCATGGAGTAGAAGCTGTGTGTGACCAACTGGAGCTGTATGACACGGCCTTTATAACCAGGACCAGACTAGGAAGTATTTGGCGTGGAGGAGAATCAGCGAGGAGGTGGTAGTAGCAGGTAAAAGTTCTCTCTGTACTTTTCATCTTTGAAAGTCGGCACTGAGCTAGGATAGCATTAGCCGCTAATCACACCGGCTTTTTTCACTGGCGGTTTATGTTTGTGAGAGGAGAAAAGAGAGCGCAGCTTCTCACTTCAGCAGGCAGTGAAACCCACCGAGTTGGATGTGTCGCTGGTGGGTGGTGCATTGCTTCAGACGCACGTATGATGCGAATGGGAACGTTTTATGATCCTGCGGACCCTGCAGTACTTTTCTTATGGCAGATGCATCTGCAGCCGCAGAAGACGCATTCGGTGTGAACGCAGCATAAGTCTTTCAGTTATTTCAAGTTTTTTTTTTTAAGTATTTAATGTACTTTACTCCCAACAAAATACATTGTTTTGATTCAAACTATTATCAAGTGGCTCCTCTTTGATACAGCGTATAAATGTGTCTGGGCTTGTTTTGTTGTCAGACCTTGCAACGCTGACCAAGAGCAAAGATAAAGCACTACAGTACATTTATATATGTTTTCATCACTGGCTTATAGAGAGAGAACTGATTAGAGATATTTACTTTTTCCAAATGTGTGAATCAAAATCAGATGTTTTACTCCAAATCATTAAAAACAACTTAATGATTTTATATCTGGGAAATAAACACGTACTCATAAATGTGTCTCCCACATGTTTGCATACAAGCTTCTGTGAAAGCTTACATGAAAACATTTTGAAAATGATTTGCTTTCAGGGATCAGACTCCCAGTACTCTCACTGTTGCAGCACTTTTGCATAACAATCTTAAGTGGTTTGGAGGAATGCACTTATAAATATAGCTTGTATCTGACTATTTTAGTTATTTAGTAGCAATAGGTTTCCTTCTTCACAAACAGAGCCAGCCTTATGCAACTGTCTAAACACAATGTCTATCTACAGTGGCGTAGAGTCGATCAACCCAAACTAGAAGCTTAGATTTCAATTTTGACCTTAATTGAAACATGTTTTTAATATGCTTTTATCAATTATATACTGTTCAAAAATACAATAGCAAGTCAAGCAGAAGAGTATTAAATATCCATCCATCCATCCATTTTCATACCCGCTTATTCCTATTTATCAGGGTCGCGGGGGTCTGCCGGTGCCAATCTCCGGCTCTCATAGGGCGCTGGGCGGGGGTACACCCTGGACAGGGCGAGTATTAAATATTAAATATGAAAAATTGTTAGCAAATAAAGTCATAGATCAATAAATCCGAGATCATTTGCTTAAAATAAAACTTAAAATATAAAAATGTTGAGGTCATAAAAACGAACTAATAGAATGGTCAAGAAATAATTAGATTTTCTCAAATGACTGTTGGTATTTAACTTTGGCACTTATCTCAGTCAGATTAGCAATCCCATAGGAATGTGCCCTACATATCACAGGCTCATCAACACATTACAGCTGCCTGGCACCGCCCTCTGCTTAGTGGACTCACAAACTCAGGTATGAGCCATCATGGAGACATCAATTTCTTGGCGTTGTTGACCCCAAACATGAGCTCTGCACTTGGAAAGTCTGGCAGTAGATAGACCCATATGATCTCATGGAGCACTGCTTGTTACCCTGCTGCCAGTTTCCCACTGCACCAGCACCCATACATGGGCCTGCTGAGGCTCCCAGTCCGCTGCACTGGACACACTTCATTTTCTCTGGCAGATGCCCTGGCAACCACCTGGCAGGGAACTGACACATCAGGACTTCCAATAAGCTATTAAGGGTGGAACATTTCAAGATAACAGAAACAACAGAAAGAGACATGTGTGACAGTTGAAGCAAACAAACAGATGAAAAGGTAGCTTACGCAGCCCCATCCCCCGCAATATAATTATAAGTTATATCTTGTGACGTTTAAATGTCATGACATCTTGTTGTTCGACATATCGTCCCACCCTTACTGTTGAGTGATTAGGCTCTTCCTGTTGTCGCTCAGGTGTGGTTCATTCCGTATCAAGCCTGACTCACTATATAGAGTGTTTGGATACAGACTAGTTGCTGGTTCATTGTCAATAGCTGTGTTTCCATCAACCTTGGAAATTGCCAAAATCTAAATAGCGCAATTAAAACTGGTAATGAAAACAGCTGAATTGCAAAAAAACATTCAAATATCGACAAAAGGTTTTTACGCTTTCATGAGGAGGAATTTCAGACATTTTGATATTGAAATATGTCGCAAAAGTGCCATGGAAACACTATTTTTGCCAAATACGCGTCACTGAACGTGACGTACCTGGTGACATGAGCACTTCTCTCCTAGACCCGGACATTTCTTAGCCTCGTAATTTCTGTGAAATTTCATCCAGACCTCGCTGCAGGAAGATGGACTCTCCAAACCTCCTTCTAACACTCTGTATTCCTTTGTTGTTTGCTATCTAATGTGGCAGTAATTGTTTTTAAACAACCTTCAATGTAAACAATTTCAAAGCGCATTTATACTTTGCCAACATTTAGAAATATCGCTTTTATTTTGTGAAAATCTGTAATCTTTTCCCACCAATATTTCCTCATTTTATACCTTGTTATTTTGAGTTATCTATGGACATTAAAAGGACTGGTTACAAACACTACTCCTGCCTTCGGCCTCCTTTGTCTCTATCTGGGTCCTCAGCACCTTACAAACTTGTGACATGTGTGATGGAAGGATTGGGGCAATGTGCGTGTTTTCACTCCGTTCACTTCCGTTGTTTTTTTTCCAGTCCCTTGGATTTTCTCCCACGGTCAATAGTTTCTAAACTGACTGGAAGTTAATAGTGTGTGTCTGTAATGTGAATATGAGAAACTGTATGTTAGTGTGTATCACTTGTATATTTAAATTTGCTTACAGTTTCAGTCATGTCTTTTTAATTCTCCTCACATAGAATAACTCTGACCTTTAAGTAATAATGATCAAGTTTGAAAAAAATCTCCCCTTTCTCATTGGTTTGGGTTATTTCAGTATGAAATCATGTTTTTGAACTAATCTATTATTTTTAATGTCAGACTGATAATTTGTTTGATCGGTTATGACATTTGTTCTTTTGAATCAGACATTATCACAGCTGACCTGTTTTTTTGTCATTACATAAGTGTGCTAACTATTGTCACCGCAGTTAACGCTGGCTTTTATTTACAACTTGGCAAATGTCTGCTCCTCAACACACCTTCTTCTGTATTATATAAGCAGAACACTGAGTAAGCATACGTCCGTTTCAAAAATGTTGCAACTCTTACTTCACAGATACATGAAAAGACAAAGGTCAGACTCATGTTATCACCCCATCGCCCCAAACAGGAACATTAATCTCCATCTCAGTTTGCAGTAATGGGAAATACTGAGAAATTCAAGTTGGTAATTTCAGGGTTTTCTCAAGAACGCCCAAAGATCTGTGTCTGCTGAGGTTATCTAGGAGATTCTAACCTACCAGAGGCACTTCCTCCAAACCGGGTGGTCTCCTGTTCCCAACTGGCTTCATAACTATGGGTGATCCCTTGACCTTTCACCTCGATGGTGTGTCAGCACATCAGTGGTAAAGAATCTGAGCCAGTGGATGGAACCATGAATAAAATCCTGCTCAGGAGATTTTCCGTTGTTCTTGTTTCTCTACTCGCGTCATTCTTTTATCATATACGCACTTCCTTCATGCTGTAAGCGTGTTTAAATGCCTATTTTAGCACCAAATGATTGTAATAACCTTCACATGGGAAGGGTTTAAGATTCAAACCTGCTAATAGGTCTTTCATGGCACTTATCAGCAGGTGATTAGTTTATGTGGCACGCCAACAATCAATTTACACCAAAAAGCTTATCGTAGTACTCAAAATGTGTTTCTTTGGGGCTATAGATATGATCAGAATCCAAACATGAGAACTGTTTCCATGATGCTGTTTCCTTGTGAACTTGTGAACAACACAGATTATTGTCTTAATGGGCCTTTTGGAGAACAATCATCTGAACTTGTCCGTAAGCTTCATGCCTCCCACCCCTTTGTGGTGGATAAGGGTGTTCCTGTCACAGAGTAACAGTGAACAGTGGCCGTGCACGAGGATTCATTGTGGAGTTCAATTACATGTGGCTCTGCTCTCCACCCACAGTCAGAAGTCTGAGCGGCAGAACCACAGCTAAAGCCCAGATGATGGCTTTTCTTTGTGCTGAACTTTATGGAAGCGAGTTACAAATGTTGTGCAGATGTGTACAAATGACAAAGGCCGTAAAACCAGAGACAAAGAGAGAACATATGATTGTCGCAGAGATAAATATCCCAATGTAAAAGCACAGTGTGCATAGGCTTCAAAGGGCACCATTTTCTTTTTTTCCTTTTGGCTTTCTTCCTAGAAGGGTTTGGCTTGTTCCATAATGAGGCTGTGAAGTTAAGCTTTAGTAAAAGACGTAAGTATTGCAGCTCCCATCTGGTTTGATCTCAGCCTTTCTCAGCAGTTTGCACGCTCTCCACGAGCACGCACGGGTTCACACAGCCCTCATTCAAAATCAGAAAGCATACATTTTCTAAATAAAATGATCCACAACAAATCATGTTGTGAATCAAACCAAATTACAGCAGAAATACATTTTTTCTTGTCTTTTTTTCTTCTCTGTCCAATAACAACCTGCTTCTAGGAAAGATGAATGGTGGACAATAAAAATTAGGCTTTTCAGTGGAGAATCTCATAGAGATGAGCTACATCTGTTGTCATAACTGCTCAAGGGCAATAGTTTCAAGTTTAAAAAAAAATATTAAAACGGGATTTGAATAAATTTGAAATGGGATTCCAACAGTAAACTGTTGAGGTTTTTTTTTGTTTTTGCCTCATTATGGATTAGGTAAATGTGAAGCTCAGATTAGTCAGGTCAGGAAGTGCTGGATACTTTCACAGTGAACAGTGGTATTAGGAGGATGTAATGGACTGGTGATGTTACCTAGTGACCACAAACACACAGGAACATAAACACATATTTAGTTAACTGTTAAAATAGACTTGTGACTTAGACTTGATGTGTGTCTTCCTTCAGTCCAGTGATCTGACTGTGGCTGTGCAATGAACAGACTGATTTTGGGATTCTACCCATACATTTCTACCAGAGGCCTGGGAGCTTGAGGGTTCTGCGCAGTATCTTTGCTGTTCCTAGAACTGCACTTTTCTGGACCGAGATGTCTGATGTGTTTCCTGGGATCTGCTGGAGCCACTCCTCCAGTTTGGGGGTCACTGCCCCGAGTGCCCCAATGACCACGGGACTGGAGTAGTAGCATTGCATCAGAGCCCTGTTCTCGCATCTCGCCCAGTTCCGCCATGTTCCAGTAGCCCATTTTACATCGCGGTGCTCTGGTTCCCCAGCACCTGACGCAGACCTTGTTTGGCCGGGCGACATCTGAGTCGGCATGTCAACTATTGTTCCCATACCGGGAGTAGAACCCAGGCCAATATATATATATATATATATATATATATATATATTAGGGGTGTAACGACACACAAAAATCACGTTTCAATTCGTACCTCGGTTTTGAGGTCACGGTTCGGATAATTTTGGGTACAGTATGGAACAAAATGTAAAACATTAATTTGCTTGTTGTTTATTCGAAATTTTAGTAAACCAACAATGTATTTGACATTATACACAATATGAAAATAAAGTAAAAAAAAAAAATGCAATACTTGTAAAGTGCTGCCTGGTAATAATATTCTCAAAGAAAAAAAATACATTAAATATTATGTAAATAAGCTCACAGCTTGTTAACAGCTTTCAACAAACAAAAAGTACAACACAGTTCCAGCATGTAGCTCTTGGTTTAGACCAGATCTGAATTGCTAGACAGAGGCTGCTTGAATGTCGAAGTCAGCTGCGTTTGCACTAAGGACGTTTTATTTCTTGTCGCAGTGATATTCGCTGCCGTTTCAGGTGAGTTAGCATCGTCGTCGTGTTCCCAGAAACATACCCGATCTCAGCTGAACAATGTCAGCACACTGTCCTCGTTTTATCCTCTTGTCTTTCTCCGTTGCAGTATTTTACCTGGAAGCTGAAGTGTTCCCAAGCAGGAGACTTTAGCGACAGGGGAGGGTCCTCCAGCTCTGGTTTCTTGCTAGCGTTAGCCATGACATGCACGGGCTACAGATGTAGCTGCAGGCGGCAGTAAACACACTCAACTTCCGTTCCATTCCGGAAACTCCCCCGTGCACAACCCTGTACCTGAACTGAACGTCCTGTACCGAAACGGTTCAATACAAATACATGTATTGTTACACCCTTAATAGTTATATATATATATATATATATATATATATATATATATATATATATATATATATATATATTAATCCGGCCAATAAAAAAGATTATATCTTATACATATCTTTCATATTTCTCATGCTCGCTCATGTGGTTCTTTGGTATTCACTAATGACATATTATACTGATTTGTGAGTGTATATTTGTGGCGCTTGGTGGATTTTTCATGCTGACTTAAAACGTTGTTCTTACCCCTGTGGGAGAAACAAAAATCTCAGTTACAAATCTTACAGAACGTGTAGCTGTGCCCCATCCTGCTCCTACAGGATATTTAAGGGAAAATACTAATACGGGAGGATGTCGGGAAAGAGCCAAAACAGGAGACTCTACAGATATGATTCTACCTCAGCCAATGATAATCCCTCTATGCAAGCAAATATTAAATAAAGATAGATGAAGTGCATCCCACTCCCACTGTGAGCATACACCATCTTATGTAACCTTGTGCTATTTACATACAGGCGAAACCTCAGCTCATCACTGTCACTAACTGGCACTGCCCTTCCTTCTCCACTCAACTTAATCCCCAAATGATATCCTTCAAAAAGTGAAATGAGGTGAGTGAGCGTTACATAAGTCTGTGATCTATTTCCTAACATTGAGGGCAGCAGGAGTCCTGATGGTCCGACTATGTGCTCTCATCCCTGATGACCACAAAACCTCTTTCATCCTTGGATGCAATGTCTGTGTAGACCTCAGAGGAACCCTATCTGGTCCCCTCCGCTTCCCCACTGTCTGAAAAACTTCTGCTCTTATGTCTTTTACACTCGTATCAGATTTCCAGGAAAACTGGATCAGCATACAGTATTAGTGGCCAGGCCAGAACTAAAGCAGCACAGAAGTGCACTCGTACCCTAATCTGAAGCCACTCAGGCTTATGTCTGCATTCCTTTTTAAAGTCACTGTCAGACTCCTGTTCCTCTTTAGCGTGAGAACCATGCTGCTGCTACCTTTGTTAAAATGCTTAAAATGCACAATTCAAATACCACCTGTCAATCAGGTGTTCATAAAAGCATTGATGGGAAAATGATGCCTGCCTCTTCATCTCACCAACCTGCCAATCACATCTGAGTGCTGCCACACATGCTGTCAGCTGGAATTTATTTTAGCATGCCAGGGACAAACAGGGAGTGTCAGGCATGGTTTAGTGCTGGATCCATCGTCAAGGTGCCAGACAGGGTTGGGGTCAATTACATTTTTCAGTTACAATTACATTTTCAATTACCTATGTTCAGTTACACTTCAATTACTAGTATAGTGAGCAGCATTTTTTTCCCAATTACAATTCAATTGCAATTATTTCTATCCTCAGAAAGTAAATTAAAATTACATTCTCAATTACTAAATTTCAATTGCAATTAATCACAATTACTGAGCCTGAAATAAATAACCTAATAAAAGTTAACCTTCCGGGTCCTAAGTCAGCTGTAAAATACACTAAAACAAATATAATCTGATTTATTTCCTATCTATTGGTTACCTGGTTAGGCTTCCTAATCAATAAAAATATAGGTTGTAATATTTTACCTTTCTGTGTCAGTACTCAGTATACCCCTTCATTTATATATTTTTTAAATGGTAAAATGTAGGAAAGCTTGATATGAAACACATTTTAATAATTGTTAACTACATATGTGTAGAACTGTACATAGAACGGTCACATGTTAAATCATAATTGACCATTTTTATAGAATCTTCATGGTAATTTCAATTACATTAAATTAAAGTCAATTATCTAAAGTCAATTACAATTTTATTACGATTATGACATCCACTGATTTTCAAAAATTACAATTGCAATTATAATTACTCCATAATTGTAATTAATTATCAATTACGCAATTACAATTATAATTGATCCCAACCCTGGTGCTCAATGTTGCTAATGTTCTTCCTCCTCTTCACAGGTCATCAGCAGCTTCATGTACACTTAGGTCATGCCGAGTCAGCAAATATTGTTTGGTGGTAAGGTTAAATACCTGAGGAAGCATGCAACACTTTCATTCAAATCACACCAGTTAGTTTTTCATGTGGAGTTTGCGTGTGTTCCCCATCTACAGTGTTTACACAGCCCGAGCCCTAAACCCTGCAGGAAGAAAGTGACACTGATTTAGAGACCCAAACCCATTAGACTACATGAATCACAGTCAGTGTTCAGTGATGAGAGGGGGCCAAATGCTCGATGAGGCAAACGTCTTGGTTTTGGTGAGCTGTAAGGTGTGTTGTCTGTGGTTCTCCGTGGTAGAGGGACTGAGTGAAGATTACGCATTCAGAATATGGGTGGAAACAGCAGTGGAAAGTGAAAAATGTCCATTCCTACATACATGTAATGTAGTCTTTGTTTCAATGGCACATAGATACTCAAAATATGAAGTGGTTTCCTACATTTTCTTCTTAATCTAGTGCTACATACGTAGCTTCAGGCTAATGTTGGTTAAGAGCTTATTTGTTAACGTTAGCCTACTGAGCTTTACAAAACCAAATCCTTACAGTGCAGTAGAAAATGTCAACTACTGTACATAGGATGAGATGTAAATAGGAACCACTGTTAATTAAGATCTGTGTTAGAGCTTGAATTCTTTGCCCCAATCTGACCTGGGCTAAATTTCGATAATTATAGCACAGGCTCGGGCCAGGTTCGGATGCTACGTGGTAAATGGATGGTCAGATGATGTGTGTTTCGATTAGCGTGAGAAAGATGCACAAATGGATGATGACTTTTTCTGGAGCTGTGCTGTCACATATAGAGCAGGTGGCTGAGTTGTGTGTGTTACAGCAGTGTTACCACATTTACGTAAACCGGTACGTATGCCTACCATCTGTAGTAGCACCTGAAGCTGCTTGTCATGTTTACAGTTGTTTGTCAAACAAGTGGCTGGTAAATAAAGCTGAGTTCGTAAAGAAACTCATCTCAGATCATTCTACATGTGAGCGCACGGATTAGAATACTGTCGGGTTGAAACGGGTTCGGGCTTAAAGCTGTAGTATGTAGAATCCTCCCTCTGCTCCCTGTTTCGACACCAAAACTTAACCTCCGTTACCGGTATCCTCTTACCGACTTTTCTCTTAATAGAGACTAGTGACAAATGTATGGACTTTATCTTGTGTTATTGAAGAGTTTTCTAGTGTTTTAGAGACTCTGACATGAAAGCATGTATCACTCTGTAGTTACTGCCCTGAACAGCGCCTGCTGGCATCAGCCCATCCCCTCCAGAAAGCTCACAGAGGTGGCTGTGATCTCAGCTGCCACTCAGGGAAGAGTGACAACCACCACTCTGCATCCAGACTGCACACTGTTCTCTCCACCTTGGATATGCTTCTCTTAGGTTTATACAGAAATCATCCCATCTGTTATCAGTCTCCCCCTGAAACCAATACATGGGTCAGACCCTGCACTGTCATGGGGATCCAAGAGGATGCAAAGCGATCCGTTCCTCCCGAGCACGTTTGTGCCTTTATTCTGTTGCTTCTCCTTTTTCCGCTTGCTTTGTTGTGTAATTGTTGTGCCTAATGCCGCAATAGGAACCTCTGCTGGAATGTCCACCATTACACTTTCCCTACTCTCAGATCGTGAAGGTGCATAGACTTTTGACGAGCAGCTCAAGCAGCCAATAGTAACCGTCAAAAACAGCTCATGAAGTGCTCTGTTTGTAGAAAGATCTCTGATTGGCTGAAAAGTCACGTCACGCTCCTGGATTTCTAAACCTCTTAGCCAAGAGAAGGAAAAGAGATTCACTGTCCACTTTACATACTGCAGCCTTACAGAGAGATCAGCTTCATTTGTGCTGGATGGGTTTGAGGTGTATTCTGTCGGGTTCGGGCCGGGTCTTCCGCAGAGTGATACTAACTGTCATGTCAGAGTCTCTGGAACATCTGAAAACTCCCTAACAACACACAAAAAAGTCACTTTTGAGGAAAAAAGTTGCTGAGCGGAGTTGGAAAGTCACCAGATTTAGCGAGTAAGTTGCCAAGTTTGGATCTGCAGCATGTAAAATTTACAAGGTAAACCATTGTAACATTATTTCTACTGCCACCTATTGATATGGAGGATTGACACACCATTTGTGATCAGAGTAAGTCAATTGAGCTTTTGTTACCCTAATAATAAAAACAGAGCTGGGGGTTATTGTTAATCGTGATTACGTAATAATTGATTTTTTTACACCACCCCTAGCTCCCACTGCTGTTCTGTTGCGTGCTAGCCATCATGAGCCACCTTGAAGACGTCCATGGCCTTAGGCATCCCATCGTAGTGTTCAAGACATTACCTAGTGTAGTGCAGGATTACTCACCTCAGACAGTGCTGCAGCAGACTCCCAGAGGGCAAGATAAGATAAATAGATGTTGTGCACCTTGAAACAATCCAAACATCTGAAAAGTAAAAGTAGTCCTACATTTAAAGATCACACAGATTTCATGTTCCTAAAACCACATGCCTTTGTTGTCGCGTATGGATCAGGGTAGGTTTCATGTAACCACAACCGTTGTTCTAAAATATATCTGGATGTTTTATTTCTGATGTAAATTTATGTCATTTAAATAGAGGAATCTAACCCCTCACTGTGTCACAGAACTGCTCCCAAAATGTACAACTGGATATTAGGTGTTAAACTGCAAGCTGTTCCAAGTCTGTCTGCTCTGTATCGTCACAGCAAGTATTACAACATGGTGCGACATAAAGATCAGCACAATCATTTGGAATGAACCAAAGTCAAAAAGACAGTCTTGCGTCAGCACCTGATGTGAATACACTGAGAACTACAAACCACATCCATGTGTGATGTGCAGCTTTTTCATGGAAAAATCTTCCTTTGGGTAGAGAGACTGTTTCAACAACATATCATCAGAAGGGTAAAACTAACCTGAGCTGATGCCGCATACTATTAACTGTAAAATAACACCCTGAGAGATGTGACATATCAAATATTTTTTTTATACCACCTCAGATGTCATGGAGCTTGCTCGTAGAAAGAAAGTAATCTACTTTCTTGCTGGGCACTCTGATGGACATTTATGTAAACTGTACTGGGCTCCCTGTTGGACTATGGTTTATTTCCAATATGTCTGTTACAGAAAACCAATGTTTTGCCTTTTATAGGTTAGTTTATTTATTGTCTCTAGTGCTGTCATCCTGCCTGTAGTGTTATCCCGCCCATTAACTAGAGAATGTAGCAGCAGCGGCCACGTGATATCAATTCACTAATGCACTGTAAACTTACGTATAGCATTTAACATAGCGCAATTACGTCCAAAGCGTAGAGAGCTGCCTTTGGACATAAATGGTTGTCATCGATGTTTAGTCATTTGGGCTATGGAAAGCACAAAATGCTGACACTTTCAAACGTATAGGTACTGTAGACTGCAATGAAAAAATAAATAATTTATAATTATATTATAATTAAAACAAATATTCAAAACATCAATTCACCCTTGGGTAGGCACTGCCTACCTTGCCTATCCTGACTGCATTCTAGTCTAGTTGTACTTTCACAGAACAAATTCAGAGGAAGAAAACTAAAGACTAAGAAGGAATAATGAGGTTTTTTATCATCTTTAGTGCAAAAATGGTGACTATGGTACAGAAAATGTGGCAAATTAAATAAAAAATATGACAAAATAGATAAAGGTTGGCAGTTTGCTGAGCAGAAGTGAACGGTACGTTTTTGTTAATGTTTGCTGCCTGAAATATAGTAACATTAACACTGGCACAATAAGCAGGATATCATGCTTGTGTTCACATCCCAAAGTCACATTGATCATTGTGAATTACTTTAAACAAGCCAGTCATGGCCAATCGATGGGCTAGAGTTTTGTCTTTTTAGTTCATTTTAACATTTTCACCACTGCTTTATTTGATCAACAGCACCCAGAATGAGCTGCTTGTGTAATTCCACTACGTTTTTTATTTGGAGCACTTTGAAAAGCACAATGTGAACGTATACTGAGCCAGAAAACAGTTGGATATGATGTTTCTGCCCATTGGAGTGAAACCCTCTGACTAAAGAAAGGCGCTTTCATGTGTCATTGGATGTTTCTGTGATGGCATTGAACAATGTCTCCTTTGTCTCACAAAATCCTCTTCCTCCTTGAAGTGACAGAGTAAATGCAGAGGTAAGTACCAGCAGATTGATGAAAAGCCAGAGATTAGACAGAAAGGAAGTAGATGCGTGCACAACTTTAAGCTGCTACCCCCAAATATTTGTATAAAATCAGTGTATGTCTGATGGATCAACGAATTGAACATCATTTACAACAAAAAGAAAAAAAAAAGGTTGAAATTGTTGCTTGAAAATTTGTTTTCAGTTCCACCGTCAAACGTAAGTGTCAAAACAAGACAGACAAGCTCCTAAACGCCTCCTTCATGGAGGCCAAAGGGTGAGTTTGAGAAATATTTTACAGTACTCAATGACATAAGCCATACAAGATAACTTTTTAGAAGCTAAGCACTTAAAGACAGATAAGCTGTTGTTTTCAGGCTAATGCAGATTCATTCAGATACTGAAAGCAAACCTGTCGTGGCTAGCAGTGTTATCTATTGACAGTATTCACAGTAAGTTTGTCCTTGTTTGCAGCGTTAATACAAACACGTTAGGATTCTTTTATAGTATTTTTCTTTTATTATTTGGTAACTCCCACCATATCAGTTTTCTTGTGTGTCGCCACATCTCAGGAATGAGGTCATTTTAGAGAATCTCTGCTTTATTTGGGTCAAATAACGAATACAAACGAACAAATATTTTCATGGTAGTCATGCAATCTGCTAACATGGCCTAAAATGTGTCAAAACAATTATGTAGCTTCAAATGAAACCCAGTAAATATGCCAATGAATGAAAACACGCAGTTTTCTTTCAACTGAACACTGTAGGGGTTTGAGGGAGATAAGGAAGTGAGCAGCATACAGTGGTCGCCAACCACTGGGCTGTGGAGCGATACTGGTCCATGGATCATTTGGTTCCATACAGCAAAGTAAGAATGTACTGTAAGTTTGGTTTGGTAAAATTCTTAATTCCACTTTAATGCTCAACATTCCTGTGCTCAATGCACCTGTATGTGACTTTATGTATGTTACAGATCCCACAGAGCTGACCACACATTGTCTTACTGTTACACTTACTCTTACTAATAGGTGCATATTAACCAACGTAACTTTATTTCTCTTTAGCAGTAAACTTAGCAAGATCACCTCCTTATTTTTACATTTTTAAAGGGAAATGAGCTGCTGTATTACCTCTGCCCTCTCACCACTAAAAGGCCACAGGACTTTACCAGGATAACACATAAGTGGTTACAAGTAAACAGAAACACTTGCACACTGCGTGTTCCTCACCAAGCTAATGACACTGACTTCCTGTCCACCCAAAACAACAGCATGGACCCATTAATAAAGCATCCATGGGGGTAAGCGATTTACATTGGAGCCTGGAGGGTTCCCATAAAACTGAATGTAAGATTTGAATGCAGTTCACTCTTAGAAACACTAAGTTTTTTTCATTAAATACTCATTAGATGAAGTCATGGCCAATGGAGGGTATTATCTATAATTATTAGGAGGTAGTCATTGTTTATTTCCTCTTAGCTTTATGTAGCTGGGGAAGCATGTTGGCAGCTATGATAATAATTTTGGGGAGAAAGGTCAGTAATAAAAAGGGTAAATTTACCATGGAGACGATTAGACTGTATATAATGAGACTGGGAAAGTCTACGGCTGGGCAAATGGTAAAGTTGACTCATGCTTGGCATGTCGTTTATACCTTCCTATCGCAAACTTTGCTGAAACGTCTTCCAGGTTTAGGGCAACCAGCTGGACTTGAACATACAACCTCTGTGCTCATGTTCATAATGTAATTGTGTGTTATGATGCTTATAATGATATCCTCAGGGTTAAACACTTTGCTCAGTTGGTCACAGATTGTGTTGCCAAAAGCATAAGCACATTTACAGTAACTGCCTTTAAAGTAGGTAGAGCAGTCATGAGCAACTGGCAGCCCAGGGGCCACATGCAGCCCCCAAAATATCAACACATAAAAACGCTCCAAAAACACCCAAAATGACAGAAAAATACAAAAGGACAACACAAACAAACTCATGGCACCAAAAATACACAAACAACAAAATGAGAAAAAAAACTAACTAAATTAGGGACAATAATTTATTAAATGATTCCAAGGACACACAAAAAACATTAATACACAAACTGACAACAAAATAGAAAACTAGAGAAACACACACAATGACAGTAGAAACACACAAAACAACAGCAAAATTACACAAAAATTACAATAATAATGTTATGATTGGTCATTTTTCTAAATGCTGACATTAATGTCGATAATGTGGTCCTCGGAGCAGACATTTTTGTAGCCCTTATGTGATAAAAGTCTTTGAGGTAGACACATTATTCAAATACGTTTTCATGTCAGTAGGGGCAGTAGTGAGCATAATAAAACTGTGCGGTTCTTTGGAAAAATGTGTTTTTTATCACAAAAATTGTTTTGTGGCTCACTAAACATCGGGACCCTATCGTGGGGCGAACATTGCTCAGGATAAATGTGAATGTCTGGCTGAATATTGCAGTGGATGGAAGGGGCTATGGCTATTGAGCTATGACTGATCAGGGCAGTTGATTTGTAAGACTTTGAAGTGGTACATCCTTGTTATCTATACTTCAATAGTGTGTATATGACCACCGTGAGAAAAGTAATGGGAAAAGTCCCCCAACACCTCCCAGCTGTGTGCGGGGACCAGGGAGCATCAGCCCTGCAGCAGTGGCTGACATATCTGTGCTGAAGAAGAATGTAGGCCTATTGTTGAGCTGATTTAGATTGGTTGCTGATACGGTGAAGGGCGAAGGTGGGGCTGGATATTGTATCGCCTCACCACTAGTTAAGACACAGCGCTAAACTAAACCATGGCACCGTTTTTACTGTCCAACAGAGATACAAGCACCGCTTTATCACCCTTTAGTGCTGCACAAAAGCTTACGTCGTATCGTGTTTTACACAAGATGACCCAGAGTTCTCTGGTGTCTAATATGCATGTGAGCCTTTGTTCAGCTTTTATGTAATTGAGCATTCATAAACTGGATGCTGACTATTTCAAAATGTGAATGCTGGATATGTACGGTAAATCCCAGGGTCAAAGTTTCAAACCATGATTGTTTTGGAGAAGACTGCTACAGGATTCTTTTGCAGACACAATAAGCACACTTTCCCACCAGGCATCTGTTCTCTAGTTAGGCCAAGTTTATTTCTATAGCACTTTTCATGTACAGGACAATTCAAAGTGCTTGACACAAAACATAGAACAAGCATCACAGTAGAGTTGGAAATGACTTAATAAATTACTTTAATAGGACAAAAATAAATGTAGACGCATCGAAATCGTAATAATCATTAAATAATCAAATTGTTTCACCCTGAATCGAAATCGAATCGAATCATGAGGTTCCTTATATGGCACACCACTAATATAAGGGGCTACCTGAATCACCCTATTGTTGTTGTTTTATGCACCAAATGGTTGAATTTAACATTCAAACAGTGATTGAGAGCTGAAGTTAAAATATCGAGATACTGTATTGTACATCGTGATATAGCCTAAAAAATATTGAGACATCGTGCAGGCCTGTTCTCCATGTTTAGTTTTAGTTCTGGGAACATAACGCAGACCTGTCCCAGATGACCTGAGACCTCTAGGACTAATTCGCTAAGCGATACTCTGTCAAATCAGCTATAAAAGTAACACTGTCCCACAGGGCTGCAAGTTGGAATTAACAAAGGATTAATTGTCTATAATCGAGACTTGTAATTGGGGAGGTACAGCGTGGCATTGCTGAGACAGGCTGTATAGCAGAACACGCCCTGAACAGGTTAATATTCACTGAGGATCAGATGCTATGGTTTCCTACCACACTCCATTAACAGGTATGGGAACAAGAATAGGACAATGGCAGCATGGATAGGCACTATCAGAACACGGTGACCCCGAACAAAACAGAGACAGGGACAGGACAATCATAAACAGGACAAAATAACAGCAAGTACACAGGACAGCCATGTCAACATAATCATCAGCAATAATCTGTAACGTCCCACTGTTGTTGCTCTACAGGCAACAAACTTCATTGTGTGGAGTATTCTGACAACCCAACGAAATACTTCCACAGTCTTCCTCAATCTTTTGGATTTGAAAAGCCTTTGCCACTTTACTGAGCCTGTTGCTGGTTCACCTATCATTTGACTAGAAGGATTATACAAGAGAAGAAAGCAAGCAGAATCAATGGCATTATCTGCTGTTAGCGAGTACATGAAGTAATGCATTTCCTGTCATGTTATTCCCAGTTATTTCTCTTGTTTGTTATCTGCATGCCGCTCAGATAAGTGGGCTTGCAAAATATTTGTACAGCATTTGTTGGTGTTTTCCCACTCAGATAACCCCTGCTGAGTGGTAAAAGATCCAGGTCAAGAGGAGAGTGTTTTGAACAATTGGTAATTATGCAACCAGTGAGAAATCTGAGCACCAGGTATCATGTGATACCAGATACTGTATACACTACATAATTGTATCTTTTCATCTATCCTCTTCTTATTAATCTCATCCCTACTTCATTTCAGGTAAAAATTTACAAAAAAGAAATCTTGAAAACAATCTTTGTTCCCTTTCTATTACAAAATACAAAGAGAAAAATCAAACAATAAAAACCTGTAAGTGTTTGACTTCCTGAATCCATGTCTTTACAGACAGGTTTGTTAGAACAGTGCTGAAGAATCTTAAAGAATCTCAGAGGCCCGGCAGTGACTTCATCTAAGCCAGGCATCTACTGTAAAGGCAGGGTTACCTGTATTTATGGATACATAACTATCAACACTCCACCAGGTCTCCTCCTAGAAAAGAACTGATGCAGAGAATTGAAGGGCCATTAACAAAGTAAACGATGCAGAAAATACCATTGACCGTTTGTCACCCAGATTCTGTGAATAGCAAGGTGTTTATAAGTGTATGTAGTTTTACTAATCATTGAAACGACAACTTTCTTTCCTGAAATTTGTGATGCCCAAAACAAATATTACATTTTATTTCATTTTTATATGTAATAATATTATAACACAATATAACATAACATAACATAACATAACATAACATAACATAACATAACATAACATAACATAACATAACATAACATAACATAACATAATATAGATATTTAGATGCATAGAAGGTAACTTGACCTAAGAGAATTGTCTGGAAAGCTTCGTCCATGCTCAGCTTTAGCTGGGCAGCTTTCTGGTATTCATAAAGATCCTCAGTGACAGCTCCCACAGACACACCTGCATGGTTAGTGATGTGTCAACAAAGTCACGATGGTTTAACATTTTGAGTTTGCCAATTTTCTGGGAACTCTACAGCCAAACACTGTGAGAACTTTTCACAGAACTCAGAAGGCCACAGGTGTTTAGACACAAACAATATAATCCCACTATTTAACTAATGGCCTAGAAATAAGATATTCAGTAAACAGTTCCTCTAATTCAGCTGCTGTGACATGTTATGTGGCTCCTCTTCTATTGGTCTGACTGTGACTGGATGCACAAGCATGAACATCCATATAGAAAACAGTCACAGCACTTCAATTAATTCAATACAAATAAAACTGATCTACGCTTTTGGTAGAACATGATTGAGCTCAAATTTCCCACAGTAAGTCATTGTGTTCATTTGTGTCTCACATCGGTCTAAGACACACAGAGACATAACAAGACTTTGGAGCAGAGTGAGCCTGTGGTTTTGGAAGGCTATGACCTCCATATCAGCAGATAAGAGAAACACTTTGCATTGTTGTTCTTTCTCCTTCACATGAAGAACAGAACAGTGGCCTGAAAGTCCTCAGACGTCTTTTTCACTCAGACTGAAGTGGAAAAAACCCACCTGTTCATCGTGCATTGATTAGCTACTTGGGTATTATGAGAAAGAATCAGCCCTACTATAGCACCCACGCCTCACTAAAGAAAGGTCAACAAACAAAAGATAAAGAAATAATTCACTGCAAAGTTGGCCCCTAAGAGACATGTCAGGTGGGGTGGTTTCAACTCACCCCATCCCAAACGTATTATCAGTTACAAATGACCATAGAACAACATGCATTTAATCTGACAACATTTATTAGTATTAACAAATGTATGTTGCTTCAGTCAGTAGTGCTATTTTGTGATTGGCTGATGTGTAGTTGATCTTATTGACTAGACCGTGCCAAGCTCCCATTGAGCTCTACGATTCCCAGTGCGTCTTGGTACGCGTTCCAATGCACTCCACCTGATTGGCTGCCTTCGCGTCATCCATTCATAGATTACTAATCTGTTTCATTTATAGTCTATGTGTTAAAAATGTGAGCTGAGGTTTAATACTTCTCAGCATGAGAAATATCATGTGACTATTAGTGGGTATATTGGTTTGAAAGTGACGACATGCTAGTTGATAGATGACATCACCCAGGTGAGCCAGAACACCTTCACACTTATAATGGTAATCCACCCCTCCCACACAGAGTTGTTCCCTGTCTGTGCATTCATAAGAGTTCCTGGGTTATCATCATATCCATGTCCTGCTGCTCTGCATGTGTCATCTGGATCATACAAGTAAACCTATGGTCAATTCATGGATTTTGGGGCCGTTTTTTTTATCTCTTCCACATTTGGTTCCAGAGTAAGGTTAAGTGCTAATGGTTGAGGGCTATATTCTGAACCTTTAGGCTCTGGACTAAATTTAGCCAAATGGTGGTGCCAATCAATATTATGGAATATACTTCCAGAAAATATCAGAAACTGTGGCAACTACCTAACCTTCAAAGCAGTCATGCACCCATAGATAATATTACACTTCTTTCCTGGGCTCTTTTAACTCCTGACTGTGACTCCTGGAAGGAAATGTTGATGAGGAGGTTCAATACAGTAAGTTTGTGTGTGTGTGTGTGTGTGTGTGTGTGTGTGCGTGCGTGCGTGTGTGTGTCTGCGCGCGCGTGCTGAACTGTGATGGACTGGCATCTTTCCAGAAGTAAACTGCATCATCCATCATAGTATACATGTATAACATGTAATGTCTTAATTCAAATAAATAAATAAATGAAATTAAATGTTGATTATGTTGACGTAAAAATGGAAAATTCTTACAGTAATCCTTTTGTGTGAAGAATCCATTAATGTGCCTATAATCCATTTTGGAAAATGTACATGTTTGTACTTCTAACTGTGATAATTGTGCTCAGGGTTGGGTGGAGCTGACGGTTTAGGAATTAAACAAGCACCACAATTGCACGTCATCATTGGAAATGTCAGTCAAGTTTCAGCATGCCCCAACGGCTCTAAGAAACCACAGCCAATTTTGACTGAGTTTAAGAAGAGTTGGTACACATCTTCTCACCGAATCAGCACGTACGCCATGAAGTGAATCTGCTCCGAACCACAGCACAAAGCAGTGATTGGTCGCCTCTCTCTGTGTGCGTCACATTCAGTCCACACTGAAACCTCAGCTGTCTGGCTGCTGCAGCAGACGAGGATTAGCCAATGACAGGAAAGGCTTTGTGAGTGAATTTTTGGTCCTTTGACATTCAATGGACACAGATGTCAACAATGTAGAATTAAACGTGAATCCTCTGGTTTGTGGATATAAGCTGATTGATCTGCTTCACCTTCTAACATCTTTATGTCAGCGGAACAATTTAGTTCATTAGGATTCTATAAATAAAAATTATTGTGGAGCTAATCCTGACTGGATATGTGATACTGTTCTGGATTACAAAGAAACTGTTTGGTGTGTAGATGTAAGAGAGCCTAAAATCAATCAATATGAGTTTTTCATCTATTCACTGAATGGCAAAAGCCTGATTAACTCCCACTGATCGCTGGCCTTTGGCTTACCTGACTATCCCAGTAAGGTTCAGGAAACAATCATGGTGTCAACTGGAATAAAACTGGTTTGTGAGGGTGAACGTCTCACTTTATGAGATCATGTCTAAGTCAACTGTGTGTCTATTGTCCGGCTCACACAGTTGATATTTAATACTGATAATTGGCTCGTAGTTGAACTGTAAAGGGTTGAGTTGAAGGCAGACAGTCACACAAAAACAATGAGGCCCAAAAAAAGGCAGCCAAAACATGAAAGGCCCTACCCTCACGTGCAAAGTCATGAATGGTTTGTATTAACTTCTGTGACCACATTGGATCTGCCTGTTAGAATATTCCAGTTCAGAAACCAATCTAACCATCCAATTCCTCCTTAGACACGAGACGGGCAACTTTTATCACAGCGATCCACAAAAAACTTTTGTTTTGTCTTTGTTGTCTTTTTTTTGTGTGGTTATGTTTTCCTATGGTCACTTTTTGGATTATGGTGGTCTATATATACAGTATACTCAATATAAAAAAAAATGTGTATTTTTGTTTTGGTTTCTTTAGACACATTATCAACACGTAAATTATCTGTGTATTTTTGTCATTTTTGTGTAATTTTGTTGGCATGTTGTGTGTTTTATGTGACATTTTGAGTATTTTTGAAATCTTTTTGTGGTTACTATCTGAATTTTCTTTGACATTTTTTTGCATTTTTCTTCAACTTCCAACTTCGTGTACAGTTTTTGTGATGTTTCACACAGAGAGCCTTCAAGGTAAAGTGTATTGGGTGCAAGAATGTGTTGTCGTTTGCAGCTTTTGCAGTGAAATTCTGTCTGACCAGTTCCCTCCTCGAGACGTTATTCCAGAGGCCTAGCATTGAATGGAACATCTGCATTCAATTGTAGAGGGTTAGAAGTTGCATAGCCTGAATTAGTTGTGAAAAGGTGTTGCATGAAGGCTGCAAACCAAAATTTAACGTTGACTATTATTCTTACGGGTAGGTGCTGTAGCATAGTAATAACAATCTATAAAGATATTTTACATGAAACAAAATGTTTTCAATCCATACCCTTTTTATCTGCAAATTGCAGCCGTTGTGTGCTTAGATCTTGATGGAGCAGCTGTTGGATGCATTAGCCTTTACTTTCCCTTTCTTCCTGCTTTCAGCTCAGACAAAACAAGGCCGTAGAGGAAGCCATGATTAAAGCATTTCCTGCCCGCCTGGCCCCTTGGAGCAAGGAGCTGGACAGTGGCACGGGTATTATTTTACCACCATGACATTGTGAGTGGAGCTTGAGGCCTGCGGAAATTTGAGAACTGGTTGCTGGAAAACGAGACATGAGGGAGCGCTTTTTGAAAAAGTGAGGTTATGTCAAGAATTGTGTGAACTGTGTAGACCTATTCTGTAGGTCGACTGTTGGAAATACCAAGAATGACATAACCTTAGGATAAATGAACCACAATATACTAAATATTAGCAGCTACATTGAAAATCCCTCCAAACTGGAGCTGTTTTATAATCCCTGCAACTCAAGAGCAGACGTGTTATTAATGAGAGCCATAAGCAAGGCCGGCTCTACGCAGGGGCAAGAGGGGGCAGAGCCCCCTCAAATTAATGTCTTGCCCCCCTCAAAACAAAATTTTAGAAGTTGAGAAAGCACATTTTTAATATACTCACAAAAGTTCACAAAATGATCTGCAGTAGCAAAAAAATCTGCCAAAAAGGGGACACAAAGACAATATAATTTTCAACTTCCTCTCATCTCTCTATCCTTCTGCTGTGTGTGTATTCACAGGCTGGTCAGCGCGCACACACACACACACACCTCCCCTCAGCCCTCAGTAAACATCCAATCACTGTTAGCATGCAAATGAGCAAAGATGTCGCCGGACAGTGTGGTGTCAGGTTTCAGCCTTTTCTCAGTCACAACAAGCACAGAAATTAGTCCACGTCCACTGCATGTGACAGACTGAAGACAAATGACCGGTGTTTGACAGACCCCAACGTAAAGCCACACCCCAGGCTGTAGTTATGCACTGTTTTGTTTCATTTAATCACAGCGGTTTTTACAAAGCCAGCTTAGTTATTTTTAGGGGTGTCAATTTAATGCCTTAATTGAGATTAATTTATTACAGGAAAATATAACGTACTAATAAAATTAATCGCATAAATCGCTTCTTTTTTTTTTCTTTTCTTTTCTCCATTGCACGCGTTTCCAGAATACCCATAATACTGATGCACGGGCTACAACGGTAGAAACGGTTGGAGTCTTTGAGTGCGTTCATTTTAGTTGGAAAAAAAAAAAAAAACACACCACATGGAAAATTAAAGCTCAGTATTGTGCAAATTGTGCAAGAAAGAGTTTGTGGATCACCGGAGGTTTTCTAGCCTCCAGCAGAGCTCTTCCACCTCAATGCAAACTATGTAGCAGCTAGCACGGACAGCCGTCCTTCGGACAGTACACTAGACCGAGTGGTTAGGACAAGATGACAGGGTTCAGAGCCAGAATGAATAAGTCCATGAGTGAGAAATGAACAAAGTGAATGAATGAATGAATGAATGAATGATTGTAGTGGACAGTCGACCACTATTGGTGGTATAGGATATGGGCGGGGCTACTACTACTGCTAGAAGTGACTTTATTTTGTGATGAACAATGTTACTTTTGATGTGCTAATTTACAGCACTGTGATTGATGGGTCTGTTTTATTTATTTTATATTATCTGAAGGAGAGAAAAAGCAACAAGTTTGATGTTCATTAATTGTATTGCTAAAGTACACATCAATATTTCCCCTGATGGTCTAAACCAGGGGTCTGCAACCTTTACTCTCAAAGGAGCCATTTAACCTCATCTCACCCCGAATAAAGTCCTCCTGGAGCCAGAAAAATACCGCCTCAATGTATACAATACAGTGTATTAAATTCTATACAGTTAAAATTATATAGAATAATGTTTTATTTAATTTGATTTGATTTATATTGATCAAGTAAATGGCAACTTTAAAGCAGTTTAAAATAAAATAAAATGAATTGACATTAAAAAATAACAAAACCGTGTCTTGCATCTTCAAATTCTTACGCATTTCAGTTTACATGAACACAATTTATGTAAATAACATTTTTTATGTTAATGCATTTAATGTATTAATGCATGATCATGTGGTCAACACATGCTAATTGCTAATTTCTTGCCACACATAAAGCATGCATATTTAACCGGCACATTGGTAGTTAAAAGAATCTATTCCCACACAATTAAAATCTCTATTTTCTTCCAGAATAGTGTTTTTGTTGGTTTAGTTATCTTACCAGGGATTTAAAACTTAAGGTTTACCACAGGTGCAGGAAAGTTGATGGTCTGTAGATGTTGCAGGAGATGAAGTAGGAAGGTGCACAACGTGATTTATTTTTAAGTTAACAAATTGTTTTATCATGATTTTATTTGTCATTAATCATTAATAGCCTCTGTAAGAAAATAACTCTTTATTTCAGTATTTTTTTAAAGCTATATGGAGCCATGGCAAAGGACTCAAAGAGCCACATGAGGCTCCAGAGCCACAGGTTGCAGACCCCTGGTCTAAACTAAAGGTGTCAGTAGCCATTGGGATGAGTCTGACAAACAGAGGAATGGAAATGTTTCAAGTCTGTTAAAATATAATAAATGACTTTATAAAGCCACTTTGTTATACATCAATCTTTCATTCTGTCACAATAATGTAATTTAAATGAAAATACCTCAAGTTGAGGGCGTTTCTCAGCACATTTAGGTGTAAAAGAGATTAATTCGATTAATTAATCACAGAACATAATCAATTAATTGCACAATATTTCTCATCTGTTGACAGCACTACTTGTTTTCCACTCCAGCTTCCTGCAGCTCACAAAGTGCTGTGTAATGCATCCGTTTTTTCAGAGCTTTTAAAAAGTGTAGTGCTGCTCTTGCTTGTACTAACAGTAGTAGCAATGATGCTCCTGCTAGTACATCAGAGACAGAAGCTAGCATAACTACTATGTTAGCATTAGTAAGCACTGCTTCTCCCTTACCTCCACCAACAAATGCTGCCCCAAAGCAGCCTACTCAGCTACCCAGTGACTTAAATGGCAATGCACCGTATTACATTTAAAATTATATTTTATTTTATTTTTATTTTTATTTTTCAGTTTCTCCACCTTATGTGGTCAGGGGGTTTATACTGTTACTATAAGCACAGCGGAAACAAAGTGCTGGAGCATAATGTGTACATATAATGCCTCCTTAACATTTCTGACTGCCCCCTCATATATGCCTGCCTACAACCAGCACTGGCCATAAGAGTTGTAAAAACCTATATGTTTCATTCATAAACTGCACTTTATGTAACTGTGGTGCAAAAGCAACTTTATTTTCTCAGACAGATAGGTTTGATTAAAAGCTACATGTTTGCAACATAAAATGTGTTTAATGTATCACCAATAAACAAAGTATATTAAAAAGAAAAAAAAACAAGTACTTTTTGAAACATTCTATAACTATTGGCTGATTTGAAGTGAAGTTGTTATTCCAGTGCAGTGTTTACATTAGGTGCCATCTAATTTCTATGGTTTTCCTCTTTGTTTATGTTTGATTAGATGTTTTTTCCACATTTTCTTTAAGATAGTTTGATTTATTAGTACGGACAACACAAAGATGTGTGTTGGAGCTCCTTCTGATGTGTAGGAAGCTGTTATTGTGAGCTAGCACAGCTGGTAGTGATTTTAATGTTACAAACACTTACATTATTTAAACAGTAATAAACAATAACAACTAGTTCCTATACCCAGAAGAAGAACTGCAGAATCGCTCAAGGATTTGTTTGCCCAGATCTCTGCTTCATTTGTGCTGGTACAAACATGCAAATAAAGTCTAGAGCAAAACAGGGACATGAATTCTAGACAAACCTTTTTTTATAAAGATAAATCTCAGAGCTTTTAGAGTGAATTCACAGTTTTGACAGTAACCTGACTGACAACTGCAGCACGAGTAAAGTAAAACAATACAAAATAACGCTAAAAACAGATAAGTGATGTAAAACAGCGATCAGTGGCAGATGTTTGTGTACAACCAGGTTTAACATTAGATGAAGCAGCAGTTCTCTCTATTCATATTCACACTGTACGATCTGAGTTATAGAAAAAAGCAAACAGCTCTGTAACTGACAGGGTTTTCCCGTCAATTTGAAGGGATTCCAAAATGTGTGCTGTGAACACACTGGGAGAGACAAAAAAAATACAGCTCGACACAAAATTAATCAGTGAACAAGGGCTGTGTTTACCCTAAAGGCAGTCAACAGTTTTTACTACCAGTATTTAACCATGGCAAACATCCTGATGCTTGCTGAGTGCATCATACCGGTTTTACAGAACTGTTTGGAGGTTAACTCAGGCAGAACGGAGGGATTCTCTGTCCACACTGATATTAGGGCTCTGGTTTGCTGAGCTCAGTTATGCTTTGGTCTGTGTCACCCAGGCGGCTTAAACACCAGCAACAACTTATTTCACATCCCAGCATAGGAAAGGCTATGGCTTTGTGGTTCTTCATTTAAAACACAACCAAAAAGTACTGATCAGAACAATATTGTGTTACAGTGTAGAATGACTGGGAGTAAATTCTACGGGTGATCCAATCAGGATTGCTGATAAGTGCTACCAGCCGATAGTGATCACACACTATCATTGATTAAAAATGAAGCCTTTTCATTGTCATGGTGAACTATTTCTAATTCAACTCTTCTCCACGCCATTGTGTACTAAATGAAAATAATAATGAGTTACCCCGTAAGACAGAAAGAGTTACCCCATAAGACAGAGGGAGTTACCCCATAAGACAGGGGGAGTTACCCCATGAGACAGGGGGAGTTACCCCATAAGACAGGGGGAGTTACCCCATAAGACAGCGGGAGTTACCCCATAAGACAGGGGGAGTTACCCCATAAGACAGAGGGAGTTACCCCATAAGACAGAGGGAGTTACCCCATAAGACAGGGGGAGTTACCACATAAGACAGAGGGAGTTACCCCATAAGACAGGGGGAGTTACCCCATAAGACAGAGGGAGTTACCCCATAAGACAGAGGGAGTTACCTCATAAGACAGAGGGAGTTACCCCATAAGACAGGGGGAGTTACCCCATAAGACAGAGGGAGTTACCCCATAAGACAGGGGGGGTTACCCCATAAGACAGCAAGAGTTACCCCATAAGACAGCAGGAGTTACCCCATAAGACAGCAGGAGTTACCCCATAAGACAGGGGGAGTTACCCCATAAGACAGGGGGAGTTACCCCATAAGACACAGGCTGTATTATAAAGTGCTACTGATCTTTTTTGTCAGACGTTGTGTTTTCTATACTCCCAAAACTACAGATCCAATCACTTTAATCAGTTTTTTTTTGTTTTTTTTTGCAAAAATAAATAAATGGACTAAATTGCATCATTGTGACCGTCACCAGCCCTACTTAATGGTGTGAGACATTTTATTAGAGGGAAACATGTAAAAGAGAGAGCATTGTCACACCTGAGTGAGGGACAAAACAACACAAAGGTAAAGAGGTTATGGAGGACATGATGAATAAGAGCGTGAGAGAGGCAGTGTATGGTGCTGCTCTTTGTGATGGGTGTTGTTGCTGCTGTGCAGTGCAGTGAAATCTGCTGTGTTTTGTGTACATTCATGTGTAGAGAAAATAATCAGGAGAAACATCCCAAAGCTCAAACACTATCAGAACAGGAGTGAACAGAGGGAACAGATTTGTGCATCCATCATTACTATCTTATGTCACAATAAGAACAATATTCCTGAGTCTGCAGCAGATTTGTGTCTATGGGAGCTATAGGAAACATCCCAGAGATTACATAACTCCCACGAGAAGCTCCATCGACCCCCGGACAGGCAGAGGCAACCGCATGAATCTGCCTAAAGCATCTGAACACATTCCAGGATGAAATGAAGTTTCTTTGCAGGATTTAGAAACTGTTTTGGTACCAAAACCTCAATCATTTCAGCAGATGACACTGATAAACTGTTATCCAACATGCAATATCATCCCAAAGCACTAAAGGCAAAACAATATTGGGCTTTAACTCTATCACATCATCAAAGCAGGACTATGGACAAAAGAATAGGTTAGCCTGAAGGTCTTTTCAGCGTGCTCATAACACAACAGCTTCTATTGATATTGATTTGGTTGGGATCAGTGTGAACGTGCACAGTACCTGTGCTTAAGAAGTCTCATTTGTGTTGTTTTTCTATTCAGATCAAAGTCCTTGAGTTTTATGCCTTCACTGAAAATGTTAGGTTGCTAAATTATTGTGTGTCTGAGCAGCCATTCACACATTTGTTTTGTTTTTCCTCATAAGATTTGCTAGAGCGTCCTCATTTTTGTCAGAAAATGTAAAAAAAAAATCCTGAAGAAAATGGGGATACAGATGCTGGCCCATGTCACACTGCATTAGCTTATCATTAGTATTAGCTAGCGCATTAGCATGAGTTAGCGGTAGCTAGCATTAGCATGAATTAGCATTAACCATAGCTAGCATTAGCGTTAGCTAACATTAGCATTAGGTAGCATTAACCATAGCTAGCATTAGCGTTAGCTAACATTAGCATTAGGTAGCATTAGCATTAGCTAGCATTCACATTACATAGCATTAGCATGAGTTACCATTAACTAACATTTGCATAAATTTGCATTCATATTAGCTAGAATTAATATAAGTTAGCATTCACATTGGCTAGCATGAGCATTATTAGCTAGCATTAGCATTAGCTAGTATTAAGCCTAGCATTTATTTATTATCCTAGTATTAACATTAGCCTTGCATTAATCTAGCATTAGCATTAACATGCATTAGCATCAGTCTAGCATTGACTGTAACCGAGCAAGGTTCAAGGTTGAAAGGGGCTATAGGTCAAAAACAATTGAACATGGAGAAAAGTGAACACAACAGGTGAAAGACAACAGATAACTATTTTAAAAGTTAAATGGTGGAAATCTGTTGAAAAATGGCTGAACAGCTGAAGTTCAAAGTTTAAGCAAAAAAAGAAAAGTCTGAAATTAACGGGGGGAAACAATCTTTTTAAAGCTTTTT
The DNA here is from genome assembly GCF_900634775.1 of Gouania willdenowi. Lineage (NCBI taxonomy): Eukaryota > Metazoa > Chordata > Actinopteri > Blenniiformes > Gobiesocidae > Gouania > Gouania willdenowi. The sequence goes on along the minus strand of NC_041049.1, from coordinate 24,608,624 downwards.
GTCAAAATCGAACAAACGTTGTAGGAGGAGTTAATGTCAGATGGGAGAAAAACGGATAGCAATAGTGAGGATGCCTCCTGCATGGTTGATTTTTTTTTTCTCCAATTTTACCAAGTGGCAGCTTTGACATCAGGTTGCCCAATGCACTTTCCCATGTCGGAGGAGGAAAATCTGGAGTTGCGAGTTGTCTTGAATGCAGCAGTGAACATATTGTTTTAAAGTGCTTTCCTCACCTGCTTAATTTAGCTTACAGATGACATCACTGGGTATGTATAGCAGGTTACATCACAATGAAAGCTCCTATTGTTCTGTTCAATAAGCCTGCCTGCTTCTATTAAGCTGCTGCTTTACAAGAATACACTCCCAACGGACCAAGTGTTTAAAGAGCAGACGCCCGCATCATTCCAGTCTGCTGTGACTTCATTGTAGTTCTCCTGTGTTACCAGGATGGGTGTGATCCCTCCACGGTTTCTGTCTCATATCACGGCTCTGTCTTTCCGCTGGCTGCTTCTTTACAAGTGACCCGCCACTGCCTTAGTTAGAACAAAACAGGCAGTCAGTGCAGGTACCCAGTGGCTTCTGCTTAAACACACAACATAAAAGGCCCAGTCTGTGAGCAGATGAGGGGGAAACCAAGAAACTCCGTCTGCTCAATCATCAGGGCATTAAAACAGGCCACACAGGTTGCTGCTGCTATTGGGTTCATGTTTTCCTATGGTTTCCTCTTCAATCAATGAGAGCAGATCCAGTTCATTTTGATAGAAATTATTTGACTAGTTTTAGTCTTTGCCTTTTGAGTAAAACAAACTTTTGTCATCAGGACTATATTTAGTCATAGTTTAGTTTTAGTCCACAAAAAGATTTAAATACATTAGAACAGAACTATGTCAGTGAATATTTAGCCGCAAAAAAGTAGATATCTTCTGCAATCGTTCACTTTAATCATATTGTCTTGAGTTGACGTTCTACTTCAATGACACATTATCACTTGTACTAAAGTGAGGCTCTGAAGCTAATACCTCACTGGGATGTTCCTCTCTGTATTAGTATTACATTTCTTTGATCATTATTTGCACTTTCAGGTAGACAGCACTAGTGTTGTACTCAAGACCACACTATCCGAGACCAAGAATTATCTTGAGACAAGAATGTACCGAGACCAAGACGAGACCAAGACTTTTGGGAGTCAAAACCAAGACCGAAACCAGAACAAAATCACTTTTAAAACCATGAAAAGGTTAAACAGTTAAAAAGCATTCATTCTCCAATTTCTAAATACATTTGACAGACAAAAACAACGTGTCAACATGCAAAAATTGCAAATATTGACACATTTTCTCGAACTAACATCTTACAAAAATAAATCCTATGTTCAGTGAACAAAAATATAAACTCAACACTTTTGTTTTTGCTCCCATTTTTCATGGGCAAAGGCGTTTCAAAAAATTTGGCAGTACATCCAACCAGCCTCACAACCGCAGACCACGTGTAATTACAGCAGCCCAGGACCTCCACATCCAGCATGTTCACCTCCATGATCATCTGAGACAAGGCACCTGGTTAGCTACTGCAACAATCGGTTTGCATAACCAAAGAATTTCTGCACAAACTGTCAGAAACCGTCTCAGGGAAGCTCATTTGCTTGTTTGTCATCCTCATCGGGGTCTCGAGCTGACTGTAGATTGTCGCCGTAACCGACTTCAGTGGGCAAATGTTCACATTCGGTTTTCACTGTTCAGTGTGTGTGACAGTGTGTGTGGCGCTGTGTGGGTGAGAGGTTTGCTGATGTCAATATTGTAGATGAGTTGGCCCATGGTGGCAGTGGGGTTATAATATGGGCAGGCGTATGCTGGGCCGGTTCTATGGGGATAGCAACAGGAGCAATTGCACCGGGCCCAGGCCTGGGTGGGGCCCTCCTCCCCAATACCCCCAAAAAATTAAATTCAGATTTTTTTTTTTTTTTTGTCACTTAGTACAAGAGGCCTTTCATGTTACTCTTATTTTCAAAAATGTGTCACAAGTTGTGTCGTCACCCCCCTCCCTCCATGTTTAGCTTATGCCGTATGTGAGAAACTTGAGTCGACGCTTGAGATTCAGACTGTGACTCGCCAACATTGCCGGCAAATAGAATTAAATCAATTTGCCAGAACCGGAGAGAGGTAAAACGAAAAGTAGAAAGTACAAAAAAGGAGGCAGAAAATGCTAAAATGGTTTATGGTTCTTGGTTTAACGTTCAGGCAGCTGTAGCATCAGAACAAGAAGACACTATGGATGGCAATGCGAGCACATCCACCTGTGCTCACTCAGCAGCAGACAACACAGGAGCAGACAACAACGGTGGCGCTTGTGCTTCCACCTCTGCTACTATCGACAAGGATGAGCACTGTGCCATGGAAAAAGAACATCACAAAATTTAGTTTGACTTATTTGATCTAGGAAATTAGCCAGACACAGTGCACAATGACATCTGAACAAACATAGTCAGAAGTAAACCACTGCAGGTGAGCAATTTTGATTTTACTAAAACAGACAGGCGTTGTTTCACACCGGCTAATTACACCAGGACAGTTGGTGCCCTGAAAGTGCTCCAACCATGGCTAATCTACTCAATGCCTGCCAACGCTGTCTACTGTTTCTGTTGTAAATTGTTTGGAACTGACAAAGGGGTATTTTCAAACTGGGTCAAGTTATCAACCAGACTGGCTGAACACAAGAATTATCATTCTCATCTGAGAATTTTTCCAAGTGGAAAAGCATGGAATTCCGTTTGGCTACTGGTACAAAGATTGACAGCCAACAGCAGGCAGAACTTCTTAGTGAGAGACAACGGTGGCGAGAAGTGCTGAGGAGAATTTTTGATTGCATCATGTTTCTTGCTTTGCAAAACCTTGCATTTAGTGGAAGTGTTGATCGCCTTTACCAAGAAAACATTGGCAATTTTTATAAATTTGTGTAATTCTTGGCCAAATATGATACGTCATTAGCACACCATCTCAATCACTCCAAGACTACCCACTACAAGAACATTCAAAATGAGTTCATTGGACTACTGGCTGAGGCAGTGTTGGCAAAAATCGTGCAGAAGGTCTCTCGTTTTGCGATATGTCACTACAGACTAGAAGGTAGAGGTACATGGGAGCTTTTTCAAATTTATTGATGTGAAATGCACAACTGGCAAAGCACTTGCAGACACATTGCTTGAAAGGCTGGCTAAATATAGCATTAATATCAATGATTGCAGGGGACAATGTTTCGACAATAGGGCCAACATGAGGGGTGTGCACAAGGGAGTACAAGCAAGGGTGAAGCAGGTTAACAAGCCTTCTTTGCACCACGTTTCCCTCACAACTTGAATCTGGCCATTAAACATGCAGCCAAGTCCTCAAACGAGTGCTAAATTTATTTGGAAAATCAACCAAGCATTGGGCGATTCTTGAAAAACATGTAAGCATCACACTGAAACTTCTCTCTGAGAGCAGATGGAGTGCACGGATACAGTTAATCAGGCCAGTGTTGTCCTGCATTCACAACATTTGAGCATCGGTGATGCAGTAGGAGTTGTCACAGCTGTAAAAAAAGAGATGGAACAATGTTGACTCAATGGTTTCCAAGATGCTGTTGAAAAAGAACTTGCATTAAAGATTGACGTTCCACCGGCTTTGACAAAACATTGTACTCAACGCCAAAAACGACTTCCTGGTGAAATGTCAGTCGATGAGCCTTTGACAGGGGAGGAAAAGTTTAAAGTGAACTTTTCACTGCTTGATCGACACTGTGACAACTGAGACAGAGGAGCATTTTTCACATTCATTTGGAGAGGTGAAATTGTCTTTTCCACGTTTTGGAGGACATCAAAAATATTCACAGACAACCAAAGAGAGGCCTGTGAAGAGCTAGCGGAGTTTGTGGGGGGAATTGATGGAGGAAAACTGGACAGTGAATTTGGATTTTTGCCACATCCGTTCCCAGCTGATGTAAAGAAAACCTCTGAAGTGCTGGATTTTTTAATCGGCAGAGACATGAAAACAGCATTCCCTAACACTACTGCTGCTTGCCAGGTGTTACTTACAATTCCTTTTTCAGTCGCTAGTTCAGAGCGGTCATTCAGTAAACTGAAACTGATATAGACTTACTTGAGATTGATGATATCCCAAGAGAGACTGTCTGCATTGGCAGTGTTATTTATTGAGAACCGTGTCGCAAGACAAGTGGATTACAGTGAAATAATTGCATCATTTGCAGCGGCCAAGACCCGACGTATGAAGTAGTAAGGTTAGATGATGTTTTTTTCACAATAGCCCGCTGTGGCATGGTTAGTTTGTAGGGGTGTTGAAAAAAACTTGATTCGGTGATGTAGTGCGATATTACGTCGCAAAATTTTAATTTTTTATTAATTTATTTTTTTCCCAGCTGGTGAACAAGCTGGGCATGTTGACCAGCTTGTGTTTTTTTAAAATCAATTCTAAAAAGAAAGTACTAACTTTCTCCATTTATTTGTTGCTCTAGGCATATACCTCAGTTAAGTTGCATTTAATCGCAATAATCGCCTTATACTTTAATATTGGTGTCCTATGTATCGGGAAATGAATTGTATTGCCACTTACCAGGCAATATTTTGATTTGGTTGTTTTTTCTGGTAGCCTTTGAGCACACAGCTGTTTGGTGTATTTGGTGTTTGATGTAGGCCGATGGTTGGTGGATGTCGCTACTCGGGTGTATGTGTGTGGTGGTGGTGTGGGGGGGGCCCTACGCAATGGTTTTTTTCCCCGGCCCAGAATTTCATAGGATCGGCCCTGGGCATATGTTATGCACAATGAACACAGGTGCATTTTATTGATGGCATTTTGAATGCACAGAGATGCTGTGATGAGATCCTGAGGCCCATTGTTGTGTCGCTCATCCGCGACTATCACCTCATGTTGCAGCATGATAATGCACAGCCCCATGTTGATGTTGCAATGATCTGTGCACAATTCCTGGAAGCTGAAAACATCCCAGTTCTTAAATGGTCAGCATACTCACCGGACAAGTCCTTATTATCACATTAATGAAGTTGAAGAATAGCAGATCAATGCTGGTCTTGACGGAAAATCCGGAGTCCGGCCAGTCCGAGACCAAGACAAGACCAAGACTTTTGGAAGTCAAGACCGAGACAAAACCAAAATTGCTAAAATGTGGACGAAGACCAGTCTGGAGCGCTACAATGCTCGACCGTACACCCTGGCTTGATGAAACACTCTTCTACTAGTTTACCACTTGACCTTTCTTGGACCACTTTCAATAGCAACAGACCACTTCAGAAAAGAAACAGTGAACAGGAGGTGCAATCCTGGGCATGTATTTGTTTTCAATATCACCACACGTGTCCCATTTTCTGATTTCAATACATGAACTTGGGCTGGACAACATGTATACAAGCTGCTGTGTGAACAGGTTACAAACAAGTTATCATCATCATAAGTCTGATTCTACCTCATTGACCTCTGTATATTTTCCTTTGCAGTGCATTGCTGTTTTTATAATTAACTTTTTCCAAGGTAACATCATGATGTCAGTGTCAAAGGTGTGTCTTTGTTTGTGAAGCTGGTAAGTTAGCACCCGTGAGGGCAGAGAGTGCACACAAAGACGTCCAAAAATAAGTCAATGAGCAACTATGTTGAGTTTAAATTTGATAATTTTCCAACAAATGTGCTTTAATCTTTGTTTAAAGGCTATCTCATGTCAGAGTTTCCCCTTCAGCTAGAGATAGACATATGAAAGTGTTTGCTTTGATGAAGGTGGGTTGAGCATGTTCAGCTCTTTAGCACTCCAAACTGGAAGTTATCATCAAATAACCAGATGGTGAAGCATTTCATGTGCCTAAAGTACAAAGAGAGAACAGTGACTGAGCCATCAATCATCTGAGCTAATGGGATGTGTCCTACTCAGAAGATCCGAGTCTCAATGCTCAATGTGTCTGGTTTACAAAGTGATTAAAGCTCATAGAATGTCTTAATGTACACAACAGTCAGGTTGGGTCGAGGTCACGCTGAAGAATCCCATATAGTGGGATTAAAGTGTGTGAGTGTGCCTTTGATGTGGGGACAGTGTGACTCCCGCTGGGTTACAGGGAGTCAGAGAGCAGAACAGCAGCTGCTGTTGTCATCAGGCAGCACATTTCCACAGTGGACTGCAGCTCACAGAAAGCATGCCTGTATCATTTCCTCCAACAAATAAACACAATCAGATAGCTGTGACAATCCTGGGATAATCGTCACAATCCACTGAGGGACATTGAGCAAGTCCCTTAAACCAAACTGCTTCCAGGGCTCTCTTGAAAAAGACATTCCTAATCTCATTGAGATTCTCCTGGTTTATTAGAGGTACAAATAATAAAGTGTTGTTATGAGTTGAAACATAATGTGTGCAAAAAAAGCCACAACTTTGTTCTGACTCTTTATTATCTCTTTTTATGTGGCAATTGTTAATTATGAGACAAGATAACAACATTGGCTTTCATCGAGAGTGACCCCATGATACTGTGTTGTAGATCCTGGTTTTTGTTGAGTATCCATCCATCCATCCATCCATCCATCCATTTTCTGACCTGCTTGCTCCTTTTCAGAGTCCTGGGTTTTGTTGGGGGCAAAATTATTAATGACTGCTCCCCAACTAATCATCAAAATTGTTAAAAAAAAAAAAAAAATAGTCCTTATTTCAGTCCTAATAGTGATGTCAATTTTTTTGTCTTTCAGTTTATCTTAAATCATTAATCATTAACTGACTAACTTGAGGCTTTTCTTTTGATTTGATATAACATGTTTGATTTATTAATTTTTGAACATGTAAAAACAAAAACAATACATAAATAAACAGAATGTCGCAAAACAAATCAATTAAAAAGGTTAATGTGCTAAAGCCTATTTCTGGAGAGCCCCTGACCTGCATGTCTTAGATATATCCCAGCTTTAACAGCACTGGATCTAATGATCGTGTCATCATGCAACCAGAGTCCGTATTGATGGAAATCAGTGATGCACAGACAGTCAGCCCGAATAGATCAGATGACCTTATTCTAGTTCTGAAAACCACTGTAAGCTATTCCTATGTTTGCATGGGTGGGACTTGGTTACTCCATCTACACCAGTCCTAGTGTCACATGTACACAAAGGAAACCAAAGCAGTGTGAAGCAGGATGTGATTACTGTTATAGCAGGTATACTACTATTTTAGAATAACTACAATTAGTTGGAGATTAATATTTCATCTTGAGGCACCAGTCAATTTATAGCAACTTTAATTTCTTCATCTAAATTAATCAAACTTTAGTGAAGATGTGAATTCTTTCAACATCAGTAACCATCTTTAAATGTTGATTCTCACTGAAACATTGAGACAAATGTTTTTTAGTGTCGCAGATTTGGTGTATGGGTTGTAATGGGATATGTTTATTAAAAAAACAATTTTTTCTAGTTAGAAATTATATTATTGTTCAATTGTATAAATGTTACATGTTTTACAATTAGTTATAAGTTTAGTGGCTAGTAAAAAAGGAACATGATGATTTCCGTAGAAATGTAATGAAAATTAAACAATTGCATGCATTAGATACTGTTTATAATAAACAGTTAACACACTTAAACACAGTTTATGATTATAATTGGTGCAATTCTTTATTAAAGTGAAAGAAGTGTGTGTGTGTGTGTGTGTGTGTGTGTGTGTGTGTGTGTGTGTGTGTGTGTGTGTGTGTGTGTGTGTGTGTGTGTGTGTGTGTGTGTGTGTGTGTGGCATTCAATACCTTGCACCACTACCTCATGGGATGCCCATTTGCCCTTTTACCTTTAGGGTGGCTCATAGACTGGGGACTAAGATGGGCGTGGCTGACTTTCTGGGATTATGTGACAGGTTCAAGTGAGAGCAGGCAGTCGCTGTGTTTCCATCACAGATTTTCGCAAAATAAAAGCAATGTTTCTAAATGTCGACAAAGTATAATTGCGCTTTGAATGTGTTTCCATTGAAGGTTGTTTTGGGCAGGAGCCTCATAACTCCAGTGAAATCTCATCACGCGATACTTTGACGCTCCAAACCTCCTTATAACGTATTCCTTTGTTGTTTCACACTAATGTGGCAGTAATCATTTTTAAGTATAATGCTAAGAAAAGTCCCGGTCTCCTCTTCTGTTTACACGCACCGCGCCGTTTTCTTGTAGAAAAATGGTCATGTGACCAAATACCTCACATCATGTGACCAGGTACATCACGCTCTGTTACGTGTATTTGGGGAATAAGTGTTTCCCTAGCGCTTTTGCGACATATTTCAATATCGAAAACGTCTGAAATTTCTCCTCATGAAGGTGTAAAACTTTTTTGCGACATTTCTGTGTTTTTTCCAATAACAGTTTTTATTGCGCTATTTATATTTTGCGCATTTTCAAGGTTAGAGTCCGGGAGGGACTCTGTGGGTGATTACTCACAGGTGTAGTACATGTGACTGACTAATCACACCAGTTTTATATATATATATATATATATATATATAGGCAGTGGCTGGAAGGGAGAGCTACCGAGCAAGAGGCAGGCTGCATACTTGACACTTTGGCAGAGAAGCAACAGAGCTAAGGAAAACGGTACAAACTTGTGTGTTTGAAGTGTTGGCATTCAGAAAGCAAAGTCAACTGCGTTTGCAGCTTGTCATGCTAAGGGTAATCCAACCTTCTTTTTTTTTCAAACATGTATGAAGTCACGTTAGTGATGTATGTACAAGCGATCACTCTTTTACCTGAATACTATAATTATTAGCAGGAAACACAGCAGATATGACGTAAAGGTAAAGTGTGTATTTGCCCTTTTTCTCATGGGAATACTGATAGTTACTGTAGCTCACTCGCACAAAACATACACACATTCTAATCCTTGCTCTCTGCAGTCCCACGGGGGGTGGATGATGTCACTCACCTGTGCTGCCTCCGGCTCACAAAGGCTCTTTTATGCTTGTACAAACACATGTCTGGTTCACTGTTTTTTCCCCTGTGTGCCACTCACGTGAGCAGAGCGGGTTACACTGAGTGCACATGTGGCTCCTCTCTGCAGGGGCATTCATCATCCACTCGCTGTCTCATTCATCAAACCAGTAAGACAGCCAGGGCTGTTCCTCTCACTTTGTGGGACGAGTTAACGAGACGAATCGGGCTGGGTCAGGCTGGGGTCGCCAGGTTTGCTTTGGGACATGTGAAGAATTTTGGCTTTGTGAATGAGACATCTGTCTACATGAGAGTGTAGTTTGAGCAGCCTGGGAGTCTTTAGCAATGGATGAGTAAAAACACATGTACCACAAAATACACTTTCAGTGCCCTGTTCTGTTAATAGTTGGAAGGTATCTTTTTAAATTTTAATGTTGCCCTAAAACACCTTGGTGCTGATGGTAAAATAATTGTGAGGAAACAGTTTGACGCAAATAGTAAAAAAAAAGGGAGAGATGTACAAGAAGGCATTATTGTCCCATAACTGCTCCTTAACTGTGAGGGAGAGCAGGTCAGCACCTGAGCACTCCATTGTTGTGAAGAGATGAAGTGATGCTGAGACAGGCTTTGAGATGGTTGGAGAAGGAACGGAAGAGGGGGAAGAGAAGTGCCAGGGTGCGGTCCATTAGTACTCCCTGAGCTCAACTGTGAAACTGTGACATAAATCAATTAATTTATTGTTCATTTTATGCTGATAAGAAAGTTTTTTTCTGTGTTGTTTGGAACAAATTATAAACTAATGTTTTTAAATTGGAAGTTATTTCCCTAATCACCGACTTTACTAACCTTAAACCCTTGCCATTTGTCCCAGCGCTAATCCTAACTATTCCCTATTATTAGCTGTACCGCATCATTTCCTGGAACTTGAGTTAGTGCAGTGGTCAAGACCTTTGTCTTTTGCAGGGGAATGATTCTTGGCATATGTTTTTTTTCATCTTGTCATGTTCCGTGTTTCAAGAACCGGACAAAGTGTAAACACGTGTACCACATTTTGTGTGTCTTGGCCCCTGTTGAACCCCTTTGACTGACTCAATGAACCCCTGGGATTCGATCGAACCCAGGTTTAGAACCACGACCATAGACAGAAACACGGTGGGTGCGTTCCAGTAGTCCCTCCTATCTCCTTTCCTTTCCACTTTTCCTTAACCCCCAGAAGTGTTTAAGTTGCAGCCATGATAAGGAGTGTTCCAATTCTCTAAAAGCTCAGGAAAGGAGGCTCAATGCTTTCTTTATCACCTCCTTTAGCCTAGAAAACATTGATGCATCCTTTACCAAAGAAAATGCTGCCCCACAATTCCTTGCGGCGACAACATTTAAAGGGACCCACTCATCCGAGCTTTGACAGAAACTCACAGACTGAAAAGGGATGCATATGCTGTAAGTTACCAATGCAACAATATGCCTTGAACTACTTAATTTGGATTTCTGAGTGTAAGGTGAGTGTGAGCAACCATTGTCAATTTGACTTTCTTTTAGTTTCACTTTTGTAGCCATCAGCCCTAAGAGCTCCTCGTACCATTACAATCTTTAAGCATTTTTTGGTTCCAAGAAATACAGAAAAACATTGCTCGAAGCAGCAAAAAAAAAAAAAAAGAAATTGTGTTTAAATGTGATATTTAACATGATAGACAAACAAAAATTTACCCAAAAAACAAAAGGAACATCGCAAAAATATACATATTAATCTTAGCGGCCAACGTTGTACATCTTCCAACTGCAAAATCGGCAAGGAAGATAGATGTCTTTTCTCTGACACTGACTTCTGGACATAGATCTGTACAAACACATTTAAAATGCAAAAAAAAAAACCCCAACATTCAAGTAATTCCTTTTGAAATACTTCGAGGAACACACATTACCCAATCCAAGCTGTACAAAATGGACTTTTCCTAAACATGCACACAGTGCTCTTTGAATGTCTCTAATAGAGCTGAAGATCTTTGGACAAATCTGACCCGGCCCGTTCAGTCTATATTCTATATTTTACATTTTACATGGTCTCTCGGGTTGGACTCGAGCACTGTGTTTTGATTAGCATGAAAAAAACTCACAAATGGGTACAACATACAAACAGCTTGTTTTTTACTTGTTCTGGTCTTGTCACATAGAGAGCATAGATTACATCATGCTGTAAGGCTGTTTTTTGTTTGAAAAATGAGTAAAAGTAACTCTCTGCTCATTCTACATGTCCGTGGACGGATTTGAATAGTGTCGGGCTGTAACGGATTGGGTTTTAAAAGATCTGCTTCATTCGGTTTAGGATGGGTTTGGGCCATGTTCTGTGGGGTTTGGGCCGTGTCTCGTTAAATTTTTGAGGCCCAATTACAGCTATAGTCTTTATAGGATTTTTGGATTATGGTCCTGGAAAAACTCTCATCTGGTGTGGACTGCACCATTCCATGCTCCACAAAGCCAGACATAATTGACCATCTAAGTACAACAGGATCCACCAGATACTTATAATCAACCAACACTCACGGCATTTGTCATTACTAGAAAAAACCATTGCAGTAAATCTGAAAAATAAGCAGGCTATGAACATTAATCAGTGGTTAGCGTTACTATGAGAACCGTTAATGGTGGAAAAACTATCTCCAAGACAAAAAACCCAAAAGGACATTTTAAATGACATTTGGTCACCTTTTATTAACTTGTTAAATTTGAGCTCTCTCTGCCTTCTGTCTGTTAGTGTGTGCCATTTCTATACATAACTACATCCACAGTAAGAACAAAAACAAAAAACACTTCTACTGGTATTCAATCATACGTAGTTATTGATCCTTGGCAGGTCAGACCTTGTGCATGTGTTTAGTTGTTTGAACCACCTTAGTTGAAATGTTGGTTTCTGGACAGGTTACAAACAGGTGACTGGTTGGTCTTGCTGCTTGGGGTCAGGGTTGCTTCTGGTTTGAGATGTGTCATTATCACTAGTCCTGCATTAACTCAGTCCTAGAGACAATGTTCACTTGTCCAATGAGTGGTGGTGGGGAGGAGGCTGCAGGGTGCTCTCGTCACTTACCTGCTCGGCTTCCCCTGCCCCTCTGTTCCTAGTCCGTCTTGGTTTCCTGCCTTACCTTTACACACCCCTCTGTAGGGTTGGCCTACGCTTTCTAGCGGCCCTGGGGTCTGGCTCAGGGAACCGGGAGCTCCCTCTGGTTGGTTGAGTGGCCTTCTGCGGAGTGCTACTGAGAGTCTCCTCTTTTGTATTCCCTCTGTGATGGTGACATGACATCGCCAGTGAGTTCTTCGACCACGGGGGACCTTCACTGGCTCACCTTTTAGAGCGCACCACACCTTAGACCCCGCACTTTTCGTGTATGTGTGACAGAGGTACACTCATATTTACATTAGGGTCATTGTGGCTGGGTACAACGGCTTTGACTCATGTGTTCATGTGATCAAATAAAGAGGAAAATACAGACAAGATTAGAAAAGAAGTAAAAAATAATTTAAATGATTACAATCATATTTGGGTTTTCTCTCCTGCATGTACACTCTGACAAGACAAGAGCTCTTTAATCCTTTTGTGAGTATCGCTCAATAGCTGAGTGCATGGAAACACACTGACTGTTGTTTTACCACTTATGCGGTTTCCGGCCCAGGGACTGGACGAGCCCTAGTTCCTCAATGGAATACTTTTTGATGGCCAAAGGAAACAATGGTGGAAGTTCTGCTGGAGGAGGGAGTTAATATAAGCCCTAAAGGTTCCTCTCATACATATTTGCCAATATGTCTTCTTTCTTCAGGATGCAATCATCCAATCCACCAAACACCAAACAAGAGTCAATGACAGGAAAAGTTGTTTGGCTTTGGATGAGGTTTGATGAAGTTTTGTCACATTTTTCATGGGTACAGCCCACATACTGTACTATGCTCTACTGCTCAACTCAGAAATGCATGTTCTTTACAAATGTGGCATCATTTCAACAGGAAATAAACAGGCTTTTCACTTTAAGATTTATTACCAAGAAAACAAAGCAACAATCCACCAAACATTTTACTATTTATTTCCTAACCTTTTGTGCTAATTCTATCTACATTATATAATAATGTACATGCAGAACAGCCATGCAAATATGTTTAGTCTATCTACTGGAACCCACAAGCTGGTCTTTGTGTTTTATTTCCTCAGTGATCCTATTTTGTTGGCTATATACCCAGGAATAGGTAGGTCATTCTGCTTTCTCCTTTTTAAACAGACAGGTTGTGTTGTTCAAACCATGAATAGCTTCAACACAGCAGGTGTAGAGATAAGCCTCTGATTGGTGTGAATGTGTGCCTGCACGTACAGTATGCTAACAGGCACGTCCACCTGCCATATACCAAATAAAGCTTCTGGCTGTCCTACTTTATAAATGTAAAAACTCGTGCAGTCACACTCAGCTTCAAGCAGGGTCTACATGTTTGGGTCTTGATCCCTACCTATTAGTTGCTAGCTATTTGGAATTTGAAACTTTATTTAGGATGGTGTTCAGGTGAAGTTTTGTGTATCAAAGTTTGTTCTGGGGTTTGTATGGTTCTCCTGTGTATTCCTCAGTAAGTAGTTTGATGTGTTTCTTCCATTGGTGTTTCTGTTAAATGCTTTTGTTTTTTTCTTATAAGAACAGTTTGATACAATGTTCCCTTTGATTACAGCCTTTCCAGGTTCCCAGAGTCATGTTAGGGATACATCTGGGGAGTCGTTTGTTATGAGAAAGTCTTCACATTTTTTTCCTTTAATTTCATCAAATTCACTGTCATTGAGTTAAAAAGTTTTAAAGAGCCACAATTATGATGTTTATAGGTTTGAGTTACACTACATGGTGAGATATACAGGGGCACGTTGTGAGTTTCACCACCTAATGAAGCAATTTTCTCCTCTCATAAACATAAACCACCAGTGAAAAAAGCCGGTGTGATTAGCAATGTTGGGAACGTTACTTTAAAAAAGTAAATAGTTATAGTTACTCACTACTTGATATATTGAGTAATGAGTTGGTCGTTAGCATAGCATAGATTGTTCTTTGGAGGTTTTAAGGTATAGAGGGCGTGGCTCAATTGTTCCAAGAGCTCCACCCATAACCAAGGCTTTTTTCTTCAATATCCAGCCTGGTCTCCTGTCCCAAAACCTTGGGGTTTAATTACTTTAAATGATTGAAGTGTTAGCATGTTTCTAGAGTACCAGGTAGCAAAATGTACGGCCATTGAAAATGATAATATTGATGAAGTGGCCCCGAGTTTCCATATGCTAGTTTACAGAGACAGTTTTAACATCCCTTTTTAGAATAATTCCTCTTCCTCTTCCGAACATGGAAGCCAGTGGGACAGAGTTTAGATCAGCTGAAAGGTATGTAAACTTTAGCTCCATCACCAGGAGTAATCAGAGCCTAATCCAAATAGTGATAGGAAAGAGCCACCTTCTTTTGTGGGATTCTGTCAGAATGAACTAGGGGAGGTGATGTTGCTGTTACTGTGAGGGGGTTGGAAGTGTCTGTGTTGGTGGGAAAAAGCTAAAGTGCTCTGATTCGGTGCAAGTCCCAGCTTAATGCACTAACCCTCCACATTTTAATACAAGTCTATAAAAAGCTTCTAAATGAGAACACACCCTGCTTCCATTTATGTGGGTTGTGAAAAGGGTTTCTTTTCAATATGAAAATATCCCACGTCATCATCAAGGTACTTATATTTGAAAGTCTGTGCTCTGTCATGTTTTTACACGTACCACTGTGCTCAAGTTTTATTTTTAGAGCTCTCAAAGCCTTCTTGCCCGTTTGAGTAAGATAATCTTTTTTCAGCTTCTCTGCTATCAAGCTTGTATATAAATAGAGTTTTATTGCATAATCAACTCCCCAATAACAAGGATATATCATCAGCATGAGTTATATTAGTTCTAGAGTTGAAAGACTTGTTTTATGACCCTGAGAGGATGGAAAAGGAGGTTTCGGTGTTGAAGAGAAACTGACCTGCTTGCTCTGAGTCTTATCTGACAGGACCAAAGGCCAACAGGCTTCACTGCAGCAGAGCGCTGAAAGACAACAGGTACAGGGACAACAAATATGTGTAGAAAATGTTTTTTTTTTATTCAAATTGTGCCCATCAACAATGTTTGATATCATTGTAACAAATGAAAATATAATTGTTGTTGCTCTCATTTTGAGTCATAAATCCACAGCTAAAGCAACATTCACGGCAGCAGGCTGCTTCTCATTGGTTTACCTGGAATCCAGTGGACTGCCAGCAGTGTGGTAATGTTTGTTTGACTGATTCATTTGTCCTTGAGGGATTATTTTTGTTGTACTTGTTACTTTGAGTAATCATACCGTATCTCTTACGAGGGAAGGGAGCGGTGCCTGGAGCAGTTGGCATAGCAACAAAACAAGAAACCAGCATGGACTGAAACAAAATTCTCATTATAAAAAACAAAGAAAGACCACCACCTCGGGGTTTGCAATGAAGTACCTGCCGAAGAGCACAAAACATTGGTCCAGACATAGTGGAGACAGTTGAAATTAACTATAATAAGAAGACTTCAATTACCAAAAGGGGATTGTGAGATGGTTTAGTGGATCAGAGGTTAGGGAAGATGCTTTAATGTAGAACAAAAGTTTTGTTCTATGAAAACTTGAAACATGAGATTTCATTCGGCTGGAATTTTTAAGAAAATCACTACAAAAAAAAATTGTAGAAAGTAATAGAACACATTCTTAAAATAACGTCTACTCACCGCAAAAATATATTAATATATTACACACATATTCACATGATATACACATTGATAAATGAGGGATCATATTGATTATGGAATATATACTGTATTATTTGTTATGACTTGATGTGCCAAATGTTGTGCTCTGAGCAAATTGTGTTTACAAGTAAATAAATCAATTAAAGACTGTCCATTATGGAAATTCTCAGCTCTCGTGTTGAAACTCAGGCACTTTTAATAGTTTTTACTACTCAATACTACATTTCCCCCATTAAAGCATCCATTCTGCATGTTTCAATACAAACATAAAGAGTGATGATTTTTGTGTGTTTGTATGGCGACACAGTGGCCTTAAATAGATTACATGGTTGTATCAGAGCAGAGGTCAAGGCTGATGTTCCTGGTGAATCAGTGCTTTCTGACTCATGCTGTCAGACCACAGGTGTGGCTTCTCGTGTATGTGTGCTGTCATTGGTAGCTTCAGTGTTATCATCACAGCCTCATGTGGAAGGACTATTAATTGTTGCAGCGCATAATAAGGAAGGAAATTTATTCCGAGTGACATAACTGGGATTTTTAGTAATTTGTCATCAATAACTGCATTGATTAACAATAACTATACAGTACACTGTCACAAATGTATGTGTATATGTAATATATGTTTACGTAGTTCCATAAATAGTTTTTTTTTCCTAACGTAAATTTATTTTAAAGATTAGTGTAAACATCTAGCTTACCTGATTTTTTAACGTAGTTAAGGCCAACATTAATTTATTTAAACACCATGTTGATATCTATGTATTGTATACAGGATGTATTGCTTTGAATTTTTTTTAATGTTATTAAACTTGTATGGTATTAATACGAGCAATCACATCCCAATGTTTCTTGACATACTAATAGCCATACAACTTATTCGCATACAACCACAAGTCCAGGTGTGTCGTGAGATTTTGTGACAACCATAGATTATTATTTAGGGCCCTATAAAATCCACATTAACAGAATCACGGAAGGAATCACAGAATCGACCGATGAAAACAAAATCCACTGTTGAATCTGGAAATTGAGAGAATCGGCATGAAATGTCGTCACCGTGAGGCAAGGAACACTTTTTTATGGGGAAATGTTTCCGGGGACCACTCATTTGGTGCACCATCCACCCCCCTCCCATCCTGACCACAATAAACACTGCCTACACCACCCAAAACTATCTAAACTGCCAAAAAAAACTACGCAAATCATCATTGACTCCTAAATACAGAGCCGACCAGTGCCTGCTTAACTTTGCTGTGCCTGTGAAACTCCATCCATTTCTAGTCAAGCGCTGCATCGCTCCATGAAAGCATGATCAGCTTTATTCAGCTTCACCTGCTGAGAGCGTTTGAACAACATCTCATCAGAGCTCCAGAAAATCTGTGGGAAAAGTTGTTCTATTGTTGTGGACGAGACCATCAATGTCAGGGATTGTAGAGTCTGAAACATCGTAGGTTAATAACAACTTCTGATACTGTTAAATATTCTGGTCCCTAGTGGTGAAATAACTGACGCGTCCTTGGGTTCATTTATTTTTGTTTAATCATTACGGTCTCGAATGATGTCATCAGGATCATTTAAATTAGTTTTATCAAAACTTAATCAATAAACCTGCTCAGATTCAGTAAACAATTGATTCCAGAAATTTTCAATTGGGTGACATTATTGCTGTTCTCATACATCTTTACATGGATTATTCTGACTGCTCCTTTTTAATTATTTCATGTCACTACAACTTTTTGACAAACATTTTTGTTTAATTATGGGTTTTTTATTCATTAGTATTTATTTCGTTTCCTCGTAGAGGTCAAAAATGAATATTTTATTTAAAATTTGATTAATATTTCTAAAAAAAAAAAAAAAAAATGGAATTAAAAAAAATGAATGTGGAAAACACAGAATTTGGGGAAAAATAAAACAGATTTACACTACACAAAATCATTGTATCATCATGTATGTACTCATTTCCTAATACAGATGCAAACTATACCAAATTTGTTTCTGAAATATTTCATTAATAAATATTTCATGAGTAATATACTGTATATAATAATATATTGTATACAGTTTATGAGGAAAAATATTTATCTTTATATAATCAGAATAGCTGCATTGAACACAATTTTAAAAAGCTTTGACAGAGAGGATTTTGTTTAGAATTTGAATATCACAAACGTTTTTGATCAAACAAAAACATTAAAATGCAAATGTCTTCGTATGAAGTGTAAGTCGTGTTAGGCGGAGAAAAGGCCCCTTAGGAGTAAATGCGTGACTTGATCCACCAGAGCTACCGGAGCCAACATTTTGTTGGGTCACAGATTTTGTCATAACACCCATCTACAACTTGGGGAATAATGGCAGCCGCCGTCTCTCAAACGTCTGCTGCTGGTGGTTATTAGTGTCTCTGTAAAACACACACACACACACACCCACCCCCTCCTTGAGGGGAAAAGGACAAGCAGCCGTAATAACACTCAACGTTTCTAATAGTCTTTATATGATCAAAGTAAGACCTGCCAGTAACCAGAAGGAACACGCTGTCCTAAACCCAGTACACCGCAACATGTTATTATTTGTCCTACATGTAAGAATGCCAAACTATCATACTAAAAGCCTTTTGGATAAAAGGTGCCATAATAGCTTGGCTGTTGAGATTACATCACCTAAACATTTCATTTATTAAGCCATTCAGCTGTTTGCATGATGTCATAGTTTTTACCTTTCACAGCTAAATACATGCATGAAGACTTTAAGTACAATCTAACAGCTGTGTGTCATATTTATCCATTTGGTTCAATTAAAACCAAGGCTTTCTTTGAGTGTTCCTTGTTGTTGTATTTCTCTTTTCTTTTTTTTCTTTGCATTCACCTTTTCTGTGAACTAAAGTTGTGCACACTGACTCAGAGCTTCAGCACCTGGACTTAAGGCCTGACACCTGCAGTGACATCACTGTGGAGGAGTGTCCACACAGTGATTGAAGTTTACCTCCAAAGCAACAGAAATGGAACTGAAGTGATGTAATGCTGATGCAGTGTTTGTGTTAAGAAATCATGCTCAAAATTGAATTGTGTCAACTCACCTGCTTTTGTCTACCTGAGTTTGCTCGGGGGTATAATAACATGTTCTTCACTAAAAAAGCACCACAGGTTTCCTCTGTGTTCTTAGATGTTTTGTTCTGGGATTTATGAAAAAGCTGCTTGGGGGCACCGGCTCCCCTGCAAAGACTTTCATTTTGAACACATCTCACGGAGTATGTGTATTATCCTACTGTAGCAATGTATTTGTCTTTTCCAAGTTCTCCACAATGTCAATGGTGTGTTTAAAAGAATGGTTTCTGAAGGTGGTCGTACATACAGTATACTAGCTGACCATAATCTCATAAGCCTAGCTCAAATCTCTGTGTTTGCTTTAGGCGCTGGGTTCACAGCACGCTGCCATTGATGAAAGTTCGACACTGTAGGGGCGAACATGTGAAGTGCCTTTATGAAGCTGCATTCTTGGCTAATCCAAGGGAGCCAGGCTCAGATTATCCAGCAGGAGTATGGGACTGATTCATTCCAGTATGTTTATTCAAAGCACCGATAAGTGTTAACATTAGTAAAATGCTTCTCGACAAAAACTTCTTACAGACTGAGGGACACTTGTTTTTACCTTCAAAGTGATGAATGCTACAGATTGTCAAGTGGTGAAGAAACAGCCCAACAGGATGTATTTTATCTTCTATAGCTGCATACTAAGGCTTGTTGTGATAGGGAAAGGTCAGGAAAAATTGTCCAACAGATGTAGTTTTTATTGTAAGAAAAGTACAAGTTCAGACGTGTTGATAAATGTATGGCTGTCTAATGCTCATTAAAAAATACACACAATATTTTTAAAGACCGATGGAGTTTAATTTAACCTACCATCAGTGAGAAAGTAAAAAAAGTTCCATTCTAGCTACTTTGATTTGTTTTTGTATAGAAATATCATCTAGCATTTTGTCCTGTACTAATAATCCCCTTGGTTGAAATACATCTCTAAATTTGGTCTGGAACAGTCAGGGTGCTGACAAGAAGTCATTTAACCAAAAAGCAACCTCCACACTTTGTAATAACCACAATGTGTAGAAAAACTATTTCAAAATATACCAAATGTATTATAACACATTACATTCTGATCTTTTCCATAACAAAATGCTTATTGGCTTGTGTGTAAAATACACACTAACAACTGGCTTAATCCTTTATATCACTGGGAAGAATAATTTACCAAGCACCGGATTGGTCAGCCACCCATAGTAAACACATTAGTTTTATTCTATGTTTTATTGCAACTTCTGAGACTTTGGGGGTCCCAATACATATTTTTTGGATGCTAAACAATGTGAATGTTGACCCTCCTCAAACTCATGTTTCACTAGTGTTCAGTAGATGTTCTGTATTGGTCCATGGAGTATGTCAGACTTTATGTCCAGTAAACAGGTCAACCCACATCACTTCATTTTGTAAGGCGTGGCAGTTCACTAAGTGTTGAAACTACTGCTTTGTGCTTCCTTCCTCTCTGGCTGCTGTGTCTGGTATCAGTAATACTATTGTGAATGAAAGCGCACCACAATACTTTTTTTTATTTCAATAAGTGTCGTACTTGCAGGAAAGGTGGCGGTGTTGCTGCCATCTTTAAATCCATATTTCAGTGCAAAGTAATAACATTTGGTGATTGTATCTCCTTTGAATATATGCCGTTCTTAGTAAAGGGTGATTCAAGAGTTCTGTTTTTAGTCCTACAGACCTACAAAATATTCTGGAGAATTCATGGATTGAGTTTGCGGAACTGCTGTCAGTTGTATGCACTGAATACAACTTTTTGAATAATAACAGGTGAGTTTAATATTCATAAAGACAATAACATGGACAATACTGCCAAGGAACAATATGCTTTAATGGACACTTTTGGTCAAGGTCACACTTTGGATCTGATTATCTCTAAAAGTGTTGATATCTCTGCTGCTGATGTAAGAGACTTAGCTCTATCTGATCATTTCAGTTTTTTTTTTTTTATTAGAGACTGTAACAACCGTGCACAGTTTATGGAAGCCATAGCAATGACACCAACCTTGAGTGTTGTGATAGTTGATAATCTCTTAGATGAGTTTAATACAAAAGTCTGTAATGTCATAGATGTGGTGGCTCCAATCAAAACTAAGAGAAAACCAAACACAGAAAACCCCTTGGAGGAGGACTGAGATAATGCAGAATTTGAAATCTGATTGTAGAAGAGCAGAGCATAAGTGGAGAACAACAAAACTCCAAAAATTTATCTAGAATTGTACAAAATAAGTCTGTGTAAATTCAATGATGGCTTGTTTAAAGCGAGGTAGCAATACTTTTTTGAAAGTCTTGCTAAAAAAATCAACAACTTTTGCACGTTGTTTTCTGTAATTGAAAAGCTCATAATCAGCCCAGATCAGATAGCCCCTGAATTACTGTCAACTGGAAAATGCAATGAATTTGCTTTATATTTCAATAAAAAAAATACAATCAATAAGGTCAAATATCAGACCAAATCAGCAAAATAACAGCTTCAACCACTGAATCAACTACAATGTTAGAGTTTATTACAGTGAACCCAAAAGCAATAGAGAAGACTGTTCAGCAGCTGAATCCATCAACATGCTGCCTTGACACAATACCCTCAAACTTCTTTAAAACTATTGGAAACTCATTTGTCACTGATTTTTGTCTAATTGGAAACTAATCGGAAAAGTAATGCAATGGTTTAAGTCCTACTCGGAGGAGCAAAGTTATTTTGTAAGCATTGGAAACTTTGAATCTGACAGATTACCAATGTCCTGTGGGGTTCCTCAGGGCTCTGTTTTTGGACCCCTTGTGTTTAGCCTTTATATGCTTCCTTTAGTACAAATTCTACAGAACTGTAAGGTTGATTATCAGAGCTACGCAGATGACACACAACTAAATCATTGAACCCAGATGACTATGGTCCCATTGAAGTGTTGTGTGACTGCTTAGAAAAAGTAAACTGCTGGATGAGTGAAAACTTCCTTCAACTAAATCATTTCAAGATGGAGGTGATTGTCTTTGGTAACAAGGAAAAGAGGACAGCTGTCAGCAAGTATCTTGAGTCTTGATCTTTAAAAGCTAAAGACCAAGTCTGAAACCTTGGTGTTCTGATTGACTCAGATCTTACATTCAGCAGTCAGATCAAATCTATCACAAAAACAGCCTTTTACCACCTAAAGAGCATCTCCAGAGTGAAAGGTTTAATGACTCAGAAAGATCAGGAGAAACTGGTCCATGCTTTTATCTCCAGCAGACTGGACTATTGTAATGGTCTTCTGACAGGAATCCCCCAAAAGAGCATCAAACAGCTACAGCTGGTTCAGAACGCTGCAGCTCAGGTCTTAACCAGAACAAAGAGGTCAGAGCACATTACTCCAGTTTTAAAGTCTTTACACTGGCTCCCAGTCAGCCTCAGAATAGACTTTAAAGTTCTGCTGCTGGTGTATAAATCTGTGAATGGGTTTGGTCCAGAATACATCAGTGAGATGTTAGTCAGGTATGAACCCAGCAGGTCTCTTAGATCTATGGACACAGGTCAGATAGTGGAGACCAGAGCTCACAGTAAACATGGTGATGCTGCTTTTAGTTGTTATGCTGCAAAGAAGTGGAACAAACTGCCAGCAGAGCTGAAGTCAGCATCACATGTGAACATATTTAAATCAAAGTTTTTCTCTATTGCATATGATTGAGAGAGAGATTTTTGGTCATGTTGTTGATGTCATGTGTTTGTTGATGATTTTAAATGTTTTTACTGATAATTTTAAATGTTTTTTTTGCCGCTAATTTTAATGTTACTATTGATTTTAAGCTGTTGAATCTTTTCCGTTGCACTTTTTGATCATGTAAAGTGCACTAAGTTGCCTTGTGTATGAAATGTGCTATAGAAATACATTTGCCTTGCCTCTCTTTCAGTTCATAATCGTTTTTTCCATCTTGTGCTTGCTGATGAAGAAATGTTGGGTTTTTTTTAAATAATGCTATAAAGCTATAACATGCTTTGTGAAATTGTTTGAAATTAAACATCTGCCAGACTGCTCCCTGCAATATGGAGCCACTGAGCTTTTTTGCACCGTAAGCTTTTTTCCAGATGGTTGTGTGCCTGCTTCCCTCATCTATCCATCTTCAAAGATGAGTAAAGTCTATATAAAAGCTAAAAGAGCAATTACAGTCACACACACACTTTCACCCCGACAGTTAATTACAGACTCCCATTACATGTTAATGAACTATTGGAGGACACCGACAGGGCCGGAGTGAGACTCATTTTCAGCCCTGGAGCTTCATACCTCAGACCGGCCCACTTTAGATCAAAACATATTATTATAAAAATCATGTTCTAACCTTACATGTTGAGTCTACAATAGCATACTGTTCTGTAAAGCCTTGTATTTCAGTGTATTGTTCTAAACTATTTCAATTCAGTGCAGGTAAGGGTTGCTTCATAATGTAGAATTACTGGTATTTCAAAATGAGCGCACATCTCCAACATTAGTCTTTACAACACGTCCTTTACAAAAATAGAATTTACACCTGTCAATGAAGGCAGTTGTTACAAACCTTTCCTTTCAAATTTGGACTATTTTTCAAATTTCATAGAAAATAATGTACAATTTGCAATCCCATATTTTACATCATATTTTGAGATCTTTAGGACATGCCCACTTCAGCTATAGTTAATCACCTGCTTCATTTATTAAAAACAAGATGGCAAATCAAATGCACAGATAAATTCATTAATTATTCAATATTAATTATTCAGAAAAATTGAGTTTTAATTCAGATTCTTGTTAAGCTGATGGGCTGTGGGGGTGCAAATGGGAGGGGGTGTGGCCGTGCCTCATGCATCTGTAGTTCCTATGTCTATACCAGGGGTCCAACACTTATATCCTGAAGCAGCTTTGCTAACGAGTATCCCAGCTGTGTTGGAGCAGGGACACATTGAAAACCTGTTGGACCACCAGCCCTCCAGGACCGCGTTTGGATGCCCCTGAAACTTCCAAGTACCTGCAGTCTGGGGCTTCTCAAAACTGACAGAGTGCACGTATGTAATGAGTCAGCAAAAAAAGGAAAGAGCTGCCAGTGGAGGAGCAGTGACTTTGGTAGTGTGATCAACCGAGTGTTACGTTTGGGGATTGCACGTAAACACTGGTGTCACGGACTTAGTTTACCTCGTACTGAGATTGATTATGAGCATATATGCGCATGGGCGTGCATGCGCACTACCAGAAAATAAATTTTTGCTAAAAAAATAAATAAATAAATAATAACAACTAAGTTTTATTTATTTTTGTTTTCAAAGTGAATGGGCACGTGTTTTATTAGGTTAGGGATAGAGTTAGAGTTAGGGTTGCATGCGCATATATGCTCATAATTGATCTCAGTACGAGATGAACTCAGTCCGTGACACCGGCCCTCGCAGCCCAATCATCAGACCAGCCCACCGGGAATTGTCCCAGTACTCCTGATTAGCCACTCTGGGCCTGCAGGACACCGAAGTAAGCCTACCCGGGCTTAGGGACAGGATTGAGACATGGGCCCCATTTATTCACCGAGCATGAAAACGGGTGCAAATTTGAGTGCTCGTACAACAGGACTCACGTGTGATTTATAAAACATTCGTATTTGACCAATCCAGGTGTAAAAATGATCGGGTGTTGATAAATCCAGTGGCTGAGTTTGATCGTCATTAACACATTACACCCTTTATTAGTGCTGGTTTAGAGGCCCCGCCCACTGAGGTCAAATAATAACACTGGCAAGAAAAGAAAGGAAATCCTTACATATGAGGTAGAGCAAAACAAAGACGTGCTTTTTGACAACGCGAAAACTGGACTTAAAGGTATGGTTTCGCACCATTCCTGTGTTTTCAGCATTTTGCTGTTTTCTGCGTGTTTGCCCCTGTTGGTTTCCATATAAAGGAGCTCAGAAAAACACTGAGCAGGTGATGTCTGCCCCGCAATGTGCAGTGCAAACAAACCTCACAGCAAAGATCCTGGGGAGTCATACAGAAACCTCACCTTGTTTCCACGCTTTAGGCAATAAATAACACATTAAAATAAATTAATGAAACCCTTAAATACATTTTCCATGATTTTTCCATGATTTTACATGATTTTACACTTAAAGTCTGTGTAAAGCAAATTCGACCATTTTCTTCAAAACATATCAAATAGGTCATAAATGTATTCCTTAAAACATGTTAAAAAGCATTCAACAATTTAGAATTTCATTGTGGAGCTAGGCCTCACAAACTGTGCTTCAAATTTATGTGTTCAGGATTTAATGGGCAGGTCAGAAATCATAGCCGTGTTATGTAACAGAGCCATCACAGCCCGGAGTTGCTGCTGGACATTGCGGCGCTTCAAGCAGATTTGGGAGCCTGTCCAGAGGCGGATTGTGTACTGGTCATTCCCTTGGAGCGAGCGGGAAATCTGCATGTACTCGTCATTCAAGAACGCCGGAGAGCAACGAGCCGCGGACTCCATTCCGCCAGGGCATCGCTCTGCTGGAGGGTGACTGGGTGGACAACGTCCTGCAAGTTGGTGTGTAACTAGGTCTAACCGCGCCAAACCCTGACCCGTGAAAATCAAACAGCCACTAAATGATGATTATACATTTGAATGAGTGTAAAAGTGACAACAAAGAGCTGTAGGCTGACTGAGTCCGTTTCTGGCTCTGATGGCTCAAACAGGTACGGCTGGGTCCGGCTGATGACACGCTAGCTTCCATTACAGTACACGGATGTGTATGTACATGTATCCACTCCGTCACTCACATATACACATATTTCCCCACTGCGGGATGAATAAAGAATCTATCTATCTATGTCTTTGCTGTAATTCATCCATTTTTTATTAGCTTCTTCTACTAACACCTCCAATTCTGCTGCTTCAAATTAATTTTTTCCCTTTTGCGCACTCAGCTTTCCTTCATGCTCCATGTTCAACATAACACGTACAAAACACTTATTTAAATATGGCGGTCTCTACCACAATCCTATTGAATTGCTCGCAGCAGGTGAAGAAACTGCGTCAATAAAGGACTTAGGGAAGCAACTAGTTTACCAGCCTCTATTTCAGATTTTAGTGACTCCGCCCCTTAGTGTGTTCTTAGACTCAATTTAAGGTTTTTATTTTGTGTTTTTGTAGTCATTTTTGCATATTTTTTATGACGTTTAGTATATTTTTCTGTTTGTTGTAGTTATTTTCAGTCATTTTGTGTGTTTTTTTGACTAACTTTGTCGGTTCTTGGCATTATTTTGTGTGGGCCAAATATAGACCAAGGGTGGCCCCCGAGCTGCCTGTTTGTTGCCCATGCCTGGTTTAACACATGCACTCAAGCTGAAAGACAAATTTCAATGAGCCCTCATTCATTCTTTACACCCATCTTATTTTGGACCATCCTCACATCAGTGATGTATTTAAGCTCTTGTTTTGCATCAGCGTACTGGCCTTCTGTCAACCCCAGTGTGAATAAATATTTGGGTCAATACAGGCACCTGAATGGACTTGGAATACAGTGTGTTGTTTATGAGCACCACTCTTTCAGGACAGGTCTGTTTTTTAAAAACAATCTTTATCTCTACTGCAGTGCTGGAGTACACACTATCATAATGTTTTATAATCTAGGACCACATACAACAACCTTTGTGCAGGAAGAATCATTGATGTAATCTAACTCAATGTTGTTAAACAACGTTAGTATCAGTGTGTCTGACCATGTGTGCTTTTTAATTCTACCAGTTGTTTGCTTGAAATATCACATATTGCTGAAGGAAAGCTGTATTTTATGTCTAGTAAAAACTCAAAGCTTTTCTAGTGCTACTAGTAACAAAATTGTTGACTAGTAGCAGATTTTGCTTTCAGGTCTACTTGTGCACTAGTGGGCTGAAAACCTAGACTAGAAAAACAAAATGTTTGTTTACCTGCACGACTCGGAAACTCAAGTAGTACTAATATCATTTTTGCACTACTAGTAGTACTAGTGACACTTTTTGCTTCACGAGTAAAGTGTAATCGCGCACTAGTAAACCAGAATTGAGTGCATGTACTCCAAATATGAATACAAGTAGAGTTTAGCTATAGTTGACATCATTATTACTATATTTTTTGCTTTATTATGCAAATGTATATGGTTTTCCATACAGAATACTTTCGATACTTAACAACTTGCCAGTTACCGACGATAGACTGGGTTTATGATCCAATACAATAGACAAGTAATTCTCAAACTTTTTTGCCTCAAGTACCCCTTATTTCTGAATACAAGAACCCCCTTTGTCCGACTACAACGTTTTGCTCGAAAATCTATGAAAAACATCTAGAGAGCATAAGGATGGAGTGATAACACACATTTTAAAGAAAATAATGTTGTAAATAAGTAGAAATAAACTCTATTTAGTGCCTCCTGAATAGAATCATTTCTATAGTCTTTATCATTTCGTCCTCTCGACCCGTGTGGTGTGGAGTCAAGACTGACGCTTGTATTTTCAGTTCATGTTTTAATCAAGATCATTTCCATCATCATTATTATGATTATCATTTTCACTAAAAATAAACATTATAAAAACCCCTATTTTTAATGCTTTCATTTGTAAATTTTACACCATCTCTCTCTCGCTCTCAAGTACCCCCTGTAGTGCCATTGCATACCACTAGGGGTACACGTACCTTCATTTGAAAAACACTGCAATAGATGACAATGTACGGTGGCTGGGAAGTGTCAGGTGAATGCATTTACAGAAACGAACACAAATGCAAACAGGTCACAACACGAATGCAAACAGGTCACAACACAAATGCAAACCGGCCACAACGGAAGTGTTTCCGACGGACCGGTATTACAGTCGGACAGTTGGACGGGTATTATGATTTGATAGCCTGATATGAAAAATATGAGTATCCTAATCAACTTTCACTTACTTTCATACGCGTTTCGATGTCTTCTTCTTGTTCTTAACTGTTCTGGTGGGTTAAAAACATCCGCCAGAAACGTGTCCGTCTGTAATACCGGTCCGTCGGAAACACTTCCGTTGTGGCCATTTTGCATTCGTGTTGTGACCTTTTTGCATTTGTGTTCATTTCTTTAAATGCATTCACCTGACACTTCCCGGCCACCGGGTTTCCGCAACGGAAGTGTTTCCGACGGACCAGCCACCATAAAAATAGGCTCGCGATAACAATTCAATATGATATATTTGGAAAGGAAAGGTTAGCTGTAAAAATAATCATGACTTTTTCTGTATGACATACTTACATACTTACTCTGTGTGTGACCTTTTAAACTCAATAAGAATATAAACAATAAAAACAAACCATAACAATCTGGTGTGTAGTATATCATGTGTTTGTGGTTTTAGGTGTAAAGGTGGCAGTGGTTGGGGAGTGGACAAGGAGAGTGAAGGTCAGCGTCATCAAAGCTCTCATGTCAAAGTGTCAGAAGCAGCAAAGTTTCCATACGTGAGTCGATAAAGTTACCAATCGAAAACTAATCAGCAGCATTTGGCCAAAGGGGAACAGCGTGACACAACCAATGAATGTGATGATGAGTTCTTTGAGTGACAGTGTGACATGTGGGTCAGTCATTACTATCACATGTCGTACTGCACTGTCCTTTAGAAGAGAGAGAGTGGCAGGGAAAGCTATCCAAAAAGAAATGCTGGTGAAAGCTGCTTTTAATAGCTGCTGTTTGTGCTGTGGTTGCTTTAGAGGCCCTGTAACTTAAAGGAGTACAAGTGGGTTTTATGAGCTGGGGATTAAACTACAGGCTGTAAAACATCAAAGTTGCTGAAGCATAGTGTATATGCAGTTACTTAGAGACAGTATTGTTTGTCTGTTGCAATGTTCTCTTGTCTAGACCACTGCAGAAACCCCAATAACAGAACGGCTTTTCAAATAGCCCGTACTTACTGTGTTTACAGCTAAAAGTTCAGTGAACCCTGAATCAGACTTTAACAGCTGTGACACAGAATCTGAGCTTTTATCTCTCCAGCCCGTTCTGTCCACTCAACAATGATAGTCATGTTGCGTGTGATGTTGACACAGCAAAGCCTGCCTTTGATTTTTCTGATGTGGGTCAAACGATGACGAACAGGCTGTGGATGGACAGTAGTTTATTAGGACAGATGGAAAAGGTAGAAGACTGAGATGTAACTCAGATTTCATCACTGAAACATGATCATGTTGACATGCATTTGAACATGAAGCCACCCAGGCAGCACAAACAGCAGTGGCAAACCTTTTAACTGTCTGCAAACACGGGCTGCTACTGTAAACAAAGCCAGGAGAGAGATGAGCTCTTAAAGGCCTGTAATACTAGGAGCTCACGTGAAAGCAACATAAACAATCAATGAGGCTCCATCCTAAACACAGACCTCAGCCAACTGTTCACATTTCAACACAGAGACAGTAAGCATGTGTAGCACAGCACTAACACAGCAGCTGACCAACCATGCACAGGGCCAAGCAGTGCCTGAGTCTAAATCAGGGGTCTGCAACCTTTACTCTACAAGGAACCATTTAACCTCATCTCACCTGGATTTAAGTCCTCCTGGAGCCAAAAAAAAATCTTCTCAATGAAGACAATACAGTGAATTAAATTATATACAGTTAAAATTATATAGAATCATGTTTGGTTTCATTTGAATTTATTTATATTGATCATGTAAATGGAAACTTAAAAACAAATTTAAAATAAAATTTAAAAAATTGACATCAAGAAATAAAACAGTATCTTGCATCTTCAAATTCTTATGCATCTCAGTTTACATGAACACAATGTTATATAAAGAAGTATTTTTTTATAGTTAATTTATTTGAAAGGCTACAAAAAGTCACTTGAATTTGATAACACATGATCATGTGATCAACACATGTTAATTGCTCATTTCTTGCCACACATAAAGCATGCATATTTAACCAGCACATTGGTGGTTAAATGAATCTGTTCCCACACAATTAAATTTTCTTCCAGAATAGTGTTTTTGTTGGTTTAGTTATTTTACCAGAGATTTAAAACGTAAGGTTAGCCACAGGTGCAGGAAAGTTGATGGTCTGTAGATGTTGCAGGAGGTGAAGTAGGAAGGTGCTGAGTCATTGCACAATGTGATTTGTTTAGGTTAACAAATTGTTATATCTTGAATCATTAATAAAAATAAATAAATGAAAAAACTTTTTATTTCAATAGTTTTTTTTAAAAGCTATAGGGAGCCATTGTAAAAGAGTCAAAGGGCCACCTGAGGCTCCAGAGCCGCAGGTTGCAGACCCCTGGTCTAAATGATCCATTCCACACTGTAATGGCATTATTTTGGGCCTGTACTACAAAGCTGGATTTCCTCTTATCACGCTAACTTCTGGAATTAATTTGGTGTGTCCTATACTATGACTCTGGCTAATGTCTTACCAGGCTAAATCACCGTGGTAACTTAGGGTGAACACCTGTGTTTAGGAAATCAACACTATTAATGAGTAAATGCATTACTTTCATTTTACTGATGACATCCTTCAGGAAATATATAGATTTATATCTGATGGACTGATCTACATTCAGCTGTAGATGAATGAATAATCCGTCTGTATCACGGACAGATCATTCATTCGTTCATTCATACTGTATGTGCCGCTATAGTGACACTGACAGCATCAGCAGGAACATACTACAGTGAAACAATGCAAACTCATCCCAGTGTGTGTGTGATAAATTGAGGAGGACTACCTAAATAGAAACACGTCTGTGCCTTAAAGTGAAACTGGCTGATCAGAGCGCTGCCCGTTTATCATCCGATGGATTATTATTGTATAATCTCACGCTTTTACGCATTAACAGTGTTGGCAGTTTCCTGCTTATGTTCTTTTCTTCCTGCTTTTTCTGCAGCAACAGTGTTGTTTTTGGTCTGAATTATGGATTTTGATTCTTCATATTTTTAAAGAATTATTTCTCCATTGTGACGTAAGTTGCTCTACACAGCGTGTCCATGTTGGTGATTGGTTTGACGCTGCACGTAGGCAGCCTGAAATGACCTGAGTTAAGTGAGCGTGTTGATAACCCGGTTTATAGTACAGCTGCTCTCGGACAGAGAATGTTTGGTTAGGTAAAGCCCATTAACGGAGATAAATCCAGAATGTACTTATCCAGCTTCCTAGTACAGGCCCTAAAAGGACGTGTCCTTTATTTATTTATTTTACTCTGAGGTGGAACATTACGGGCCCTAATGAGAACAATGAGAGAACCCAGCTCTATGTTAGAAATGAAGGCAGTAGTTGTTGCAGCCTGACGTACAATGCCTGATGACAGTCATGTTTCTGTGACTAAAATTATTCAAATTTTCCATAACCATCCGAAAGCGAAAGGGATTAGTATTCTTTCTTATTCTTGAAGCACTTACAATTTCTATCCACTTCTTGCTGCACCATATGTTGTGCTGTATTCACTGCACAGCATTACAGAGGCTAATTGTAAAAACATGTGGCTGCTGCCCAAGGACTTAGTCTAAAGACATGAACCTGGGGTTTTCTGAACGACATGTTTCAGACTAGTCAAGGCTGAATTCCTGCAGGAAAAGTGGTACAAGTTTCAGTTTGTCACTAAGTTGTTTAGTTTGGTGCGTATGTGAGTGTTTTTTTCCAGGTTTAACTGTTTTTGATGTAAAAACAAATAGAACACAATGAAGACAGTGTTTTGCATAGGCCCGTTTACTCTTAACTTGTTGTTACAATATGATATTTTGAGAAGTAAAAATCCTTTCAAACAACCATTTTTTAAACTAGTTTAATGTGTTGTTAATAATATTGAGTACTTCTTATGCCAGCAAACCTTCCAACCCTGAGTGCAGGATAAGTGGGTGTAGAAATAATTGCATGGATGGTTAAAAACCCTGATTTGGTTGAAGTTGAATTGTGTCATGTCCTCTGGTTAGCTTCACTGTCACAAAAACTGATCATATTTGCATGGTTTGTAATTGAATAAACTAACTTACTTTACTTTGAGTCGCCAAAATGACACCAACATTTGTGAGTCCAGGGTTTGTAAAAACTGAAAGTGTACACTCTTACTGAGTTAAATCCTTATAGAGGCTTTGAGGTAAACCGTTATCGTTCAGAGGTCTCCCTCGGAGCAGTAAGGCCGGTTGGTGGTGGAACTAAGAACGCTGACACAATGTAGGAAGCCAAACCTGAAAGTAGTTCAGTGCAGAGCTTTAGCTAATGCTCTCTCAGCATTTTTCTCTAAGCCTTCTCTGAAAACCCTGCTGGCTCTTCAACCCACAGAGCAGTTGTATAACCTTAAGAAACCTGTACTCCATGGTTAATCATGTGATGAGAAAGCCCATGAGCATGGTGTTAGGAGGCCTAGTTTTGAAAGTCCCTCTACAGGAATCAATTAGTACCTAATCTAAAGAGCAGAGGACAATGTCAGCATGTGCTCTCCTCAGTCCCATGTTTCCTGTCGAAAAGCCCAAAGGAGCAGACCACGGACCACGGTGCTTTGCTTCCCTGCAGCAGACAGTTTTGCTGATACATCCTGTTCTTCCTGAGGCCTGTTTCAGCTCGACTGCCTCTTGTTCTTCTCTTGCACTGTGATGTCCTGTATTCTATTTTAATGCATTCTGCATTTAGCTAGAGTTTTGCTGAGTTTGAGGTCTTTTAGCTGCCAGGAGCCCATTACTTCAATATTTAATGACGCAGCTGTGCATTTCTACTTTTTATTCAATTCCTCAGTCATGTAAAAGATAGAAAATATTCTGTGTAGACAGCCTCAGCACATGAATGAAAATATTAGATGTCAAAATCTCCCAGCTCTTTGTATAGCTAAGGACAGCTGGTGGTTTAGTATCTGACTCCAACTGTCAATGCACCGTGTGTGTGTGTGTGTGTGTGTGTGTGTGTGTGTGTGTGTGTGTGTGTGTGTGTGTGTGTGTGTGTGTGTGTGTGTGTGTGTGTGTGTGTGTGTGTGTGTGTGTGTGTGTGTACACTCGTGCACGTCTGTAAGTGTGTGTGTGTGTTGAGTGTTGTATCCTGTCCAATCACAGCAATGATCTGACTACCACTCCATGGACGGGTGTCGGACACAGACTGTAGCTTCACTCACGCCACACCTGCGTCTATGTGTGACTGATATATTTATGTTTGTCAGGTGCACATCCAGGTGTGGTGTAGGTGTGCATACACTTTAATGTGTAGGTGTGCATACACTTTAATATGTATGCACATGTGTATGCACATTAAAGTGTCTGCAAACGTGTTAACACGTTAACGCGTTAACACGTCTGCAAGCACACGTGCAAACGTGACTTGTGCATTGTGCCCGTGTACCCATTCTAAGTCTATGGGAAATGTAGATCAGAAGTGCAGGCGCAGGGTACGTGTTCGTTTACGCGTTCATTGGACTTACTGATATTTGAAGCGACCAGATGTATTATCTTTTTTATTGACGCATATTATTTGGTTGTTATGGTAGGCCATTAAGGTTGGGATGAAGAATCCAGAGCTAAGATCAGAGTTGGATTCCACGTGTGAGATACAAGATGGCGAGCCCCAGTGAGCACTTGAGCTGTAAGAGGAACACGCCCCCTGCTGGACGTTCCGCTGTGCTGTGCATTGAGTTTTGTGAATTTTATGATTTTTATTTTATTTTTGTCAACCATACATGGTTATGCTATAATGGTGTTATTTGAAATGTAAATGTTTGTTGGTTCAAACAAAAACAAAAAAACAGAAACAGGTTGAACTTAAAGGGAAACTGGAACTAAATGTTGAAAGTCACTCATGGTTTCCCCCAGTGCTTTATACTGTAGGCCTGGTGGGCCACCAAGCTTTTTTTGCCCCGCCTACACTAGACTAAACATCACTTGTTCATTTATTTAAAATTATTTTAAACTTTTTCAAGCTGTGGACAGAGCTGCACATTGTTTTTTCATGAGGAGTGGCTCATCCCACCTTCTATATATCTATACTCAAAGCTGTATGCATGTTACGGACGTGATTAGCAGGAGATATATCATCAAAAACGTTCCCACTGGTAAGAATATGTCGCTGTTACCGGGAGCTCAGCAATGTTGACGCCACTCACACATGCAGCTCTGCTCGTGTAGTCTATCTTCCCACAAACATGTTGACGGTGCTCTACTAAAGCATGGCTAATCCACCGACACATAAGACTGGGCTAAGAGCTAACGCTAACCACTTCATGAAAGGAAACGACTAGTAAAAAGTCCACAGCTTACCGTCATCAAACCACAAAGGGCCACAAATGTACTTATGGTCAGATTTAACACTCAATCACGGAAGCCTCTGAGTTTCCTGGTTTCACCCCTTTTCCATGTTTTTTTTATTTATGTTAAATTATATTACTTTTAAATGAGACCAGCAATGGCTTGTTTTAAGATTCACTAGGATTTAGCTTAAGTAAAAACAACTGATATTATTTATTTTAATTGTATTTTTTTTTGTTTGTTTGTCAAAACCCTATTTTACTTTTTGTTAGACTCTACATTTAAGTATTGTTAATAAATGGCTTATGATGTGACATAATAGTCATAATTTCAAAATTATTTATTTTTTTTACAAAAACACGGTGGGCCGGCGTTGGGCTTGTCTTTTCTGGGGGAAACCCTTAAACTAAAGAACTTGATTTTATTCAGTTAAACTCAAATAGATTAAAGGATAAAACTTTTACAACAATAACCTAGATTAATAATAATATCCTTTTAAATCCAAAAAATAGGTTTAAAAAGAAAAATGGATTGAGAAACCAAATCACTTGAATGAAAAGGGTAAAAATATTTCATTTTCTTGAAGTGATATTGGAAATGTTGTGTTACTTGTCTTGTCAACTGTTTTTTCCATGGTGTGTGGTCATGAACACACTCTACACCTATCACAGCTCCAGTAGTCAAACCTAGCACTGACCTTAGTACACTGGAACTACTCCAGAGGTGTTACATAATGCTATTAGCATCTTATCTAAACAATCTATTAGACATAAATGAACTTAAAGTGCCTCATGTGAGTATCTACCATAAAGTGAAACCTTATTATAACCCAACACTTACAGTTCTTATGAGTCCAAACATTGGACATGACACTGAAACACATTGAGCAACTATGATAAGCCTTGTAGGACAAAGCTGAAACTGAAACTCCACCATTGGCCTCATTGACAGGTTTGTTTGTTGTTGTTTTTTCATAAATAGTGTCATTACAGAGCGCAAAGCTACAAAATAACAGGAAGAGATGTTATTAGTCTCCAGCTGAGCTTGGGCATCGTGTGAGGTCATAAAACAGCATGAGGTCTCTAAAAGCTCCCTTACAGTGAAGTTCTCTCTACTGGAAAGAATGCAGAAGTAATTAAAAGTATTTGTTTCAAATGCTGGACCACATTTTCATTGTAAAGAGGAAGACTTTGCTCGGCACATGCACAAAACCACTGAGCGCTTGTCCTTTATTTGAACTGTAGAAAGATCCTCTTCACTGACCACAGTCAAAGTCGTAGCAGGTTTGAGAGAGCATCACCTTTTGTGTAGTTTTTCCACCACTTGTCAAGCAGTGTTCTCCTTTGTCCAGTTACACACTGCGTTATTCGTAGCATTCGACCTTTCACACAAACTCTACGATGATTATTTTTATTCTTAGCTGCAGGAAGCGTGGTTTGAAGTGACTTCTGCCCTTTTTACACTTTGACCTATCAACGTGCCAAATGCACACGTGCACTTCCTGACCTCTCCACACTCATAGCCTTTGTTCACTCATCAGAGGTCACGGCTTCTCATTTGTGGGGGTGTGCAGGCATTTTAGCCTTGCTGTTTAGCTTGCAGGGGGCATCACAGGTTGCTGTGCTAATTCTAACCCTCCCTCCTCCCGCACACGTTCCCTCACACCCTCACCTCATAGTCACTACTATATGATTTACTGACATTTATTGCTTCAGATTTATCTTTATCACAAAGCAGTGCCACCTGCCAAACAAGACCTGTAGATAATAGCAGTTTAAAACACACTTAAGATGTAATTGACATCACCAGACACTCTAATGTCTCTGATCAGAGCCACTGGAGTTTGTCCTCAGGCTGGTTGGAACTTATATTTCAAGTTTTTCAATTAATTATTAGGATAGTGCCAGTAAATTAAGTGCAGTAGTTAATAATTTTTGATAGATTTGGACTAAACTCCAGTCTGCTACAGAGTAAGTGAACACACATTTATTGCACTTTAAAATCAGAATGAACTGTTCCAGCTTTTACAATGTGGGATGAAAGCTGAAATCCAGGATAAAACATGTGCAAGCACAGGGAGAACATGGAAGCGTCACACACACAAACAGGCCAATGCTCCTCCCCCATGCTGGAGAGGAACTCAACTCAAACACATGCTCTCAACATTAGCTTGGAAGTGAAAGTCTTTAGAACACACGTGGGCTACACAGCCACATGCTCCCCTTGGCCTATTAATTAGGCTTTACACGATCAGGATTTTTGGATTTTTGAAACATGCTGAGTTTATTAATACCAGCCTTGTCTTCTGATCAGTTTTGTGCACAGATACCTGTCTTACTGCATGATTAGAAACTCTAAGCATGCTTGTTCTGAAAGACGCCATTGTTGCTGAGGTATTTTGGCCGACCGCTGTGCAACGACAGACACGTGAAGCCTGCGGCTCACCTGCTTCAGCTTTCACAAAGGAAAGGTTCTGTGCGAGATGCTGAGCTCTCTGCAGGGTTTGCACAGTCCTATGAGAATGAGGAGCATGAGGCTTGCCTGAGGGGGAGCTCAGGAGATGCTCTGGGGTAATGCATCTCATCAGATAAAAATTCTCATTTTGCTTGCCAGGTCCCTACACAATTGGCACAGACAGATGCACTGAAACACTCACGCTAACAGACTCTTTGTTTTCTGCAGCATCCATGCCCTAAACCAGGGGTGTCAAACTCATTTTAGTTCAGGGGCCAAATACGGAGCAGGTTTTCTCAAGTGGGCCAAAGATTTTAGGTGGGAAAAAAGCTCAATTTCAACATTAATTTGCCCGAGTTTGCACTTTCACGTATAAAAGATATATAAAGTATGTAAAGCCCCAACAATATTTAAGCAGTAAATGACAGATATTGGCCTTTGCAGGATCTTCACTTCAAAACTGTGAATTTGTGGAAAAATTGTGGAAAGAATTTTCCTACTAAATTTCTGTATAGGAATTTGGTCGGAAAAATCTTTCCACAATTTGCATACTGTGAATTTAGAGTGGTTGAGAAATCTAAAACTGAATTAGGTGGTATTTTGCACCTGTATTAGCATTTTCTTTGTTGTTTTTACTTTTTCCGGACTGGCCAAATTGGATGCTCTGTAGGGCCACATTTGGCCCCCGGGCCTTGAGTTTGACACACGTGCCCTAAACAAACTTGTTTTAGTGCTTTAAAAACCTGTTCAACAGGGTTACACTCCCATCAAGCCATGTCTGCTGCGATCAAGTACTGCCTCCCTTACCTTGTGTTTCCATTCAGGTGTTCTTGATCCCTCACTATTTCTGAGCACCTGATGAGTTCAATGATTCAATTATTTCTAAATGATTTCAGGCCTTTGACTCACCTCCAACATTAAGCAAACTATTCATGCAGGAGCTTCATCCCTGTCTTTTCAAATGTTATGATCCTTTTCATTTAAAAACATCCAACATTAGGTGAACGTTATTGTTTTTTCAGATACTGTATTAAGGACAGTTCCCCTTTTTTTTTTTTTTTTTACACTATATACAAACACATACACATCTCAAATGTGTGCACGGCTAACGCTAGTGGCTGAAGTTGGCGAGTAACAGTTTTAGGTGTGAGTCCTTCAACTGTCCATGATTACTGACTAACTTCAGCCACCAGAGCATCAGCCGCACACTGTTTAAGGGGGAGTAAAGGTCCCTTAGGAGAGCTCTTCTTCTCTGCTTCATTGTCTACTACTAACATAACCGCAGAGTTGCGACTGTCGCCCCCTGCAGTCACATTTGTTTGGGGTCACAATTGTTTCTATCCTCTTTCATTACACAAAAGAGGTTTACATTGACATCTTTATTTGATCCTGATTATTTAAAGCAACCAAAAGCAGCACAAGTTGGCTTTTTGACCGAAGAAGCTAGTAAAATGATTTAAAAAGCAGACTAAATGCTTCACTCCAATAGCAAACAATGGGCTTTTTACAGGCCGTGGGGCCGTGTCATCCTTTCAAGATGGAATACAGGCTCTTAAACTGTAAATTAGTCCCATTTTTAAAAGGCAATACAATGAATATGGTGCATAATAATGCGTTTTGTTTGACATAGATCTTCTAATGGGTACTTTTGAAAGATTTTAGACCACATTTATAAAAACAGTGGAGGATCCCTTTAATAGGAGAGGCATTGCTAACAGTGAAGTAAGAACCCACCAAAAGTCACAAACTGCCATTCACAACCAATAGCTTGATTGTAATGGATAGGTTTCAACCCATAGAGGGCAGTCATTCATACGTTTTTATAACAAAATACGCCAAATTGAAATACTTTGACAAAAATGTCAAGCGTTGGAGTAGGATCAATCAAAAACATGACCTCAAGTCCAAACATTTTTGTTTTAAGTAGAAAAAGGTGGTTTTGGGGTTTAGTTACTCTTTAAAGAGACGTGTGCGTGTCTTTTCTGATTGAAAGTATGAAAACTATATTTGATCCAAGCGTGCATTTTTATTGGCTGTTGAACTCAGTCTGCAGGGCATGTGCCTTTCTGTGTCCTCAAGGACTGTACACTTGCACGATAGTCTCATTTGAAACAGTTCTCAGACCACGATTCCAGACACAACACAAATAAAGGCTCTGGGGAGTGAAAGTACATTTGATGTAGATTGGTGACTTTAGAGAAATCCCAGAAACCATTCAAAAAAAATCCTAATAAGAAAATCCTCCACACAGCTTCATGGAATCAGCACGCAGCAAAGAGCCAATCATTCAAAACTAAATTTAGCTGGTTTTAAAGATTGCATTGTAGCTTAAGGTTTAAAAGATGCAAGCAAACAGTATATGCCAATGTCTTGGTTTGGGCTGGCCCAATCCAACTTGCTTGCTAAAATGTTGCCTTTGACTCTATTGGTTGGCCTGTTTCTAGCAGAAGACAGAAACATCTGGCGAGCTGAGCTGATGACTTATGTAGAGGCTGAATAATAAGTCTAATGTATAGTAGTCTCTAATATTTCCATTTTAAAACAAGAGCCAGATTACTGTCAAAGATTCTCTTGTACATTCATTATAACGTGTAATTAAAGGCAAAGGTGCTTTATTTGTCATTCAACAACAAAAAAACCTACTTTGATTAAGAATGTCTTAAGTTACACAACCATGTCCACCATTAGAAGGCTATAAAAACATAACCAAGCTCCTCACATGAATGTTCTGATGGTTTAGGTTAATTAAACAACTGGAGGGAACCCACAAGCAATGGCAGAACATGTAAAGTCCACAGAAAAAAATGGTATACAACTTTCTTAATAACCTGTACAAACCATCCAGCATCTGAGCTTCACTAGTGTTAAAAAAGAAGTATATAATAATAATAGACATTAATCATTTCAGGAACTGAATACAGTTTAAATTGAGCTGAAATGTTCATGCCATCCAGAACATTACAATTATGTGTCGAGTTGGAACATATAACAACAAAAGAAACAAATTGATGAATGTCACAAAGTCCTTTGAAAGACTTTGTCCTGATATTCCTTTGAAATAAAGCACAAAAGAAATTAGAACTGACTCAAACCAATCATCTGTTCCAGTATTATCTACCTCACCACAAATACTCTCAGACTGTAAAATAACTTATTAGGGATTTTCCACATTCCAATCAACTCCCTTGTTTCTTTAATCCAATGCCAGGTTGGCGTCCTTACTCATATTTTTGGTTGTTAGTCCCTGAGGCAATATCATGTGTGAAATTACATGTTTCACACTGTATGTGCTTTTTGATCTGGTGTGTTGCAGCTTTCCTTTCGAATCTCTGTTTTACTGAATATAACTTGTTGAAGAATTTAAACGTGACGTATATGTGTGAAATAATGACTCAACCCCAGGAGTGTGACACAGGGGGTCTTTTTGCTGAGAATCAGGAGTGCTAAACATTATACATTACAAAACGATTTAATCCAGATTAAAGCACAAATTCAACACAAAAGACTTCTGCAACTCTTCAATTATAGAAACTATACCTGGGTAATACCTGAGCATTGACTGAGTCCTCAGTAAACCCCCATCAGGGACTTTCCTAATCCAAATCCAGGCCTGGATTTCTCTGCTAGAACAGCCGGCTTCTGAGGCTTCAGTTGTTTTGGGAATGTTTCTGTGTGATAAAGCTACTTTCTGTTGTGTTCACTAACAGGAATGCATAACAAGGAGGGCGTTATCCAATGCTGACATTCATTTAAAACCATTCTTATTTGGAAATCCCCTAATGAGACTTCGCAAACTCCATGTTATCTTCATGACTGTGTGCGCGTGTGTGTGTGTGCGTCTGCGCGTGCGTGCATGAGTGCGCGTGTTTGTGCATGTGTGTGTATTAAACTTTGTCCTTTCTGCTGCTGGTTCAGCTGTTTTTCTCACTCTTTTCTGTTTTTCTTTCCGTCCAGCAGTCCCTGTACAAACACTGTATGATTGGTCTTTCATTTCCTATGCACAGACAGCCATGGGCACACACACACACACACACAAGCGCTCTGGCCTGCTGTAATGGATCTGGCTGGTTGGTAATGCGTGCAGCAGACAGCTTTAAAGGCCCTGGCAGTTGGACTTACAGCAGCCATGGAGAGTTTGGGTTTCCTGCTCGTTGAAGAGAAGCTAATGAACCCACATATCTGGCACATCGAAATGTCTACGCACACAAAAACACACACATATGCGTCCTCTGCAATAGTTACGTGCCACACCACAATCGTTGCTCGAAACTTTTTCCTCTTTTTACAAGTGATGCTTTTTTCCAGCGCCGTGTTCCAGCCGCACCCCCATCCCCCATCCCCCATCCCCCATCCCCTTCAAAACACTGACTGCTTCCCAGAATGCCCATGTCAGCCCAACAGATGTTCCAGCACCTCTGGCTGTCACGTGCCCAAATGTATTTCAGTAGGTGGGCCTTTGGTGGTGCAGTGTTTGCTGCTAATGAGAACACTGTCAAACATGCATAAGATAAAGGAGTTATTCCACACGGTATATGTATTCTGTGTATGTTGCTGTGCGTACATTCAGCCTGAGCTGTTGGATCCTATACAGAGATAATGCCATTAAAGACATTTAACTTCAGGCTGGTTTAAATCAAATGTGTCTGCAGAGGATACATATATATATATATATATATATAGACCTTAAGAGAATGAGATCATTGAGGGGCAAATGCCCTGCGCCTTTGTAAGATTTAGGGAACAAGTCTGATTAAAAATAAAGAAATTTGAAATTTCTATTAAATTAACTCTATTTCCCCAGTGGACAGTGATGCAAGCAAGTCATTTCATATTTTTCTTGCTGTTAATGGTGCATGTTTCCTGCTTCACATCCAAACATTCAGTTTCAAACTATGTATTTCTGTTTATCTGAACTACAGTAAAGTGTAAATAATGTAGCTCATGAATGATTTTTGTTATAGGCTTTTCTCCAGCCCAAAGACGGGTTTGTCTTCCCAGGCTGTCCTTCAACATCTAATACACAATGTTTAGGCACGCAACCTTCAAACTGAACTCTGCATTGAGTTCTACATTATTTCTGCACATTAAATTATTTTAAAAGCATATGGATGTGTAACAGTGGAGCACAGCGATCAATTATGAATGACCTTATTGAGCAGAAGATGTTTGAGCTGCTGTGGAACCATCTATTGTCTCCAGAATCTATTCTATTCATGTACTTTATTAGCTTTCTGATAGCAACTCTGCTTCCGTGTGTGTATCACCCATACCATCATAAGGACTGTTCTAGGGATGCACAATATTGGATTTTTGGCCGATATCCGATATGCAGATATTTTACTGCTCATTTGGCAGATAACAATACTGATACTTTACTTAACTCATTTTCCACAAAGGCATCTGTATAAAATAAAAAGTTTGTCAAAATCTACATTTTTTTTAAATAAAATTAACAGTAATGAATTCAATTTAAAATAAAAAATTTTTTTATCAGGCTTTAAGTATAGATACATTTATAAACTCTAAAATTGAGAAAATAACTGGCATTTAATGCTGTTTTGGCACATTTCATTATGTTTAATCTGATTGATCCCACAAGTAAGACATTCACCAAAGGACTGTACCTTTAAGGGAGGGATGTTATGTTTTTGGTATTTCCGGGTTTACGTGTGTGACGTATCTTACCTCTGTCCGTTGATCATTTTCAAACTAAAATAATAATTTACTTAGTATCGGTTGGGAGTGGAAATTAAACAAATGATTTGACTTCTTTTAAAACATACTTAAGTGGGGGACAGTCGCTCCAGTGGTATCTGTCATTGTGTCCTTGGGCAAGACACTTTATCCACATTGCCTGGTATGAATGTAGTGTGTGAGTGAGGGGCTGATGGCGCACTATGGCAGCCTCACTTCCGTCAGTCTGCCCCAGGGTAGCTGTGGCTACAATAGTAGCTTACCACCACTAAGTGTGGGGTGAAAGAATAATACCTTAGTTATGTGAAGTGCTTTGAGTGTTTATGATAATCCGATGCATTATTAATATTATTATTATTACTATTAAGTACAAGAATTTTTTTTTTATTTAGAAAGATATTCAAAAAAGTACATGTACCCATAAAAGCAACTCAATTACAGTAATGTGAGTATTGTAATCTGCTTTCACCTCTGACAAGCGGCATCACTGGAGTGTGAAAAAAGTAATGAGTAGTAACTGGAAGTTATTTTGAAACATTCATTGATGAAGACATTGAAAATGAATTCAATGTTTTTCTTGCCAATGCTTTTAAATCCATGTCAGCACTGACTGTGTGGTTGTGGGTGGGTGCCACTATTATTGTGTGACATCAGACAATTCATTATCAGAGTAGATGTTTTTACACCGACGATCTGCTTTGTTTGAACACACTGACATTCTCAGTGTGTATCAGTGATGATACATAGCGTTGGACAAGGCAGTGGACCTATTTGTTGCAGGAACATTCTTCCGTAATAGGGATGGAGCATTTGTTCGCACAGTTTTAGAGCCGTCCTGTGCGACTCTGACAGAAAACACAGCTGGCACAGGAATGCTGTGTGAAACCCAACAATTTGTCCCTTTGAGAGTAAAGGTCAGACCGTTGCACTGATTCATCACACACAGAATCATGTAAGGGTTTACTAAGTGGTCCCCAACGACCTTACTCAGGGACTCAGACACAAAGCCAGAGAAATGTAACATTTATAATGTGAATATCAAGCAGTTTGAACACAGCCTTTAATAGTTGAAAATCACATTATTCCCACTTTCCCTGAATATTCATGTCCACGTTGAACAGCTGTAAACCTCTGTGTGTTGTTTTAACATAGATGTGTGAAAGGCCTCCTTTGTCTCACAGCTTCAGACCTTGTCCAGCATCGGGTTTCGAAAAGCTCCCGCTGGAAGTCGGAGCGTGCAGCTGACGTAACGAAAAACATTAAATGTCTGGCCAAAGCAGATGTTGGATAGCCGCTCTGGCTGCAGAGACGTCTGAGGATTCATCTGCTGTCTGGAAGTAGGAGATTTCGGAGAGGAAAGAGGAAATTAAGTGGGAGTTAGTAAAGTGTGTTTGTGTTCCTCTCGAGGGAAATGGTTTTATATTTGTCCACTTGCTGCAGGTTTGAATACAGAAAAATAGGTTTCTGCTCCATTAGCCGAGATCACGCGGAGTTGAAAAAGAATGGAATATAATCATGCCAGGTTTCCAGCTCATGGTATGAGTGAATTTGAGGCCTTGGAGACACAGATGGCGATGAGATAGCACTACTTAGAATACAATATATACTGTCTGTTGCTGTCAGGGATCATTTGATGTAAAGCTCATTCTTAAATTTCCAAACATTTAACAAGACTTGTTTTGATCCCATTAACCACTCATTTCAAGTTTGACCCTCATTGTTGGAAACATGTTTTTTTTCCTACTCTGCGAGTCAGTGAGATGAGCTGCTCACTGTAAAGGTAAAGGTAGTACACCCAGTACTCCTCCTCATCATACCTGTCAAGTTTTGGTTTTGAAAATGAGGGAAATTTTCTGGCGCCCACTATGGGCCGTCCCACCCACCCAACCAAGCATTAATCATCTAACTGAGCTTTACATATTGTTCTGAGAAGTAAAAGCAGCGACTCCTAAAACTAGTATTTGATACATAATAAGCTATTATATATATATATATATATATATATATATATATATATACATACATACACATATATATATTGATATATGAAATATTATAGTTTTTTATATCGCCAAAATAGAAAACTCGATACATCTTGAATCTCGATATATCGCCCAGCCCTAATTCCTAAATTATAAAACAGCCTAAATTAAAACATAAATGTGTATATGAAGCACATGTGTTTATTTAATATACTTACAGTTTAAATACAAGCCAACACGTTGCATATTTACTATTAATTTCATGTTGCTTGTCTTTAAGTTACATTTACATTTTACTTTCATTATATATTTTCTTATAATTTCTCATGCTCACTCATGTGGTTCTCTGGTATTCACTAATGACTTATTAGACACATTTATTACAGACTTTACATTCTTTAACACTTTTTAAAGCAGTGTATATTTGTGGAGCTTGTGATTGGCTGATTTTTAATGCTGACTTACGTGGTTCCTTCCTCTGTGGTAGATGTTAAAATCTCAGTTATTAATCTAACAGAACGTGTAACTGTGTCATACCCTGATGGTTTTTATGAAAATAAACTCTCTGTCACATTTCATAACATATTTACACCAGTTCTTTGTCTTGTTCACCAGAACGTCTTCATTCATCATCTCTCTTTCTGAGTTGTTTCCAGGTTTGTTGCCGCTGTCAGCACTAATCTTGTGAGAACTGTCACTCAGGC
Organism: Gouania willdenowi; assembly: GCF_900634775.1. NCBI lineage: Eukaryota > Metazoa > Chordata > Actinopteri > Blenniiformes > Gobiesocidae > Gouania > Gouania willdenowi. Next base: position 24,563,810 of record NC_041049.1, on the reverse strand, counting down.
CATTTCAGGTGGAAGTTCTCGCGAGGCTAGTGACGGCGTTCAGTTTAATAAGGCATCTTTTAATTATTATTACATTAAAATACGGGATATTTATGGGAAAATACTAATACGAGAAGATGGCGGGAAAGAGGGGTAAAATACGGGAGTTTCCCAGCCAAAACGGGATAGTTGACAGGTATGCTCCTCATCCCAGAGTCCTTTGTTTTATATTCAAGATGGCAACCAACACACTCTTTACCTGCCTAGAAATCCCATCTTTTGTACCAGAGATGGGCAACTTTCATCACAGCTGGGCCACAAAAATGTGATTGCATCTGATCATCAACATTGATGTCAGCATTTAGAAGAATGACAAATCTGAGCACTGACAAAAAGTTCTGTCATTGTTTGTTCTCTTTTGTTATTGTCAGCTGATGCTATGCAGCCCAAAATGGCTTTAGTAGCTGACTTTCTCTCTGCTGTCGATAGTGTGCAGCCCATGGAGTTACAGCTTGAATTGAAAATGACAGACAGATCCATCGCACAGGAAAGGAAATTTAATTTTTGCAAAAATTTGCCTGAATTTCACTCCCTGTAGACTTTGCACTGTGTGGCCAGCGTGTTTTGGAGCACTTAGATCTGTGAGAGCAACTTCTCAACAGCAAAAGAAAGAAAAAGACTGTGTAATGAAACTCAGTTTTAGCTCATGCACATTACTAATATTGGCATTATCCCTATTGTATGGCTACAAGAAAGGCCACAAGTGTCCCATTACTGTCTGCGATTCTGTGGAATGTGAAATACCAAAATGTGAGTAGACAGTTGAATGACTTGTTTTGATTGAAGTTTTTTCAAGTGAAATGTATAAGACTATGTGAAGTTCACTACAAAGCTGTTTATTTATTCTTTTTTTTTTGATTGTTGTTTTTAAAAAAAAGCTCCACCAACATGCCATTTGAAAAGCTGCATGCATGTTTAACATGTTTGTGGATTTCATTGCTTTGGTTTCTTAAATAGTCATCAGCTGCTTTGGCTTGTTGCAATTTTGCCAATATTCAGTATTGAACTGTAAAAACCTTTAAAACAGAGATTTTTCTTGTTTTATTGCAACACAATCATGATTAAATTCACCATTTTATTTTAATTTTTTTTACAAAAAAAAAAGTCATTATATGATGCGCAGAATGGATCCATTGTTGTGGCTGTTCATTGTTGTGCTTCAACTTTTGGGAGAAAACGCATTCATCTCAGGCTTTGACGGTAACACAATTTCATAGTTTGACACTCTTAGTCTGCAACTTTCCTCCATTACACTTCATCCAAATTACACAACAATTTAGAAAGTGACGAAACAATGAAATCAGAAGGTTTTCCCATGACTTCTGTGAGATGACACAAATACCATCACTGTTTTTAATAAGTGGCTTGAAGGGTTGTGTGGAAAATCAATTATAAGTGAGACAGTGCTCCATTTGTTAAGTAGCCAGTCTCTTGTATGTGAGTACTTTACACACCTTACACATGTGTCAGGCATTAAGTCCTGAACCTTGGATCAAAGAGCTTGGACAGAAGCAGATCGGTCTGCATTTTGTCATTGTTTCCGTCCAGACGGCGGAGCGTGTAAAGCTGCAGGTGAGGCCCTCTTGGGGGGAGGAGTCTCCAACATCAATGAGGTGCTGGGAAACTCAAAGGAGCACAGCTGTTTTCCATCGTTATTGTTTGGACATTGTTGGAGAGAGGGAATACTGAGCTGTGGAAACACCATATCAGAAAGAGGGAAGAGGGAGAGGTGTAAGGACAAGACGGAAAGAGGGGAGTCTCAACAGGAGTTTGATGGATATTCAAAGTTCTTTACTGACAACAAGATGGAATTTATTGTTAGAAAATAGAATTTTAAACTGAGGCAATAACAAACCAAAAGAGAGAAACTTAACACTGAGAAAGACCGAGTTGGTGCAAGGTCTTCATCAAGTTGTTTGAAATGTTTCAAGGAATAAAATGAAAATTGCAGTAGCTTGGCTAAGTTAAAGATTGAGGTCTCTTAGATTTGCTGGAATATTTAAAGATTAGATAAGATTATATAAATGGCGTTAAATGAAGAACTACTACTTATGTATTTGTATTTTAAAGGCAGCAACCAAGCTCTCTCAGTTTAGCAAAAGCAGCATAATTAAACAAATATTTTCAATTCTCTAAATCCTCAAGCTTGCATGTCAGCTTTTAAGGTAATCCAAATTTCTGTTTGCCTGGGACTGTCTCACTAAACGTCTGGGATAGTCAAAATAAAGCATTACATAATGTAAACCCAGATAGTTTGGGACAAAGTCCATAATGAATGTAGATTAATACACAAACATGGTGTCAGCAAAGAAGTCTGAGCCAAGCTATCAGACTTCTGGATTATATAAAACCTGAAACAGAAGATGGATGTGCAACAAAAACTGCTCTGTCATTCCAGAATATGTCTAGTTTAATCTTTTTTTCCTTAAAAAGCGTTATGATGACACAACAGAGTGGGACCTCTTACTGGAGGTGTGACATCTGACGTGAGCTGGGTTTATCATGTAAGGGCCGGACCATGAACTTCATTTAATTATTGGAAAAACCAGACCACCCTGCTCCTCTACCGCCATACATCATCAATAAATGCTACCCTACATATCTCTAAGCTTCTTTCCACATTAGCTTCATGAGTTATTTCCAGGAAAGGTGAAACAAGGTGAAACTAATGCCTGAAGTGATTTGCAGGTTTCCTGCAGATTACATGACAAACGTTCTCGATCTGTTTAGGTCCACGGTAGGTCTAAGCGGGCAATGTTTGCAGCTCTCAGACAAGCTGTCAAACACCCTGACACTGAATTTAACCTTTGACCTTTGGTTACAGCCTGAGGAGTGCACATCTGCCCACCCCCTCAACACAGACCGTCACTCAGTAGGCACACACGGCATTGCCAAAACATCTCTGTCAACAGTGCCTTGGTGTGTGAACCAACTTCCCCGAAACTGATCTGCCTCAAGGACTCTAAGAAATGTTAACGCTCTTGTAAAATATTCACGCAGGGTTTTCCTCTGAGAACTGAAACTCCCCAATAAACTGAAACTTTTCCCTCTCTGCTCTTTTTCCTCATTAAATTCTTTTTCTGTCTTTGATATCCTCATCATAACAATCAGAAGGGACAACGGAAAGTATTTTCACCAAAACTTGAACAAGAAATTCATTTGAACTGATTTTAAACAGTACTGCACAATTCATTGAATTTTACTGTTCTCGGATTTGCAGAATTGTTTTAACGGATTCAAAATTCTATATATCCCTATTTGTCTGGTATAGTTGCTTTATTTACAAAGGAAGATACAGTTGACACTCAACGGATAAAACATACATGCTTTCTTATGTGTAATACATATAATGCAATACATATAGAACATGATGTGTTTTGATGTGTAAGTTGACAAGCTGAGAGTAGGCCGTAAATTATGCTCCAGTAACTACTTTTAAGAAGTTAACTTCAACCTCACGGACATTCATTATTATTATTTTTTCATATCAAACATTGTTCATTCCATTTTATTAACCCTTGTGGACTCTGCATTTGTGTTAATTACCCGCTGTTTTTCATTTCCTTTCAATAAGTAAATAAATTGCATCAATTATAATCATAAAGTATAATATTTACATATTAGAGGATAAGACTATTTAAAAAATATTTGACTGATATTTACTTACTTATTAGTTCTATGATTATTACCCACTACATGAAAGTCAATTGCCTTTACTTTGAACCTAATCAAACAACAATGTTTAAACCTGTACCTGTAATTTCTGCTAATGTTGTTCTCATATCCTCTGATAGTGATTTATTCACAAACAAATGTAAGGCAAATTTATTTGTATAGCACATTTCATACAAAAGGCAACTCAATGTGCTTTACATGATAAAACATTCAATTGTTTAAAATCAATAAGAACATTTAAAATCAGCAGTAAAATCAATTCAAATCATCAACAAACACATTACATCAACAACATGACCAAAAATCTCTCTCTCAATCATATGCAGTAGAGAAAAAAAGTGCCTTTAACTTTAATTTAAAAATGTTCACATTAGATGCTGACTTCAGCTCTGCTGGCAGTTTGTTCCACTTCTTTGCAGCATAACAACTAAAAGCAGCCTCACCATGTTTACTGTGAGCTCTGGGCTCCACTATCTGATCTGTGTCCATAGATCTAAGAGACCTGCTGGGTTCATACCTGACTAACATGTCACTGATGTATTCTGGACCAAACCCATTCACAGATTTATACACCAGCAGCAGAACTTTAAAGTCTATTCTGAGGCTGACTGGGAGCCAGTGTAAAGACTTTAAAACTGGAGTAATGTGTTCTGACCTCTTTGTTCTGGTTAAGACCCGAGCTGCAGCGTTCTGAACCAGCTGTAGCTGTTTGATGCTCTTTTGGGGGATTCCTGTCAGAAGACCATTACAATAGTCCAGTCTGCTGGAGATAAAAGCATGGACCAGTTTCTCCTGATCTTTCTGAGTCATTAAACCTTTCACTCTGGAGATGTTCTTTAGGTGGTAGAAGCTGTTTTTGTGATAGATTTGATCTGACTGCTGAATGTAAGATCTGAGTCAATCAGAACACCAAGGTTTTTGACTTGGTCTTTAGCTTTTAAAGATTGAGACTCAAGATAATTGCTGACAGCTGTCCTCTTTTCCTTGTTACCAAAGACAATCACCTCCGTCTTGTCATGGTTTAGTTGAAGGAAGTTTTCACTCATCCAGCAGTTTAGTTTTTCTAAACAGTCACACAACACCTCTATGGGACCATAGTCATCTGGGTTCAGTGATAGATATAGTTGTGTGTCATCTGCGTAGCTCTGATAATCAACCTTACAGTTCTGTAAAATTTGTCCTAAAGGAAGCATATAAAGGCTAAACAGAAGGGGTCCAAGAACAGAGCCCCGAGGAACCCCACAGGACAATGGTAATCTGTTAGATTCAAAGTTTCCAATGCTTACAAAATAACTTCGCTCCTCCAAGTGGCTTAAACCATTGCATTACTTTTCCATTTAGTCCAACCCATGTTTGCAATCTGTGCAACAAAATTGTATGATCTACAGTGTCAAATGCAGCACTTAGAAGACAGAAATTAGTTTTTGGCCTCCACCACAAACAATGAGTATGTTGACAAATAATCATGTGGCTTGACATTGCATTGCGGGTGTTGGAGTCCTGTAGAAGAATGCAAAGACAGTGTCAAAGCTAAGAAGTTTCTTGAAGAAGTGTTTTTACTTCATTCTCATTGGGATGCCTCGTGTTTTTTCACTATACAAGGAGGACAGTGATTTACTTGAGGTCATTTTTGTTGTGGTTCATATGACATCACTCCCCGAAACAGGGTCACAATGGCATTAGTAATAGTTGAGAAGAACTTTTGTGTTAAACACAGGTAGTGTTGTAGCTGTGTGTATCAGACGTTTTTAGATCTTGAGACGAGTCCCACACTGTTGTGGCGGATTTGATGATTGAGATGGGAGTCGAGCTTTGGAGATTCTGGTCAGATGTGGACATAGGGTTTATTATGTCAAAGGGTTTGGAGGGAACAGACCAGGCTGGGATTCAGAGGTTAACCAGCTTGTGTCTCTCTGTGAATCTGCTGCTGGTCGGTGCTCTCCCTGTTATGTATGTTGCTGATAGTGGTAGTCAAAACATGGCTGAGCCTCCTCAGGCAGAGGCCTTGGTGTGTGCTATCAGTGTGCAATGGTATCCGACCTGCTTAGGGCAGTCTGACAAGAACCAACCAGAAGAGAGTGTTCTGTAATTACATATCAGGTACAGTATATAAAATGGTAGTTATGTGGTCAAGATATATTAAACATTCCAGTACGTCCATTTTTGGTTAATCACACTAGAATGTCAAGATATTTTGATATTTGCTAAGATGTGTCACTCATAGTAGGGCAGCTTAAGTTAATGCAAATCCAGGTTTGGAATCACTATAGCAGAGAGTCATTGGTCCGACAAAGGAAGTCAATTACTCCAAAAGGACAAAGTGCGTTTTTCCAGGTAGTACTTTTTACAATACTGCTATTGTATTTATACACAGATAATATACAGTGTGGCAAAAAAGTATTTAGTCAGCCACCAAACATACAAGTTCTCCCACTTAAAAAGATGAGAGAGGCCTGTAATTTTCATCATAGGTATACCTCAAATATGAGAGACAAAATGAGAAAAAAAATCCAGAAAATCACATTGTAGGATTTTTAATGAATTTATTTGCAAATTATGGTGGAAAATAAGTATTTGGTCAATAACAAAAAATCATCTCAATACTTTGTAATATACCCTTTGTTGGCAATATCAGAGGTCAAACGTTTTCTGTAAGTCTTCACAAGGTTTTCACACACTGTTGCTGGTATTTTGGCCTATTCCTTCATGCAGATCTCCTCTAGAGCAGTGATGTTTTGGGGCTGTCGCTGGGAAACACGGACTTTCAACTCTCTCCAAAGATTTTCTATGGGGTTGAGATCTGGAGACTGGCTAGGCCACTCCAGGACCTTGAAATGCTTCTTATAAAGCCACTCCTTTGCCCAGGCGGTGTGTTTGGGATCATTGTCGTGCTGAAAGACACATTTCATTGTTAATGCCCTTGCTGATGGAAGGAAGTTTTCACTCAAAATCCCACGATACATGGCCCCATTCATTCCTTCCTTTACACGGATCAGTTGTCCTGGTCCTTTTGCAGAAAAACAGCCCCAAAGCAAAGATGTTACCACCCCCATGCTTTACAATAGGTATGGTGTTCTTTAAATGCAACTCAGCATTCTTTCTCCTCCAAACAAGACAAGTTGAGTTTTTACCAAAAAGCTTTATTTTCGTTTCATCTGATCATGTTTGCCCATTCGTCTTCTGGATTATCCAAATGCTCTCTAGCCAACTTCAGACGGGCCTAGACATGTACTGGTTTAAGCAGGGGCACACGTCTGGCACTGCAGGATTTGAGTCCCTGGTGGCATAGTGTGTTACTGATGGTAGCCTTTGTTTCATCGGTCCCAGCTCTCTGCAGGTCATTCACTAGGTCCCTCCGTGTGGTTCTGGGATTTTTGCTCACTGTTCTTGAGATCATTTTGACCCCACGGGGTGAGATCATCAGTGGTCTTGTATGTTTTCCATGTTCCTAATAATTGATCCCACAGTTGATTTCTTCACACCAAGCTGCTTACCTATTGCAGATTCAGTCTTCCCAGCCTGGTGCAGGTCTACAATTTTGTTTCTGGTGTCTTTTGACAGCTCTTTGGTCTTGGCCATAGTGGAGTTTGGAATGTGACTGTTATTATAAAGCTATTTTTTGTTTTTTTTGCTTTAGTGACAACTTTAGCATCTGAACATTGTTTCCTTACATAAAATTTAAAAAAAAAAAAAAAAAAACACAGACTGGGCTTTTGATGGCAAAATTATTATTATTGTGCTATCTATGTCAGAGTTGAATGGATTTCTTACTGTATTTTGGCGTCCCTCTAAGTTTCTCTCCCATCAGTCTGCACACACACAACTTCCTCCTCCCAGACATGCAGAGTGTCACTGCGTTCCCCGTTTTTTTTTATTGTTTTATATCACCATCGCCACACTATCCATGAGTTCCACACATGCTCTGGTCGAGTGTGCGCTGCTGGGAACGTCAACTCTCGTACGTAGCGCCATTTTCTGTCTCGTAAACTCCTTTCCTCCTCTCCCTCTTAGCTCTGCTGAGCATGGATGATCTCTCATCCAAAGGTGCGCTGCTACCTCCTACGTGACACCTATTATTTTGCTATCTGGCTCCTACTCCTCCCGACACTCAGAGCCCTGTTAGTTGATGGCTTTATCTCACCATCGCAACATTATCAGTAATCCACTCAGGTCCACACATGTTCTGTGTTAGTATGTGGAGCTGTAAGCTTCTGGATACGTCACAATATCACTCTGTAGCGCCATAATCTCACTCGTACCTGCTTCTCCTCCCCAGCTAATGGTAGCATCAGTGGCTAATCTCTCATCTAAAGGTGTACTGCTGCCATCTTCAGAGCACAGTTAGTCACTACAACACCCCACAGCTTAGATATTGATGAGGGACCTCCACCAGGGTGTTTTCTAGTAATCCCCGTGAAAAAACGCAATTGACGAGTTATCTCGTCAATGGCACTGAGTGAGTTAATACAGGTAACGAGTGGAGGACAGAGGAGCCTCTTAAAGAAGAAGTTACAGGTATGTGAGAGCCACAATGCTTGCTTGTTTGTAGGTGACCAAAGCCTTGTTTGTAGGTTACTGAGGGATTTACCAATTAATCCTACAATGTGATTTTCTGGATTTTCTTTTCTCATTTTGTCTCTCATAGTTGTGGTATACCTATGATGAAAATTACAGGCCTATCTCATCTTTTTAAGTGGGAGTACTTGCACAATTGGTGGCTGACTAAATACTTTTTTGCCCCACTGTAGTAATGATTTGTCTCACAGACTTTTACCAACAAGCATCGTACAAGATGAAATACCCATGAACTGAGTGAGGACATACAATAGACAATCAGTTTTTATTACAAGCGTCTGCTTTCCAAGTCTTTGGTTGATCACTGCAGACATTCAACAAAAAGCCTCCAGTGGAAAACTACATCAGGTTCTCATGGTTGGTTCATATTTTGGCTGCGCCAATTCCAATATCTTTCACCGCTGCGACAATTGCATTAGCAGACCGCCAACATGGCCACAATGCAAAGAATCCAGACATTACTCAATATCCTGCAAGGGTCCAAAGGGATACACACTGCTCATTAACACACATGCCAGTATTGTGTGGGACTGCTGGACAGGTCTGCGGATAATGACAGGAGGGAGAATGTTGGGACAGACGGGAATGGGACCTTTGAAGGCAAGTCAATATTGGCTTTTACTAAAGAGCGCCTAAGAAAGAGAAAAACAGCCATTAGTCGATATTTCTGTTTGATGTACTCACTGAACGACTAAGGCTCTGCAGGCTGTGAGTAGATGGAAGTCTTGATAACAGCATGAGCAAAAGCAGAAAGGCATGGCCGCTTTGTCAACTGGTTTACTTTGAGTATGAGTGACAGAATCACTTGTAGACAATCTACAGATTAATTTCTCTTAATATAAAGGCCTCCTATACCAAAGGCCTATCTTTGAAAAATCCCAACATGCAATATGATTTCTAGTCTATCCATCCCCCTAAAAATGTGTTTGTTTTATCGCCTTTAGTGGACAGGAATCAAACAAACCACTTACTACATTTAATTTCAACTACATTGTAAACCCTGAGAAAGGAACACAAGAGACAGAGATGAGCTTGCGATGTTCATAGCTCTGCTGCAGGGTTTATTCTGCCTTTCTCAATTAAACACATTTACAATTTGTTTAATAACATCTTTTACAAAGTTCAATTATTAGCAATATTCGAAAATGACTGTATTAACAATACATCACATTTGCATATAATCTGACTCAAATAATATTCCAAAGTTTCTCTGTTTTACATGAATCAAAATAAAATAATTACATTTTCCCTTTTCTGTAATTTACTATCCGATTTATTTGTATATCACATGTATAACTCAGAATGACGGCACTCCTTTAATGGAACCCAGCCACCACATGTAATTACACTAGAACAACATAAAACTGTATATTTAACTTTCACCACTTGTACATTTGGTGTTTATATTTTCACTGTCTGTACTCTGTTCATTTATAAGGACACATTTACTGCTAAACTACTGCCTTATGGTTCCTCTCTAGCAAGTAGCCCGAAAATCTCCGCTAACATTAGCATGTTAGCATTCACCTTCAGACACACTTTACAACATTAATTCACTTCGACTAATGTTCACATTTACACAGATACATTGCTAAGGTTTTAAACTACCACCAGCACTGTTTTATGTGCCGCTGGAACATTTGACCAACCTGAGAAAGGAACACAAGGGACAGAGATGAGCGTGCGATGTTCATAGCTCTGCTGCAGGGTAGTGTTGTGTTCAAGACCGCACTATCCGAGACCAAGACTTGCCCGAGACCAGCATGCACCGAGACCAAGACAAGACCAAGACTTTCGGGAGCCGAGACCGAGTCAAGACCAAGACCGAGACAAACCGAGACCAAGACCAAGACCAAGACCATAAACATTTTTTTTTTCAATTTAAAAAAATAAATAAATAAATAAAATTATGGCAAGGTTCAACAGTTAAATAACATCTCTCTTTAATTTTAGTTTATTTTAAATACATTTGACGGACAAAAAAAAAGGTGCCTGCAAAAAATTAACTAAAATATTAAAACTACTACTGCTACTGATACATTCACAATTATTCTACATATTTGAAAACAAGATTTTTATGTCAGCTGAATGTACAGCAAGTGCTTAAAAGCATTTCTGCCAAGAAATAATGATTCTTTATTCTGATTCTTTCAGTTGTTCAGGTTTAACAGGTCACAGATTTCACAAGATAAGATTTTAGTTTGAAAAAGCCTTTACACAGGTTATTTTTATTAATTCACTTAGTTGATATAGTTTAATTTGGTTGCTGTAATATAACTGGATATTCAATTCACAAAGGTTTCCAACTGTAACTGTAAAAGTGAAACTTTCTGAAATAAAACTAAAAACAAGTTGTCAGCAGTGTAAAAAACAAAGAGCTACAGGTAGATGTGAAACTAAATAAAACAAACTCAAACCCTGGAAAAGTCATGTAACAAATTAATCATAGTTATTATATATATATATATATATATATATATATATATATATATATATATATATATATATATATATATATATATAATTATTATTATTATTCTGGATGCAGTGGAAACAGAAACTATAAAAAATAATTATATTTTGAACCTGTTTATATTGTGGGGAACATATTATATACATACATGTAATTGGAGTCTAAAGTCACAAAAAAACCACCACTTTAAAAATATTTAATATTATTTGAGTGCAACTCTGAGGCGATGACGCGCTGGTGACGACATAAACCAAGATGGCGGCGGCCCGGACTACAGCCGACATTATGTAATAAAGCCTTAAAAGACATGGATATAATGAAAAGAGTGGATGGACAGAGGCATAAACATGCAGACTTTCACACGGACACACACGGACTTATTAAACACACACGGACTTATTAAACACACACAAACTTATTAAACACACACGGACTTATTAAACACACACGGACCTCAGTAAACACGGTAAACGGAGCAGGCTTCACCGCTCGGCTGGCACTAGGACCCAGAAGCAGAGTAAGTGCGTCCCCTATCCAGCCTTCACAGGCTGTAATATCATCAGTTTATCATTTTACCAGTTATTAGAGCTACTGTCTTTACCAGGGAGATAATATTTATTACTGGTGATTGTTTTCAGGAGTTTTACTGGGATTTTTACCGGTGATTAGTTCATTTCTCCCTTGCGCTCCGCGGTCCAAACTGACACCGGAGCCACACAGTATGAATGTGTCACACACGTCACTCAGTCACAATAAGGAAGGTTGTGGTCATTATACGGGGTGGATTAAATAATGAATAAAAGATTGTTTTATCCCGTTCTTCTCCGTGTTATTATCACATTATAAAAATGTTTAAAAATAGCAGGAATTAGTGCTGGTCTCGAACGGTCTTGACGGAAAATCCCGAGTCCGGGCAGCCCGAGTCCAAGACAAGACCGAGTCAAAATGCTTCAGAGACCGAGACAAGACCAAGACCTTTAAAATTTGGTCTCGAGACCAAGACCGGTCTTGACCACCACAACACTACTGCAGGGTTTATTCTGCCTTTCTGCCCCTTGGTGTCCTAACTCCTGTTATCCATGTACCCCCTTGTGGCACATCAAAGTGTCACATTACATAGTTATATGCACTTTATTTCTTGTATCAGACACTGTAATATTTAAAAAAAATTGAGTAGGGTCTGTTTTTACTTACTGAAATTAACATATGAAATGCATTCATCATTTAGCTGTTTTTAACCAATTTTAGTATTTTTTTTACATCATGTATTTTTTAACCACTTTAAGTATTTTTTTTTAATCATGTATTAACTATGAGCCTTACCTATCGCATCATGCACAAGAAACAAACACGGAAACAAGTGGAGAAGTGAATGGACTAGTGTGCTTGATTCTTGGTCTGTGTCTGTATTTCACATCAATAAAGAAAACCAATGTTCCAGAGGAGAGAAACAGTGCAACCAATCTATACAAAAATACAGCAGACTACAGGAAATCTAATTCCTGGGTAGCACTTTATAATACAGCCCGTGTCTTACAGGGTAACTCCCGCTGTCTTACGGGTTAAGTTAAAATGAAGATCAAGTCTCTAGAGCTGGTAGATTACACCATAGTGTTTCATACTGTATATGTCGGTTAAGTCTTGCTTTGCAGGGTAATGCTGATCTTTTCTAATCTTTCCAGGAACTCCCTGATCATATCTGTAGACATGTTGGCGTGCCATTATAATTGTTGTCAATTACCTGATAATTGTAGGAATTACTTTTACGACACAGCATGACTTTCTTTTGGAGAAAATGGCCCCGATGGCCCAAAACAACGCCTTGATTGTTTGAGGCTCACCAAGCCATGTGTTTTGGCAGGTTCTATTTCACTGGCTACAATCATTTAAAGTTAGCAGAGCCCAAATACAACTGAAAACTAAAAGATACCTGTTATCTTGCTCATTTACTGAGTCCTTGCAACACTGCTGAGCTAACAAAGATCCTGACCTGCCACTGCTCCCCTCTCCCATTTATCTTCCCCTACCTTTTTTTGTAATACTCTAAGGATGGCTAAAAGTAGAGCTGTCAATTCATTGTTGACTCAGCGTTTGTCTTCTTTCCACTCGTACGTACAGCTCCCTACTGTTTTGTATCCTTCTGTTAGCGGCGGCTGCAGACACCAAATGAATATGTTGAAAGTGCAGTTTTCTGCAGGAAACACTTACTCACACTTTCCAGGCTTGCTGGGAAAAACTGGAAAATCAGTAAAGGACAAGAGGGAGGGGTGTGATTGCTGGAAACTCTCCTCAACACCACCGTTACAGCCAACTGCAGAGCTGCAAACATAAGTGTAGCATGAGTTCTCCAAGATGTGTGCACGCATATGTGAAGGAAAGTATGCATGTACAGTATGTATTGTAGACTTCAAAACATTGTCTAACTGCCCATTGTGCATTAGTCCTAACTAGTTTACCATCTACTAGCCAACCTGCTGCAGATGCTGATACACCTTAGCAGCTTAATCAAGCCTGGTTTTTTATTTCTTAGTTGGACACTTTGAGTGACTTAGTGAGTGCTTGCAGGAAGAAAATAAGTAAATATTTGGGGTCAGTGTCTATTCAAGTAACTATGAACCATCCAAAGTAACATATATTTTGAGTCCACAACATATCTAAAGAGGAGTGTACAGGCAGAGTGCATTGATGGTGCAAAAACTAGAAAAAGATACAGAAAAAGAAACTCTAAAGGAAACCACAGAGACAAAAAAAACTATTGCATGGTTACAGATTAAGTGCACTTGCAAACAGACAAAATTTCACAAAGAAAATAAGACAATGTTCCAGCTGCAATTGATTTACTTGTGCTTTCCTCTTTTAACAACAGAGGAAACAACTTCCATCATCAAAGCAGATAACCCTGAACAATAAGCAGGCACCTTGGTGAAAAGAATGATTCAATACATTTTATGAGGTGTGTTTACCACGCAAAGTAACTTATTGTCAGTGTGCGGACAAAGTATTGGACCCAACAAAAAAATTCAGCCAACAAAGGTGAGTGGAAACAGGAGGGAACGTAATCACTCAGAATTAAAGCACTGCTGAGATGGGGATTTAAGACCCAAGCAGGAATACCTGGAAGCATAAGACATTTCAGAGCAGAACTACAAATCTAAATGTTGTTCAAGTATACATAAACATGGACTAAATTCAATCTAACTAATAGAGGACATGCATAGGGCTGAAAAGAGCCTAGTTGTTGCTTATGGAAGTGATGAACCTGTAAAACAGGCTGACATCACATGACAGCTACACACCTGTCCTCCCTGCTTAGGAGTTTCACTGTGTTCCACCTCATCAGCACAGGATGAACACTAAAGAACTTCAACCAAAGCAGTCAGCTTCCCCTGTCGGATCAGAAGGTGTCACCACCTTGAACGGGCAGACAGAGGCTCAGGCAGACAATGTTAATAATAATAATAGTAATGCATTTGATTTTATCTAGCGCTTTATCATTGACACTCAAAGTGCTTTACAGAATTAAGGTATTATTCTTTTACTCCACACTTAGTGGTGTTAAGCTGCTATTGTAGCCACAGCTGCCCTGGGGCAGACTGACAGAACCGACACTGCCAAGATGCGCCATTGGTCCCTCCGACCATCACCAACACTCACTCACACACTAAATTTATACTAGGTAATGTGGGTGAAGTGTCTTGCCCTAGGACACAATGACAGACACCACTGGAGCGACTGTCCTATACTGTGGCCCCTGGAATTCTCAGTGGTTTCCCCTCCAACTACTAAAAAAAGCCCAGACCTGCTTAACTTTCAAGATCTAACGAGAGCGGTCAATGACAGGCAGATATGGCCTCAGATTTGTTCATTAAACAGGTATTGGTCAGGCAGAATACAGGCTGTTGGAATCTTGGCAGCTTCATGGTCTCACAAGGCGGCTCTGGTTGACTGACGCACGAGGCTGCACTCCTGACTACTTAATAAGAAAAGCTCAACTGAAACTGTCGCTTTCTTAAAACAGCAGCGAGACAGACAGACAAGATCATTCTTGGACAGGCTGGCACAAGGTTGTAACAGTGACAGACTGACTCAGGGAGATGTCAATCACAGACCTAAATAAACATTACAGTAATCACAAATACTGCTAAGGTGTGCCCAGCATAGACATAACACAATAATAGACTCCTTGTTGGCTGTGGAGGGACATGCCTAAAGTGCCGCCATCTTGCTTAGGTGGTTAATTAAGGAATGGTATGACCCAGTCATAATGGAACATAACCCTTGTTCTTCCAGAAACAACACAAAGTATTGTCTATCTTTCATAACAACGAGCTAATTCAGAACTGTTTCAGAAAACTTTAAAGCAGTTTGAACGTTATGCCTTTGCATCTCCAGATAAAAGGGTTGCATTTATTCTAATATATTGTGCTTGCAGAAGCTCATTAATTCAGAAAGAGCAAACACAGCAAGCTCTTCATAACAGATATCATTCACGTGCAGTATGATCAGCTTAGTTGCATTGTGCCAAACATTTCAGGGATACACTTTTTTGGAAGAACTCCAAACTTAAGGCCCTATGTATACATTTTTAGGCTGGGCTACCGGACTCAAAATGCCTTTGTTGATGTTATTGGTGTTTACACTAGTTAAAATCGCTACACCTCTGTTATTTGTGAACAGATCAAGGTGAAATTTGGTAGATATAATCTATGGATGTGTACGCATCGAACCTGGTTTTCGATTTGGGGCCCAAGGGGGCCCCAAGGAGCCCCAAAAGAGAAAAGAAAATTAAAGTCTATTTCTCATTTATTTACAAGTCAAATATTATGACGGTTGGTGGTACTGAATCATTGGCACATACCAATATATAAATGGGGCCCATTACCCTGTACGTTTCACGGTGGCACCAGGGGGCCCCCGGAGGCGCCATTTTTTAAATGACTACACCTCTGTTAGTTCTAGTTAGATCGGAATGCATTTTGGAATGAATACTCTATGAATGAATATGATGAGACGCTCAAAACCCCTTTTTTGAAATGGGACAAGGGGGCCCACCCCCCATTTCCGGTAATTTCCAAATTTATGTAAACATAGTCATGTGATAAATCGTTTCAAAGATAATTCAACGTAGATTACAATTATGCCTTGCACAATTGGATTAGGGACCCGGCCACTTTATTTTTGGCAATTTCCATTAAGTGGGTGGTACCGAATCATTGACACATACCAATATATGAATGGAGCCCATTACTCTGTATGTGCCAGGGGGCACTCCTCTGTTAATGCTCATTGAATCAGGCTGTAATTTGACATGGATATTCTATGAGTGGATTTTAAGAACCGAGTCATTTGACTGAATTCTCGGGAACGTAGTGGGTGCTATTCAGTGCGGAGACGTTCCGAGGGCCCGGCCGTAGTTCATCCGAACTTGTTTATCTATTAATAGTCTAGCCCAGGTGTTCTCAATCTTGGGTTCGGGACCCTATTTGGGGGTCACAAGACACTGGTAGGAGGTCGCCAGATATTTTCAAGAAACTAAGATTATTTTCTGAACAATTTGAGCCCATTTTTCTGCAACTATACCAAACTTGCCAAATTTTAATCTATTTTCATCACTTTTTCTTGCCACATTTTTGCTCGTTTTAATGTCCACCAGCCTCCAATTGAACTTCTTCAAATGCAATTTTGTGCTTCTCTGCTCTCTCCTCCCCACATTGAACGAGCACAATGTTCATTTAAATAGGGCGGTCTCAACCACGTCTATACTCGCACCTATAAGTGCCGTAATGTTAGTGAATTCCCCACAGCAGGTGATGAAACAGCTCCACCAAAGATATTAGGGATGCAACTGGTTTACCACCCTTTATTTCAGATCTTGGTGAATCTGCCCCTTCGTGAGTGCTTGCCAAAGTGTGTACAATAATGATCTTCTGTACATTAATGAAAGAGACAAGTCAATGTAATGACTGAGGACAGGTGATTCACAAAACCTGACTCTAAACAGTCATCAAGGTAATAAAAATGAAGAATCTCATATAACCTGGTGAACATTTTGTAACTCAGAGGATGTTTACAACCTGAGCACTTCTCCAACCTCAGCAGACTTCCCACCTGTGATCACATAAAAAGCCTCTGACTCATTCCCAGTGTGTCAGCCAGGGCTGGTTTTTTGTATGGGCGGCCACAATCTATGTGAGGACACATGAGCACAAAACAAATAAATACAAAATATTCATGTACCATAACTAAACTAAATGACTCTTCTCCATTGATGGATGCTCTCACACTCCAGATTTGACCAATAGATGACTGTCTTTTCTTCTCATTTCTATATTTCTGCCCAGAAAGCTCTCTAGTCCAGTAACAGCATTCCCAAGTGACTAGCACATGCAACTACATTAGAGGCTGTTTGGAGCAGCTCATTAAGTGTGCTGTGAACACAAACCGAGCCAAATTGAGGTGATAGAATTATTAGCTGTTCTCCAACCATTTGGCCCGAGTCCAGAAGTATAGTGGTGTGAAAGCAGCCTTAGTGAGGTACTGGCTGGCTTTGTTTTTCTCAGGAACTGGGGAAAGGAAGAAGATGCCATCACCGGTAATTCCATAAGACATTGTTTAATAGTGAAAAGATTGCCAGGATTTGGTTAGTCTACTCAGAGAAAACCAACAGCCTTTTCTGCTTTTTCAACAAACTATTTTCTACGTGGACGATTAACTTGAAAAACTAGAAACATACAGGTTCTTTGCTCAGCTCTGATGACAACAGGGCGTGAAACTAGCCAGGGCGGACTCTGTCAGCACAGGGGTGAGAAAACTCTAAATAATAGTTGTCAGACAGAAGCACACCCTCAGCACATTCTGTACCTTCACTATGTTCTGCAGACACTTTGCTGCCTTCAGGAGCTAAAGCTGAGTAGAACAGCAGGTTTAAAGCCCTACAGTTCCAGCTCAACGCACATCAGGTAACAAATGGCAACTCTAAAGGTTACAATGTGCTCTTAAAGGAATATATGTAATGTACAAAAACCAATATCTTACTAACACACACATTTTTCAAAGAGTCACTTCAAAAGGAAAAGCCTTGTAACATATGACGTTAAATTAATTCTTAAAAAGTAAAGTATTGTACTGATATGCCAATGATGCCATATACCTGATTCTAAAATAAAATAATTTCAAATGTGCCACAGGCTGTATAACACGTCTCTAATATGGTTAAGTAACTTTAGAGATTTTGAGCTACCATGTCATTAATTTGTCCTTGTTTGATCACAAAGTAGAGCAGTGCAGTAAAATCTTTCAGTGCAGATGTTATGCAGTCAGAAAATTAGACGTCCTGCTACTGCTAGCCTACTGTTTGATGCTTCACACTGAGGAGAATACATCTTAGGCATGTAAAACGTGAAAATTGGCAGATTTCACCAAGTCTGGTGTAGCCAGAAATTCTGCCTCCATGTACAACAAGCAGACATGTGTAGTGAGAATTTTCAGTTTGAGCCTCTACATCAGGGCAAAATCCACCAGCCACAATGAATTACAGCTGTGATTTACGCCTCTCTCTGTCAGTATATGTTGGTAATCTTAAAAATTACATCAATACATCAGCAGGATAGAAACAGACCTTTGCAGGCTAAAGCAGCAAGATGTTATGCTAACGTAGCATTGCCAAAATATGGTTTACTCCTAGTTAGAGTGTTCCAAAGAGAACTGCTCTTTAGTTCACTGGTAAATGGACATTTAACATTGGGAAAGCCAGCACAGGTAGCAATCTCTGGACTGTCTCAAACTTGTAAATGTCCTCTTCATAATATTGGACTAAAACAATAACATTCCAGGCATTGCTTCCAAAAGCACTCTATACCATTTTATCCTTTTTGCCCCAGATGCTAAAGGAAAAGTGTGGTTCCTAACCCACTTCAAAATCTTCCCTTAACAGGATTGAATGTAATTTCATTATAATCAGTTGAGACTTAAATTCACAATGTCTGGCACAAGAGATGATGCTCTATCTCAGTGATTGTCATGTCGTTTCACTAATTGACTAAGACAGACAGCTGTGTACAAGACAGCAGCTGTTAGCGTTTAAAGGTATGTGGTCATACCTGCCTGTCATTGCCTGATCTCTTCACATCTCATAAGAGATGTGAAGGCCAGGCCTGGTTACTATGGTACTTGGTTGGGACATACTGTAACTGAGAATTCCAGGTGTGGTAACATTTATCATTGTGTCCTTAGGCAAGACACTTCACCTACATTACAGTATGAATGTGGTGTGTGCTTGAGTTTTGGTGGTAATCGGAGGTGCTAATGACACACTATGGCAGCCTCGGTTCCGTCAGTCTGCCCCAGGGCAGCTGTGGCTACAATGGTAGCGTACCACCACTTTGGTGTCAAATGAGCAAGAATTGTGGCATTTTATGTGATGTACTTCATAATTTGCAATACCATTCATCCACTTTATGACCCACTTGCTCCTCTTTAGCAGGTTTACGGGGTTCTGCTGGTGCCTATCTCTCGTTGGGCATGAGTGGGGGTTACACCCTGGACAGGATGCCAGTCTATCGCAGAGACTCCAATTAACCTAAGAGTCATGTTTTTGGATTGTCGGAGGAAGCCGGAGTACCCAGAGGAAACCCACGCAGCACAGGGACAACATGTAAACTTCACACAGAAAGGACCCAATGTCCACCCCAGGGGTTGAACCCAGGACCTTCTTGCTGTAGGTCAGATATGCTAACCACTAAGCCACCATTAATTTGCAATACTTACTTTATATGTTCAAATGTTTCCTCAGTATTAGGGCTACGATTAAATGAAGTCGCAAGTCTGTAGAACATATGGTTGATTTGTTGTTAATTTTTTAGGGCTATTGGACCTTGTGCACATTTGGTGATTGTTCGTGCATGGGAAGTAGGATTTCATCAGAAGAAGAAGAAAGAAGAACATGCAGGATAACAATAAACATCTCATTGTTCTGTTTGGGCCTATTTTATTTCTGAGTTCCTTCAGTTACTTCAGTATGTAGTCCTTTACGTTTGCCTTTTTAGTTCAATTTCCTGTGTGATGAATGCATAATTACGTAAAATAATGATGAGTAGGTACAAAGTCTTTGTTAAGTTTAGGACACACTTAAACTCTTCTTTTTCACTATTCACAGCTATTGATTAGCTGCTTACCAAATGATAAAAATAAGGTGAGGACTAATTGACCACAGGTCCAAACATCATCTCCAATATTTACTTGGCTTATGAAATCTGGATTGACGTTGTAGAGCCTTGTAGTTACTGTAACTTAAAACAGTAAAACTTGTGACAATTTATGTTAAGATTAAACATTTTAACAATATACATGTCGACACAGGGAAACATACATGTCAAAGGGGAAACCTCTGTATTTCTTCTATGGAAAACTGTTTCCTGACGTCCAAGAGGCTGTGAAAGTGTCTTAAACTGAAAAACAGATGCCTGGGAGGAAAGTGCTGACTACAGTCACTTTGGAGCTTTAATACGTGAGACTGTTCAAGTGTGTGAGTGGGGACTCCCTCTGGATCACTCACAGATCCATGTGTGTGTGTGTTTCTGTGAAGCCTCAGCTTGTGTTTGTCAAGTGTGTATATCTCAGGATACTCCCTCTTTCCAAGGAATTCCTGATATAGCTGCAAGAGTTGTAACTAGTATACCATGATGTGAACAGAGGCCAGGACTTGTATTTGTCATTTCATCATTTTTAAAAGGATGTTTTGATCATAGTTTTACTGTGGATTTACTATTCCAGATTTTCACTCCTGCATCAGGTTTATTGACAGATTAAAATGTGATATTTACCCGTTACTGTTTAAAACCCCATAAATAAAACTCAACACAATATTATTCAGCTGTATGACTATAAACATGGAACAGAGTGTGCATCAGTCTATTCCTAAAAATACACTTATGGTGATGAATATTGTGTTGGAGTTTTTGAATTACTTTTAATATTTAAGTAATTTAAATGCAATTACTTCAGTACTTACACTTAAGTTTGATACTTACACTCAAGTAATGACGCCGAGTACTTTTTCCAAGACTGCACTCTTATGAATGAAACCTTTTGAATAGTTTTGAATGATAATATTTACATAGACTAGTTATCAGATGGAGTTGTTAGACTAGTTAGGAGTTGGAGTATTGAAAGTGAAGCGGTTAACATGTTCTACTGTCAATCATAATTTAAAAAAATGAGTCTCTAAATATATCAATCGAACTTTCTTGATTTTCAGGTTGTTTCGATACAAATCACCACTTCAAAGCAAAACTGTTAAGCGTCTCTTTTGAAAGATCTCATTAAAACAGAGATAATAAATGGTCCATGAGAAGGATTTAGACAATGTCAGTCTGTATTATAACCTGTCAACAAAAGTCACACAAAGACAATTGGAGATAAATTGCAATAATCTGATCATTGCCCATCAGTTCTCCTGTAATTAAAAAAGGAGAGGTTAGATCAAAAGCTGCTCTTCGGCTTCAGCTAACAGAGGACTAACCCTCAGAGACTATAGAGACGAATGTGATAGAAGTGAATGGATGTTGAGCTACTTCTCATTCATGTCTGCGTTCGTTTTTCATCCTATGAATATGAGCTTGATGAGAGACCCTCCAAACGAGACTTTAATGAGAGCTGTTCTTAAACTAAGCACCTCGGCTTGGATTAATTGTTGAAACTGGATTAAATTCATCCAGGATGATTTAAAGCTGCAGTCTGTAGGAAATCTCCTCTTGTGTCCGCTGCTCCTATCACTGATAAACACAAATATCCCTGCACATGTTGCTCACCAGCAAATAAGAAAGAAACCTTGATTATGTGGATCATTATGAGAAATACAAGTTAACTTCCTCTGTACGCGCAGGTAAAATTATATGTGCAGAGGAATGGCTCAGCTTCCTCTACCACATCCTTTGTTCAAAACAAAACTGAAGCAAAACAGAATTGACAATGTTTGATACTTGATTAGACCAGTGGTTATGAAACTTTTTTAGCTCAAGTACCCCCTTTCTGTTATTTCTGAATCCAAGTACCCCCTTTCTCTGACTGCAACCTTTTGCCTAGAAAATATAAAAACAACTATAGAGCATAATAATGGAATGAACGAGTGAAAACACATTTTAAAGAATCTAATTTATTAAGTAAGTGGAATGAAACCGCGTTTAGTGCAGTGGTTCCCGACCTTTTTTAAATTGTGACCCCATTTTGATATCAAGAATTTCTGCCGACCTCAAAGACATTTTTTTCTAGAATTAGTTTTTGATCATGTTTGATGAAGTTGTTTAAGATCGTGTTTTTATTTTGCAAAAATAATATTAATTTAAACAATTAAAAAATGTATTTATATTTTTCAGAAATTTCAGGCGACCCCGCATTGGGTCGAGACCTTAGGGTTGAAAAACACTGATTTAGTGGCTCCTGAATAGATTTATTTCTATAGTTTGTATCATTTCCATTCATCTCTCTCTCTGTCTCTCTCTCTAGTGCCATCGCAGACCCTTAAAGGTACACGTACCCCCGTTTGAGAAACACTGGATTAGACAATGAAACAGCCATCAGTGTGAAAATGAATGGAACTAAACCAAACTAACAACAACAAAAACTCAGTTAAACTGCCATAAGAAAATACATCAAACAATTAAAGGATTCAAAAATAAGGATACAGATTTCAGGAAAAAACCACTAACAGACAGCACTGACAGCAACACCAAATTACAGGGAAAAAGTAGATAATGCTGCTTAAAAAGGCTTCTGCGTCTCACATCTGCAGCTCATTTTAGTCCTCTAGCTCTGCAGTGGCTGATAGGCGAGCGTAGCAGTGGACCATCACAGTAACAGTCTATGTTTATCTCCTGTTTTCAAACAAAAGCCCCACTCTTCCTGTTTGCATAAGGCCACAGTCCACCGACCCAACCTGCCCCACTCTCCATTTCCCCGCTCTCCTGTTTGTGGCCTGGTGACAAGCATATGTTAGGAAAGTGAGATGTGAGTAAACCAGCAGGTAATGAGCCACGGGACAGGAAGCTGTTTCCTGTCTGGACACACTGAACAGAAATAAAAGCTAGTCTGTTGGAGGCCTGCCAGCACACAAGGGATCCCTTCATCAATGGCACAGCCTAGTGGCAAAACACACTGTTTATGCTTTTTCAACTTTAACACTGCTCACATCATATCAGTCAAATCAAATGTGTTTGTTTTCAGGATGCATTGGTGTTGGACAGACCAAACATCAGCCCAACTGTCATTCACTAGTAAACACACACATTCAAAGGGACTTGGCCTTGGTTTTAGCACAGCAGCAGAAGTAAATAATGAGGACAGATCCATGTCTGCCTGCCTTGATAAAGACGCTGACGTCTCAAAACAAAGAAACACTTGGAAAGTTTAATCAGCACTGGTAATCTTAGTATAATAATAAAATATTATACTAATAAAAGGAACAACTCAATTCAACAAGACAAATACTTTTTGTTATGATTAATTAGAGCCACATATTTTTTTTTACCTACCCCAAGGAGGTAATATTTTCCTAGGTGTTTGTGTGTTAGCAGGATTAAGTCAAAAGTACTTAATTCATTTTGACAATATTTTAATTAAGGCGTCAGGCCATGGAAGATTCCATTAAATTTTGGAGGGGATCCAGATCAATGTACTTATTCTGGATCAGTATGAAAAATTGAAAAAAATGTGTATCTCCATCATTAGTTCTTAACTGTCCGATCTCTATGAACTTTGACTGTTATGTTGGGTTGGTTCCTCAAAAAAAAATGTGGTGCCCATACATATTGGACCTACTGTATTGTTATAGAAATGTCTTCCAAGCCTTTAAAGTGTGAATGACCATGATCCAAATCACTGATCCAGATAACTGCCAATACCTTGAAAAGAGGATATTTGGAACTTGGTGAAAGTTTGCGCTCTTTGTGAGCTTTTGTTAGCAAATACATTCATCCGCAGATAGCTGTGTTTCCATTACCCTTGGAATTGTGCAAAATTTAAATAGCGCAATAATAACTGATAGAGGAAACACCTGAATTTCAAAAAAACACTCAAATAGTTCAACAATTTTTCCACAACTACATGTCACAGAATGTGACGTACACGGTCACATGACGTGAGGTAACCACTTATCTCTGAGTAAACATGGCGCGGTACATGTGGACAGAAGAGGAGACCGGTGTGGCGCCACACTGCCTTGGGCGGGGTGGGGCTGGTGGCCTGGGGCCCGCTGTCCTCCGGGCCCCCTGGACCGCTGGGGGGTGTGGCTGGTCCCCCGCTGTGCCTGGGGGGTGGGGGTGCCGCCGTGGGGTCGACATGGTTCGGGGGTTGGCCCGTCTGCACCATCTACCCTCTCCGGTTGCCCGCTCTACGATGGGCTGGGCTCACACCAGACAGGCCTTCTACATGGACACTTCACTTCACTCCCAGCTGGTCTGGCTCACTCACTTTGTGCACCATACCCCTATTCAACCCTTGGGGGGCTGGATGGCAGGGTTAGGGTAGGGGGGCTGCCGCTTGTGCTACCATGTTGTGGCACG
Source organism: Gouania willdenowi (assembly GCF_900634775.1). Taxonomy (NCBI): domain Eukaryota; kingdom Metazoa; phylum Chordata; class Actinopteri; order Blenniiformes; family Gobiesocidae; genus Gouania; species Gouania willdenowi. The sequence goes on along the minus strand of NC_041049.1, from coordinate 24,539,492 downwards.
GGGGGTGGCGCTCCCACCTCAATTTGCCCTACCAATCCCTCCAATTTAAATCACACCTCAACACATCACCCCCGGAGGATACGACCACCATCTCCACCCTCCGGAGCTAATGCACCAGATACACATATATACACAAAGGTTGGGTGAAGAGCACTGCTCCCCCTATCCCCTTTCTTTTAATTGCACCTCATACAGTCACTAAACACCCAGCTCCTAAAGCCTTGTATGTTTGCCTTTTTAGACTTAATCTATGAGGCCTAAATGTTGTAGAAGTGGCTTTGTGACTGTAAGATTGGTAAAAAGCAGAGAAACCTTTAATGTTTGTACACTAAAGTAAAATGGTGAGTAAATAGTTTGTATATTTGGAGAGAATTGTGTAAACTCTGAGGTGTTGACACCTCTGTGCTCTTTGCCTGAGGATACACCAGCATCTCCAATGCTTTGTCTGTGCTGGTATCAACCCGTAGCAAACTCAGACCATGATTCTTAACTTTTCAGAGTATATCAACATGTCTGGTTCTGGCAAAGATTCATTAAAGCTGTAAGGTGGCTGCTTTGTATAGGAGCCAGTGATGGTGTCTGCTTTGAGTCCTCCTATGTTTACTCATCTATATGAAATGTGTTTGAAAGTGTGTGAGTGAAGGTTCTCAGTCTTCCAGCTCATGTTGATTGTAGTAGTTTAGTTGAGACAAATGGACTGGAGTCTATCCTATCCTTGTACCTGAGTGAACCGATTCTACAGATCTTTATTTAAGGTTATTCACCCCGACAGTATCAATCCTACAACCCTAAACCATCAGTGTAGCCCCCAATTTCCACTGGAGCTGATAAGTTTCCATTTTAGCCTATGTGTTAATTTCCACCGGGTCCACTGCGGTGCGTGTCTGCTCCTTCCCAGCTGCGGTAGTCCGGTGCCCTCCGCCAGATATACGCAGGGCTTCTATTTCTGGCGGACACCGGAGCACGACGCATCAATCAACACAGAGCAAATGAAGCTAAACAGGAAATGAAGCACATATTCAGCAATAAAATATCGGGTTACTTTTCAAAATAAAACACTTCAGATTATATTTCAAGTAAATACATCACCAAAATGTCATAATGTGTAAAAACAAATTCACATCCACTATATTGATTCCTCTCATACTGTAACTCACTGTAAACTGCAGCAACAATTTAGTTCATGTTTTACTGGTGTAGTTTTATCTCTTCTCTGTTGGCTGTTGCTAAAAAATGTGTCTATGACAAATCCAGAGTCCAACTTTCTTGTTCTCCTTCGTTAGGAACACTGACCTGTTTGTCTGTTTATTGTTGCGTTTATAACATTTAACCGCGTTCTCGCGCAATTATATAAATATCGTGAGAACTGCTCTGTCTCGTGACGTCACAGTTGTTCAACCGGAGAGCACCGCGGCGCACTCCAAACGCAACCAGTGTGAATTACCGGACGGCGGACAGCGGTGAAATACCGGATCGGTGCCATGGCGCAGCGGAGACGTATCCAGTGGAAACCCCGGGTAAGAAGAGAAGAAGCTTCTTGGATAACACGTGAAATGTCTTTAAGTAAAACATCATGCATACAACATGCTTGAAGGATTTCTTTCCTCTATTAGTTTAAAAAATAAATGTCCCGTTTGACTGATCTCTGTACATGTCATAAATATAAATAAGTTCAGACATTTGGTTTCTTCAGCATCTTTACACAGGTTGAACAAAAACAGCCAGTCACATCAAACCAGGCTCTCAACTCATAAAACATGCTGCCCCGTCTTAGATAACTCCATACTTCCAGCATACCTGCATCCTCTCAAGGCTCTCACTCCATGTTTGTCAGTGTATGTTTGAAGCAAAGCATCCATGTGTATCAACCTTCAGAGGAAGTCTCCAGGCCCTTACAGTTATTTACAGGCTAAGATTAGAAACGACCCAGACTACATTTTTCAGAACATGAATAATGTTCCAAATATACTTGGACTGCTCCAAGTTTGTCTGAAGGAATTTCATGATTGTGATAAGAACTCTTCTGTGTCTTGGCGAGCAGCAGAGGAGCTGAGTCAAGGCCAGCAGCGTGCAGCCTGTGCACGTTCGGCACTGCAGCCCAATAAGGGGGCGTGCACGTTGAGATCTGATCATCAAACACCTCGTGCCTGATAGAGATCGTTGGATTTACAGCAAACGCAGCTGCAGATGTAAGAGCTGACACATGTTGTTGAAGAAGTGTGTTAACTGTGCCTGCTGGCAGCTCCAGTTTGGAAATGCAGATCTTCAAACACCTCACAGATCTTGAGCCGTAACGTGCACGTGTACAGCGGGTGACATGTGAGGTGAAAAGGACAAGTGAATGAACAACACGGTGTTCAGTCCCTGACAGGTCCTCTGTCAACATGAGGACATCTTTAAGAGCTAAATGCACCATGACCATGCTTCATGATCTTTAAAACAAGAGGTTTACTGTTTACATGTTTACCTGTGTCAACACTTTTATTATACTTATTATTAACTGAATTAGTTGGTTCTGAACTCATCACAGCAAGTTCATGTGGAAAACTATTAGGATGGACAGCTTTGAGTGTGTAAGTGAACTAACAGCATAGCTCCTGGCTGGTAAAGCAGCAACTTTAACCAGTTTCAGAGAAAACACAAAAAATGTATTACGCAAATGCTATAAATCCTAAATTGCCAGTGATCCAGACATCTTTACTGAACTTCATCATCAATCATCATTAAAATGGAAAGCCACTCCGTGGATGCCATTTGAGAATTTTGGAGCAGCAGCCAGTTGGTTCTCGGTTAGCTCAAAGCCAGCCTTGATGATGATTTACACATGCATCACTGTAGCAGTGTTCAACACCCCATAATTTTGTCACATTATATATTTATTATTTTTATTTCCTTATTTAATTCAGGCTTTTACTTTTTACTTTAATCAAGTATCTTTCTTTGTTAGTGTTTCTTCTTATCACTTAGTAATAACTTCTATTGAGTATCTCTGACAAAGTAATTTTCCCCTAGGATCATTAAAGTATTATCTGATTCTGATATATCTCCATAGAAATGACAGTTAAGCCTACTTTTAATGTGACGCCCCACAGTATAACTTACACAAATAAACATCTGTTGAAAATAAGGACACCTATTCAACTTCAGTAATGGAAAAAGTGCCATATTCATGTTTAATGTGTTTTATCAAACAACAGGACATATAGGTTATTCAATACCGGTGGAAAAACTGATTATGATGTTGACCAATGTTATATGGTATGGTAAATATTGGCGGATACGCAGAATCAAGTTATTCTGAAGAGTCTAACGTCTAAAGTGGCTCAGCTTCAGTCCAGTTGCTTTAAAAGATATTATTACACAGATTAAACTGTTCCTTTAGCACATCCTTATTCTAGAGTATAACAAATGCTCTCCTTACTTCCTACATTGTTGTGTTTTTTCTACCAGCTTATTCTACACTGGTCAGGACACCAGTCTGTTCAGGGTTAAAGGAGACTGAGAAGTTATGGTCCACCAGCAGGACTTGAACCAATGATCTATCCAAGAAGATCTCTACTATGGAAAATACAAGTTATGAAATCTCCAAAACAAGTCATGGCAAGGCTACAAACACATTCCTCGTCCCAAAATAGAATTTATAAACAACCTTTACAGTCGAATCCTCAGCGCTGAGTAACTCACATTTATAAAAAGACTTTCTGGAAGTGAATGCATGGACAACAAACAGAAGCCATCACAACAATCTGAGGGATGAAATAAACAGTCGGTAGAGCTTTATTCTCACTGTGACAAACATAGATATGTATACGTAGATCAGTCCTTCACCAAGAAAGGGCCTGTCTGCTCGGGAAGACCAGGATGGATCTTGTCTATGCATTACATTTCCGGTGTATGGCTATTATTAATCCATTATCATCTTTATTATTATTATTCGCAGTATGTGAACGTTTTCAAATGGATTTGTATTATTGCATCTTTAACAATGTTCTTGCATATTCCCTGCTTTTCAACTGAGCATGCTGTTCAGTCAATAAAGCTAACCTAACCCTGAATTTCCACTGGATCCGTAACTGCTCCGCTGCGTAACTGCAGTGCAATCTGCAGTCTGGCAATCTTGGACTGCAGATGATTTCAAAAGTGCACGGATCGGGCCAAATGTGGTGTCAACGGTCTGGTCCCAACCGAGTCCGAATATGTGCTTAGTTTTTGGGTTGAGTCCGAATTGTGGCCGCAATTTCTGTGCCGAAAAAAAGTGCTAATTTTGTCAAAGATACAGTATGGTATCAGTGAGGGTTTTATTACCCTGAGTCCGGATATGTGCTCGGTTTTTGGCTAGAGTCCGAAATGGGCACGCTGGAGGCCCCAGAAGGTCCATGTTATCATCTGCTGGGGCAACCTCGGTCAATGGATGGAATTACAATCTGCCCTAAAAATTATCCACATATTTTATTCTGCGTCAATGCACTACTTCCTGTACAACACAGGCTTATCTTTGTTCATTTTTTTTGTTAAAAAACTCCGGCATTCGGCAAAAATGCTGCGTATTTGCTGCAGAAGGCTCCGGCATGCTGCAGCAGATATGAAGCTGTGCTGGAGCAGATTCGGATGTGGTGGAAATTGTCACATTGACTTTAATGGAAACCTATCAGCTGCGTTGCGGTTCCGCAGTAGTTTCGGAGCAGTTACGGATGCGGTGTAAATTGGGGTTACTCACCAACAAAGGGGTAGCTTACATTTCTTTGATGGATCCAAGTTTTGAGGTGGTGTCCTCACTGATTATTGAGCTCTGATAATTGCTGTGTCACTAAATAAACAGAGACAATCCTTTCTAACATTAGAAACATTTGCTTTTATTTCTGGAGTGTAGATACGTGAACAGCAAACATCTTTAAATCTTCTTAAGACATTTATAGCAGCAGTTCATACTTTAGATTTAAAGATACATGGCCAACCACTAATCTAACAGGGAGGTTGATAAATATGTTGGTTATGTTTACTGAGCAAAGCCAGAGACGGAGATGGTTTAGAGCAAGGGAAAGAACTGTGAGGACAGTTGCTGGTAAAGAGACACACGTGGATTTCCATCTTAGGTTTGGATAATGAGTTGATGTTTCCCGGTGACAGTAGGATTGTTATGACCCTAGGTCTTTATACTTTGTGTTTTATTTTGGAGGGGGTATAATGTTTTCCTCCCAGGTAGAGCGGCCTTTTTGAGAGCGGTGAGCTGTAAAAGCATTTTGGTTTTGTTTAACAAAAAAAATATTCCTTGGGAGTGGACAGAGTGGACATTATGTTTTGGCACTGAACAGGATCCACAACCTGGTTTCGAACAAAACTGTTCCTGCCCTCATTTATCAACCTTGCATGAAAACGGGTGCAAATTTGAGTTCACATGTGCTGGATGTTGTGTTGGCATCTTAAGCACCAGTTGGCCCAGGTGCAGCTGTGGCTACAGATGGGGATTACCTTCACCAGTATGACTGTTGGATATTGTCATTATTACATAATCCTCATAAGTACAATTTTAAATCTCACAGAAAATCAAAGCGAGGTCCGTAGCGTCCATGTGTGTCACACAGTTGTGTAGCAATATAGTCCAGCTGCTCCTCAGTGTGACACTCACTGGTAGCAGAGGTAGCTGATCATGATCTTTGGGATGTCCAGCTGACCAATGACCTTCAGGGCTGTGGTGCCAAGCTCCCTCCTCACTGCCAGTCTGCTGAGCTGCTGCAGGCTCATCGGATTGGCTGCAGAGAGAAGAGGACATGTTGACACCAGTGTAACAGACCTGTAATGATCTGTCAGAGCACAGTTAATTACATTATTGAATACCGATTATTGTGCCTGAGTGTGTAAACATTAGACAGCACATCAGCTTCATATCGGCCGCTCTCTTAAAGCTGCTGAAGATTGTTTGTTGTTTTCATCACTTTTCCCTCACCTGCTGTGCCTCATTTGTGAAGATGGCACAGCAACTCGGTGCAAGTGTAGACGTGCTTCAGTCAGCCCTGTTTGAATGAACGTTTTGTGCGTTCAATGTAGAGAATGCAGGAGATGTAGAGTAAGAGAAAGAGCAAAATTCAATTTGAAGCAGCAGGTGCATGTTCTCTCTAAGCTATGAGCAGATAACTGCACAAACTTGGGATGTCCCGATACAACTTTTTCACTTCCGATACAATACCGATATTATAGCCTCCAGTATTGGCTGATACCGATATCGATCCAATATCAGCACGAATCATACATGCTTTTATTACTCATTTTGTAGTGTAGAATGTTAGAAAAGACTTGATCAAGTGATGTTACACAAGCAGAGAACAAACTGAGAAAAACTGACCCATTTATTATCAACCAATTGGTTACATACATTTTAACCTTCGCCATAATATCTATAGTATTCTACAATTGAATAAATATAATATAATATATATCAGAGATTTTAAATGCAGTCCGATAAAATCCAATATTCGTTTTCTGGCTGATATTGGACCAATATCCAATATCAATATCGGATCGGGACACCCCCTGCAAAAACACTCATTTATTTGAGTTTTAAATCATTAGTTTTGTTCATTTATGTAGGCTACCAAAATAAATATGATAAAAGTGCTGTTGGAATGGACTTAAAAGATGTACAAATGTTATTTCCTCCACATTAATTGTCCCTCCATTTCTGCTGATTCTGCTAACACTTACCAGTGTCATGATGGTTGATGTAAGTGGTCATAGGTTAAGACAACGTGTTGTACAGTATAGTACAATTTCATGAGCAGTGTAAATAAATGTCACAACGACTGACTGACTTGTGAAGTGCATTGTTTTTTGGGGGAAATATGACCGATATATTGTTTCTAGAAGTGCATATTTCAACTTTTGCTCTTTAAGATGCAAATTAAGGAAATTAAAATAACAATATTTAACACTTAAAAAAGAATCCTAATGAATCAGAATTACATAGTGAATTGGCAGTTATGTTTGGTGAATAAACTTGTGTTGGGACAAAAGCATATTGTCCAAACCCTGATATAAATTTTTAATTTTACAGAATTTTAGAAATTAATGGTAGGCTTTGTTTTAATCAGTGCCTACCTGTAGTTGAGTAAGCTGTCACAGTCTTCGGTGAGTGACTTGGTTTGATTTCTTTTTAAAGGTGTAGAGGAAAGTTCCATCTAATGCACATGTCAAAATCAAGGCCTGCGGGCCAGATTTGGCCTGTCAGAGCATCTAGTCCGGCCCGCATGAAGATTGTTTAAAGAGAAAAATAGGACTTTTTGTAAATTATCATATAAGTTGTAGATTAAATATGACGGAAGTTGCAGTACTAAAATATTTACAGTGATATTAAATTACAATTATTTTCAAAAACCTGGAAAATTCTCACAAATTACCTCAACAGAATTTTGACAAATTATGTTGAAAATTTACAGAAAAATAACATTCAGGATTTTTTTTTTTTTTAATTTATGCTTTCTACTTTACAAAAACATACTTTTTATTCAGTCCGGCCCACTTGAGGTCAAACTGGGTTGAATGTGACCCTTGAGTGTGAGTGTGACATCCCGACTCCAATGCATTCATCCATACACTGTATACACAGCCATGCACAGAGACCAGGCAGTATTCTACCAGATGAACTCACTCTAAGGTGAAGAACAGCTGCTCTTCACTGCTCTAACTCCTGAACATTGAAACATAACCCTTGCATGCCACCTGCTGGTGTTAGATCAACACTGACGCACTGCTGTGTATCTTCTTACTCTCATGGAACTTTAAATAGTCAGCAGGAGGCGAGCCGGCAGTGGTGTAGTCCACAGGCTTCTTCTCGTGCTGGTCTCTAGCATGGAGGTTTGCGCCGAACTCAACCAGGACCTGGATCAGCTCGACTCGCATGCTTTTAGCAGCGTGGTGCAGAGGGGTTTGATGCAGCCTGGTGGCATTTACTTTGGCTCCTGAGAGGAAGAGGAAGAGCAAACCACCCAGCAAAACATGGTTGAAAAGCCATTGAAAATACATTTTTGCCACACGAAACGACGTCAAAATTTGGTTGCAAGGTGAAAAGTTGTCTTTTCCTGGTTGTCGTGCTAAGCACTCAATATTGTTAGAATTTTGTTAATTAACTAATTGATTAAAAGTGTTACATCTTACCTTCCCAAAATGCAATACACAATTACGGGAACCTTTGTAGTCCTTGTACCAAGATCAGATTTGCATTTTTTGTTTATGTTTGTGGGCTGTTACGTTTGAAGTTGTTACAATACCTTTTCTTCTCATTTTCATTCATTTTAATTTAATTTGGTCCAAATTAGCCCAAATAAAAGGATTAGCTACTTACCCCAAATGAGAAGTCCTAGTTCCAATGACTATTTTTGGGCCACACTTGGACCAAATGTGCAAAATCTGAAACAAGTTAGACGGTCCAATAACAACCCAATTTCAACAACTATATTGGGGAAACATGTGGACGTAGTTGGACGATCCAATGACGACTACATTTCAGTCACTATATTGGAGCTAAATTTGGACCAATTTTGACAGTCTTTTTCCCCCCAACTGTTAATGGGCAAAATTAGGCGAAGACAGACCGACTAGATTTAACCCAAAAGAGAATGTCTAAATGAGGGTTGGGTGTTTGGTGGGAAACATCTGACATGAAGCTGTTCACAGGTGATCATATTCAAAAATTTAGCAAAAGCTAAGTTCATTAGAAAAAGGAAAGGCCAGTTTTGCCCACCTATCCAGTTGACAGTGATACCCACCTGCGTTGAGCAGCACCTTGACGCACTCTGTGTGCTCGTTAGCACAGGCCACATGTAACGGTGTTCCGTAGTAAAGGTCATAGGCCTCCAAACAAGCCCCCATCCCAATGAGCAGCTCCACACAGGCAGAGTTACCTTCAGTGAGAATAACAGCAGACTTTCAATATTCCAGCTTCCAACAGGAAACAGTGGTGCACAGTGTACACAACTAGAAAGCAGCAAAGGTCGTTTCTTAATGCACATGAAAATCACCCTGTCTGAACTATTGTATGAATAACTCTCATTTTCAACACATCAGATTAAGAACAATGTGCTGATTCTCACATTCATGAAAAAAATTTACCTGAAGCAACAAAAACAAAAGTTTAATGATGCACTACATGAAGTGAAACTACAGTTCTCCCACATTAAAACTCTAAACTAAGAGTAAACCTTTGACACTATTAAGAATTTCTGGCGACCACAAAGACCTTTTCTTCGAGAATGACCTTTTTGATCATGTTTATTGTAATGCATTATAGAGTTGCCAGGATTAGTGACAAGTAGGGGTGTGTATTGCCTGGCATCTGGCGATACGATTCGTATCCCGACAACATAGGTCACGATATGATATATCCCGATATTAAAGTATATACAGTATATAACTTAAGAAACAACTAATCTGTACATGTGTACGCCTTCATGAGAACATTATGTATGAAATATATGTTATTGGCATATTTTAGACTCAAAACATTGGTTTTAACATGCCATGTGTCAACAACTTAAAATAAAAAATTACATAAAATCTGCCTGTGGCTTTTAAACCAACTTTGACTTTAGTGCAACATAACTGAGGTAAATGCCTAGAACAACAAATAAATGCAGAAAGTTATTACTTTCTTTTTAGATTTTATTGAAGAAATACATCCTGGTCAACATGTCCTGGTTTCAGTGCACTTTTTTGTGCAGTTACAATGTCTCCTGCAGTGGAAAATACTTTCCTAATTAAATAAAGGTAAAAAAAACAAATAAATAAAAATCAATATGGATGCATTTAGAATTGACCCAGGAATCAAGCAAAGTAATCGATTATTTTCAACACCCCTAGTGACAAGTTGTGCCAGCTCAGATTTTAATTTTTTTTAAACTGCATTTTAGTTCAACTACAGTAGATTTATATTTGATAAAGTGAAAGTATAGAATACAGTTGTTTAAGATTGTGTGTTGTTTTAATTTTAAAAATAACAATGATTAAAACGTTTAAAAAATCTATTTGAACTTTTCTGAAATTTAAACTCCAGGCGACCCCACACGGGGTCCCGACCCCAAGGTTGAAAAAACTGCTGTAAGATATCTGATGTCTCAAACCAAAGTTTCTCATTGTGACAAAAAGGTTGTGTGTGGTTTTTCTCTCTGTCCGTCTTTCACAGGCTGAGGGCCCAGGTGTCGGTCAGTCCTCACTGGTCCTGACCTTTGACCCGTACCTTACTGGAGCACTGTAGAGAGCTGGCTCTGGCTCACATGCTTTTTCTGATGGACTTTAACGGACTTACTCTGTTTGAGGATGGTCACTGACCTCAGGAGGAGGAACAAACTGAGTGGGTGTGTCGACACTGACACAGTTATTGTCTTCACGAGGTTCAGTGTGATCTGAACCTTTGACTGGTGATGTAATTTTTGGCACAGCATTGACCTGAGAATATTTGTTGTACCATTATTGAACCAAGAGAAAATAAAGTTCGTTTGAAAAATCTAAACTCTCTCTCTTTCTAATGTCACAGTGAGAGCTGCAACACCAGCATGTCCTCCGAGTTCTGTGATTGCAAAACTCCGATGGAAAAAAAACTGAATTCACATTCTGACACAGAAAAATCAATCGACCTGTTTTCATTTCATTTCTCTCATTATTTAAAATCAGGCCCCAAGATGACAAGGAAATGCCTCACTTGCATGTTTTAGGACAATATCATGCATTTAAACTTTTCACTGGAAAACAAGCGATTCAATGTCTAGAAAGTGTGACAGACAAATATGTTCAATTCTTCCCAAAATCTCACTCACAATCTCTCACTCTGTGTAACAGTTTTAGAAGCGATAATGTTATCCTCTGACTAAAAAATGAATCTGATGTGTGTTTTTCAAATATGAAAAGACTCTGGTGCAATGACAAGTTTAGCTGATAGTGTATTAGCTGAAGTGCTGAGTGGTGATTTTTTCCATTAAATGGGTGACTGAGGGACTAGTAGTGTTGCTAACGTCGCGACCTAATCTCGAGTTATTTCAGTGTAACAATCCTGTTTTCTTAAAAGGGGGGGTATCATGTAAAAATCACTTTTTCAAGCTTTATTTCATGTTAGTGTGTCATTCACTCCTGAAAAACATACCTCCAGTGTTTCTCAGATTGATTCATGTATTTCTGAGTAATCTTTAAATCTCCTGCCAGCAGTCATTTTCCTGCTGTTATGCTCGAGGGGACGAGGCTCCGCCTTGGGGATGAGGCCCCTCCCCCCTCAAGAGTATAAGTATTATAGGAGTAGTTGACTAGTGTAAAGTAAGACAGAAATGGGTAAAACCTAAAATGGAATTTGGGACATTTTGAAAAGTAAAAATTGAAGCCGTGCCCTAACCTTGGGTCGATAAGGCCTAATATGAGGGACTTGCCTCCCATGCAGGCCTCATGGAGTGGTGATGCTGTCCTGGAGGTGAGGGCAGGGTTTGCTTTGGCTCCGTGCTGCAGCAGCAGCTTCACACACTCCACGCTACCAGCAGAGCAGGCGTCACACAGCGGGGTGCTGCCGTCTACATTCCTAGCATCCACCTACAGATAGCACAGGATTATAAACACATTTCCTCTGATCTGCAGAACCAAAGCCAGTGATTTTGTGACGTTGCGAGGTGCTTCTATGTGCTCTACCTGTGCACCGGCCGCCAGCAGCAGCTGCACGCAGAGCGTCTGCCCTCTGAGACACGCCTCATGCAGCGGTGTGATGGAGTCCACGGCCACCATGTTAACTGAAGCTCCGCCCTGGATGAGCTGCTGCAGGAGGACGGATTGGCCGAGGGACGCCGCCTTGTGCACCTCTGTCCTCTCTGCCCAGCAGCCTGTGGGCAAGGCATGTTACTGGGATTATTATCACCTCTACTCGTAAATGAGGGACAGGACTATGGTAACAAACATTAAAAAAAACACAAATCTACTATAGTTAGTTACTCTGAAAGGGGTTAGGTTTGATTTTCAAGAATTTGAGGGTTGATGAGAAAAAGTATGTAGTTGAAACATGGAAAAAAATATTTGTTTGTCTCATTTTTTAGTTTAATATGTTAGCATTTATTGTACAACTTTGAGAAACAAAATGTGTTCTACTTCAAATAGGCTCTAAGGGTCTGTACTACGAAGCAGGATTCCCTCTTATCACGCTAACTTCCACGATTATTTGGTGTGGCCCGTACTACGACGCTGGCAAACTTCTTACCGAGCTAAATCACCATGGTAACACCTAACCTAGTCAGGACCATGGATAAGATCTGTGCAACTGCAAAAGTCCCGCCTCCTGACAAACGGTTCTCTTGGAAAATGACCTGCCCATTCTTAGAAGCTCCTGGTTGGTGCAGATCTGACAGCTGCGCTTAGGAAATAATGATTATTAATGGATAAATGTAATCCTTTCATTTACCAATGACATCCTTCAGGAAAGATATAGATTTACGATTCATGGACTGATCTACAGTCAGCTGATGACCCATGTTGGATAATCTCCGTATGCACGGATGATTAACCAGGGTTCTTTCCAGCGCTGTTGAGCGTAGGGACCCCCGACATTGCGCAATGCTCAGTTTTAAGCAACGTAGGGGGATTTTCTGTTGATTTTTCCTTTTTTATTCAGTACTATCGTAATAATTGCTGCACACTTGGACACAAAAGGGACTCTCAGGCGTGCACTGGTTGTTTGTTGTTTTTATTCTGCATAACCGAGAAACACCTACATCAGCCGCACGCCTATTTAATACAGGCGATTAGCTCGGACGCTCCAGTCATTACCCGAGGACCCCAGCAGCCCTTTAGCTGTCCCCAATGCTGCCTGTGTGCATCCTCTGCTTAGGTAACCGTAATCACCGTCCACATATTTAAGCTTCGAGGAGTGAGGACAGTCCGGACTCCGCTGTGCGCAGAGGCTCAAACATACCGTGACCTGGAAGGGTCCGGCAGCGCCCCTCAGATTTACAATGGGAAGTTGTAAGTTGTTCATTCGTTTTGACCTTTTGTAAAAGTGTTGCAGTCATTTGTCAATTTGTTGCGTGAAATCATACGGAAAGGAAGGGTCCGAGATGCCAGAAGTAGACGGCAATCTGTAAAGTTGCCATTGTAAATCTGTTTCAACATTTGTAAAAGTGTTTCGCTATTGTCATTTTTTTTAGCTAATTATGTAAATTTGTTTTCAAAATTACAAATGTGTTGTGGAATTTGTAAAAGTGTTTTGCTATTTGTATTTCTTTTAGATAATTATGTGAATTTGTTTTCAAAAATGTATTTTTTTAAAAATGTTTCAGAAACTTTATTTGTCCCTGGGGGGCAACTGAAATCTCTGCATTTAACCCCTCCCTGAGGGGCAGTGGGCAGCCACAGTGTAGCGCCCAGGGAGCAATTAGGGTTAATATAAGAAACTTACTCAACATCACACAGTCATGGCCCAGGTGAGATTCAAACCAGTGACCCTCCGACTACAGGCTTGCTTCCTTAACCACTAGGCCAAATTTGTTTTGTTAAAAAATGTAACTTTGTTTTTAGATAACTATGTGTATCTATTTTTATTTTAGTATTTAGTATTTTGCTATTTGTATTTATTTTAGATAATTATGTGAATTTGTTTTCAAAAATGTAAATTTGTTGTGGCTTTTGTAAATGTGTTTTGTTCAAAAACGCAAATTTGTTTTTAGATAATTATGTGTATTTGTTTTCAAAATTTTAAATGTGTTGTGGAATTTGTAAAAGTGTTTTGCTGTTCATTTTATTTTATTTTTTAGCTAATTGTGTAAATTTGTTTTTTAAATTAGTAATTTGTTGTGGAATTTGTAAAAGTTTTTGCTATTGTAATTTTTTTTAGCTAATTGTGTACATTTATTTTCAAAATTATCAATTTCTTGTGGAATTTGTAAAAGTGTTTTGCTATTTGTATTTCTTTTAGATAATTATGTGAATTTGTTTTTTTTAAAAATTAAATTTGTTGTGGCTTTTGTAGATGTGTTTTGTTCAAAAATGCAAATTTTAAATGTGTTGTGGAATTTATTTTATTTTTTTTAGCTAATTGTGTAAATTTGTTTTTTAAATTATTGATTTGTTGTGGAATTTGTAAAAGTTTTTGCTATTGTAATTTTGTTTTTAGATAAATGTAAATTTATTTTCAAAATTATGCATTTGTTGTGGCATTTGTAAAAGTGTTTTGCGCTTCTCAGCCACCGTATTTAATGAAGTAATACTTATTTAAAATGCATATGACATTTTTGACATGGTCATCTGTTTAGTGCATTAAAAAACAGCTGAGGAGGATTTATATTGAGGTTATTCATTCAGCTGTAGGATATTATATTAGCTTCTTCTGTGGCACTAATCTATAAATGCCAGTAATGTTGCTCAATGTACACCTGCTATTAGCGACTATTAGCTTCTGCTCATGTAAGCAGGGAGATTATTACTAGCCTAGCCTGAGCGAACACTAGGTGCAATGCGACACTATTCCTGCCTCTAAGTGAATACATCGCATTTTATTTCAGCATAGTTACTTTGTAATAATGTCTTCCATGAACGAGTCATTTCTCTGTCCTTCAGATTCAAGCTACAGCCTCACAGTCCAAACACTGACACGTCAAAAACTAGAACCTCCTCAAACCTCTCACCGACCCAACTCACCGATATCTCCGAAGAAATATGGCAGAGCATTGTCCGCCTCCATCCTGCTGTTTTATCTCATTAATAAATGTTATATCTATGATTTAGCTGTCCGCTTGTTTGTAAACAACCGCGTCCTCGTTTACGGCGAGTGACATGACCCACGTGACTCCGAATAGCCTGCTGGGATACGTAGTTGTAATCGTCCTCAGCGGCAAAATGTTACTTCCTGTGGCCTAAAAACACAAAACATAAATTAAACGTATCATAAACTCTAACAATATCCATAACCATGCATGATTATTATTCTATAGTAGCAACAGTTTACTTCACGTGTCAAACTCAAGGCTCGGGGGCCAAATCCGGCCCTTTAGGGCAATTTGGCCTTCAGGAGAAAGGAAAAATGAAAGGGAATATATACATTTTTGTTTAAAATTTTCAAATAATCCAGTTGTAGTTATCTCAAATAAAACTGGACAATATTTTTAGGGGCTTGCATTTTTGCTTTTGTTTATACCACATGAATGCAGTCATTCTTAATTGTGGAAAGAACTCAATATTTCCACAAATCTGGCAGTTTCTCACAATTCCTCTAAATTACACAAAAAATGGTAACAAAATTGAGAATTTTTGAAGTGAATTGAACTGATATTAAAAATGAGGGCACAGATTTGTTAAAATTGTTCTTTTTACCCCCACCTATAATCTTTGGCCCACTATTTGGCCCCTGATTTACTGGGAGAAGCATATTTGTATTTCTCAAAAAATCAGTTTAAGAGATACACTTAAAAAAAAAAAAAAAAAAAAATCTGATTACTTAAGCAATTGTGAAGATAATCAGTTAAATAATTCTATCTAAATAAATAGATACCTGCATCCCCTATTATACCAAATTACATTAATAGCTGTGTGTATGCATTGATCTCCATTAAACCTTTATTCCAAGGGACACCTGCCAATATTGAAAATAAAAAAACAGTTAAATTGCAGGCGAATAGGTCTGAGGTTCAAAGATCAATAAATAAATACTTAACAAGTGCAGAAATACAGTTTAGTCTGAAGACTATACTTTACAAGTATTTAAAATGTTTTCATAGGAATTAAATGTAACATGCACAACTCTGAGATAATTCTCATGTCAGATTTGACACTCAATGCTTTTGGTGCTCTACGATGCAACATCACGTCATGGGACATTTGATTATTTGTTAATATTTGTAGTTGATAGACTGCATTCCATGCCAGGATCAATGGCGTTACTATTGATCTGACCAAAGGCATCATAACAGTTCAAATGTAATATTCCTCAGACAGACAAAGCTGCTCTTCCCATAAATAGAAATGACTATAAAAAAATTAATGTACAGCACATTTTGAACTGGGTAGGTATAAAGGAGGCAACATGGTTTGATTATCTAAGTAGGAAGTAAAACTCATTTCAATCTTTTTGCATTTTCTAACTGATCAAAAGAAAAACAAGCACAACTTTTTTTTTTTTTTTACTTTGCAGTACAGAAATAATTTGAGCCCACAGTTTTATTTCAACTGTTGTTCAAAGCAGATACTATCAAAGGGCTCTGATCAACTCAATAACGCTGCAGTACACATTTGGTCCATAAGCATTTCCAGTGAACCAGTCTTGCCATTGCTCTGCGGTTAATGTTGAAGTCTTCCAATATTTGCAAAGTACATGAAGTTATATATGAACTGTGATTGGACAACTAGAGTTCACGCTGTCCAATGGATGATTAGGATGTTGGTTTGGGTCAGTTACACCTCAGCCCTGTCAGTATACTGTCAATAGCACAGACACACAAAGCCAAACCACTTCTCTCAGTATGACAGTAACAAGCCTGATATGCACAACCATACATATACAAAGTACATTTACACAATGGCAATACTCTACCCCCCACCCCACTCCCAAACTTACACACACACCCCCCCCCCACACACACACATCTGTAGGATACTGATCAGAAATCATCTTTTTATTTGGCATCTTTGGACTAACCATTACTTAACCAGGATGACTCAGAAGAATGCAGGGTGTTCATGTTTATCAGACAGTAAGTGCAACATCCACCTGTATGTCATCACACAACTAAAGCATTACATCCCATCCCTCATCCCTATTAACATTTCTGCAATCACACTTGTTATGCATCAGCATCACAGTATGAGCTGTATGCCCCCACCCAGACCACTAGGGTGTACATTTGTTTTGGGAGGATTTCTTTCTATTCTTTTAAGATTTGGTGGTGGACAGCATTGCCTTTGATGAGCAGGAGCAGCTCTTCATTCTGCAGCGTCACCAAAGATGTCCTGCTGCTTGCGCTCCATCTCAGTAAAGTCAAACTCTGTGCCGGTCATCCTTTGGTAGATGTTCTTGATATCATCGCAGGTGGTCTCAAAGTGAGTTGTGGCATCGTATGAGCGGGAGAGGAAGATCTATAAGCATGATTAAAACAGTGTTTATTGAAAAAAGCAGGGCACACAAACGGGAACAGAAACTCACATTTACTTTTATTTCAGAGCCATGAGTTCACCTCAATCCCAAAGTTCTCTTATTGTTACAAAGTGTTGCTGAATTAAACAGTTCCTTTCAGACATTTGAAAAATCTCATGTATGAATTTGAAGTTAAGTGGTCCAGTACGGTGGCCACACGCAACGTCACAGTATGCACAGTATGTTCACCACTCAGTCAAACATTTTGGCTCTTCCTGAATATTTCTGTCATTAACAGTATGAATAATAGATCCAGCCTTTTGAAAAAATATTTCTATGCAAATTGAATTCCTGGGTTCCAGAACAACTTTTCACAGCTTTCAGAAACATTTCTGCAGTCACAGTCTGACACAGCTCTGTAGCAGTGTAGAACTTCCTGTGATGTCTGTTACTGTCACAGATCACAAGCAGGGGTGGCAAACACGTTTACATGCACACGCAGAGGTGTAAAGAGTACTGATATATCCTACTCAAGTAGAAGTACTGTTACTGGATTTCAATTAATCCAGTAACATGTAATTCATACATAAAATATTCAAGTACACGTAAAAAGCAGCTCAATTATGTACCAATTATCTCTAGTGACATTAAATCCAACCATTTTTAAATTTGGGCTTTTGAAACTTAGTAAAGCAGTATGATATATTATTGTATGTTGGTAGCAACATGACCATGGAGAGCCTGCACTCAGTGTTTCATTAAAACTGATATTACAGAGAAAGTAAAGCAATGGTTCAGTTTTAAAGTTACTGGTCTTACCTGGCTATCAGTGCCACTATCAGTGGGTACCAACAGGTCAGAGATGCTGACAAACTTCTGGTCGATGGGCTCCAGCAGGTCCAGAGCAGGCTTAATCTCCTTCTCTGGGTTGTCCGTCTCCACTGTGGTGCTGGCAATAGCGATGTATTTACCCTGAGCTGCTACGTTGTGAGCAAAGGAAATCATGCAGACGTAGATATCTGTGAAGGGTGAATAAGGAGGTCAGTTTGTGGTGCCTTACTCTGGAAATATTAGGGCTGCTGGTTTCTACTGGTGCAGGGCGGTATACTGGTTCATACACAATACAATCAAGTGGGATTCAACATTCAGCACATGTGGGTAATAAGAGATTTGAAAGTGAAGAACATTTGATACATCCAGAGTTCATTTCTCTTATTTTCTCTTTACAAGAAAAAAATAAGAGAAATTTAAGAAAAAAATAAGAGAAATTTAAGAGAAGATTGTTGCACGACATGATTTAACTACCATCACATCACAAGTTGGGACACATTTGAGGCATTATGCTTTGTGTCACAAAATAAGTGATGTGTATTGAGCAAGCAGGAAAAAAAAAATAGTGTCATACTGAAACTTGTCTAATTTTGAAAAACAGAATTTTTTGTAGCACTAATTTCTATGACAATGTTTCCTGATGCGAGAAATAGCTAAATACATGAAAAAAATGTAATTTGTTTAGTGTCTCGTCACCAGTGAAGTGGACGCTGTGCTTCCTTACCGTGCTTCCTAGAGACTTGATTCTGGGGTATGATGATCTGGCACGAGTTGATGTCCCCAGTGTTCTGGATGGGATGGCTCAGGACGCAGATGACTCTGATCACCTGACCAATTTTCTTGGTGCGATCCTTAAAATAGCTGGGGTCACAGATCAGCTGTTTGCATCTTGCAATCTGTAGTAAACACGGGCAGAGAGCAATTATGACTATTAGAGCTGCTGCCATGGATACTTTTTAGAAATGTTTACTCAATTGATTCATTTTTTTAATAAATTAAAATTACTATTTGAAAGCAAAAAGGAATTTGACCACCAAAAAGGAAACAAGGTTATAATACAATGTATACAACATGACTGAAGTAAGGCCTCTAATCTACTGTGATCAGATGGAAAATGAAATTCGCTTCCTGATACTTTTTTAATTATTCAAATATTTTTTTCAGTGTCATGAGTGCCCATCATACTGATATTGTATATGCGCGCACATGAGCACGACCGAAATATGAATTTTTACTAAAAAAATAAATAAATTCATTTTTGTTTATTTTTGTTTTCAAAGTGAATGGACACGTTTTATTTGTTTATTGGATTATGTTAGGATTAGGGTAATAATCTCAGTACGGCGGTAAACTCAGTACATGACACTGGAATGATCTCTTGGTTCTGTGCATTTCTGTGCTGTATAAATATTAAATTAATGACAACAGTCAACTCCATTAAGCGTATTAAGCATGTCTAGCACGATTTCATGACGTTTAGAAGCCTGCCATGACATCTAATTAGGAAACAAAACAAAAACAAAATGTGTAAAATGACTAAATTAAGGAAACATAAATATGACTTGTATACCAATGTAAAAAACTACAACCACCAAAACTCTTTGAAAAACAAATTGTCAAGACAAGCATTTAACAACTATTTAGCACCAATAACAATAAATAATTACTTATTTTAGGAGAAATGTTTTAAAAAAAATCTCTATCAATTGAGTTGACAAACTTTTTAAAATCTAATCAGAATAACTCAAGAATACTGTAGGCCATTCAAATATGCTATTGTCTAAGAAAAAAAAATATAATCCTATGATGAAAACAATAACAACTTGACAGGAATGTAGGAGCAGCATTTGTATCACTGTTTAAACAAATATTTAAAATAAATAACTGGTAGGTTAAGCATCAGACCAGTGACACTAACAACTAAAAACAAAATACAGCAAATTGTTTTTTTAAAAACCCATGGTTTCAGTCCAATATTATGGAAGCTCACCTCTCCTTCAGACTTGACTCCGACCACCTTCCCATTCTCCACTATAATCTCCTCGATGGGCTTGTTTAACATGTATGTCCCGCCGTAAATGGCACTCAGTCTACAATAGTAAAAGTCATCCATTTACAGACTGTACTTTGAAATAAAACATAGTAGAACAGGTTTCTATTCCAAACATTGCCCATCATTGAAAATAAATGGATGAAAGGGAAGAATACCGTACCTAGCAAAGCCTTGTGGCAGCTCTCCCAGGCCGTACAGGGGATAAAGGTATGGACTCTTACCATATCTGGCAAGAGACTCGCTGTACAGCTTTATTCTGTTTATGGCCTCATTGCAAGGCAAATCCAGGTAACTGAGAGCAGAACAATAAAGACAATGTAAACACTGCTAAATTATTGTCTGATGGTTATTTGTGCAGAATAATCTGAAGTTTTTGTGACACAAATTAAAGTGAACTGACTCATCTGTGCGGTAGAGTGCCAGGGAGTGGCCAGTGAAGTCAATGACATCTTGGCCAAGCTTGAACTTCTGGAAAATACTCCTCATTGAGGTCTTATGGGGGTCGATGCCTTCCAAAGTCTTGGGGTCATTCTCATCAAAGTTAGCGACAAAGATCAAGAAGTTTCTAAATCGCCGCTTCTCAAATATGCCCATGAGACCTGTGGGAGGAGGAAGCAGAAACTGAGAAAAGCCTCGTACAGCTTTGCTTAGAAGCCATTGGATGCTACAAAGCAAAGTCATGTGACTTACTGGAAGACAGGGCCTCAGTCTCAGTGGAGGGGACCTTGAAAATCTTGCCTCCCTTGTACACATAGCTGCCTTCGATCACCTTAAAATCCAGGTAGCGTGTCACCTGCGTGATCAGGAGCATGCGCACCAGCTGACCTACAGCCAGCACACAGACCAATAAAGGGAGTCTTATTTTACTGCTGAAATTTACAGTGCATCAAAACTTAACCATGATGTCAGAATTTTGATTAGTGCATTAAAATGTTGTTTAAAGAAGAAAGGAACAATAATGGAAATATACCATTTGCCATAAGGAATTTAGGGACTAGATCCACGTTCCAATCCCGGCCTTTTCCCATGGACTCAGGAGGATTTCCAGGCAGGTTAAAGCGCTTGTAGAGCTAAATGAAGACAATGAATCCAAAACAACAGTTGTAGAAAATGGCATTTAAACCAATAAGCCAAACAAAAAATGAAAGGAAATACAACTTACATCTTCCAGTGGTGTAATGGAGGCGCTCTCTGCTCCGTAGTAAGGGTTACGGTCCATGTGCAGAACCTTTTTTCCCTTCACAGACATGATGCCTGATAGGATGCACTCCTTAAAAATCAGAACAGATCAGGATATATATATTAATACACAGGGATCACACCAGTCATACTCAGGCTATGAACATTTCCAATGTTAATCACACACAAAATAAACTATGTTCCTGTTTTAAACACGCTTACAAAGGACAGTTATAGTGTTACAAGGTAGTTACTTGCAAGTTTTAAATGTATATATAAGAGGATTTGAGTGTGAATGAGTAGCATTAAGACAGGACTGTATGGGTTGAAGAAAAAAAAACCCTAAGAATGTTCACTAAGTGGAATTCCCACAAATCTGTAACTTTATTACAATTACGTCATGGGCAGCATGCATCAGGCGACTAGCCAAATTCCAACAAAGATTTTACTCATTAAATGATGGAGGTTATGTACAGATGTCTTTTCTTTAAAACCGCTCAGCTCAGAAATGCTGTTTAACTCGTTTTTTTTGGTGAAGTTCCTTCAGGGTCACTGGGTGTCAACATCTAGTGCAAAGCACTGTGAGGAAAACCCCACAATCCAATAGAGGGTTTTCACCGATGTCACTTTCTGGGCAATAACCCAGATGTGCATGTTGGAGGTATGCGGATGTTGACACTACATAGTGGAGGCTCACAGATGTGTACTCTGTGATGGATAAATCACAGAAAAGCTCCTCAAAATGCATTATAGATGAAAAGGCATACAGGGAAGGACTTGGTCCGCAGGAAAGGGCACGGTATTTGGAAAAAATACAGTTTATTGATGGTGCAGATCCATACGAGTCGGCTTCCTCATCTTGGATCAATGACGACCCGGAAAATCTTCCATCTATTATGTATCCTGATATCGTCAACTACCTGGATTTCATCAAGCCATACACAGCGGAAGACCTTAAATCTTATAGAAGTTTGGAGGTCGGGTCGGCTGTAGAGACTCACGTTAGCAACGGATATACTGTATATCAGCAGATAACTCAGTCAGTTCTAATAATTTCACAGTGAACCTGCAGCAAAGTTACTGTAAAATAGTACACGACCGCCAGGAAATCTTAGATTTAGGCAAATCAAACAGTTGTAGACTACTCTGAACCTTCAGCCTTGAATTGCTACAGCGACTACATCCAGTGGCCTGTGAAGCAGCGGAGCCTCGTACCAGCGGTGTCCGCCAGCGGAGGAGATGTAAGAGGTGTGATCGGGAGCAAGAGTGGGGCTAGCAACCAAACTAAAAGCTAATCCTCAGAGAACGCCGCTTCCTTCCATCCTGTGTTCTAATACCCGCTCCCTGGACAACAAACTGGACTACCTGAAGCTGGATTTAAATGCAAGACGGGAGATGAGGGTGGCGGTGTTTGCATATACACCAATAACAACTAATGCAACAACGGTGAGCTAGTCTCTTGTCACTGCTCTCCTGATGTAGAACTACTGACTATAAAATGCAGACATTGTTTCTCCCTGATCTGTTATAACTTTTGGCAGTCTATAAAACTCCACGTTTTTCACAGTCTGACCGATTCGTACAGCCAAAACATGGCAATAGTTTACAATTTCCTCTAAAAATTAAGGATTTGCTTGTTTGTGTGCTGTTTGTAAACCTGCTGCTTATCTCCAAAATGGCGACTTCTGGGTTGATGACGTGCAGTGAAAACCCTCTATACACCGCCATGTAAACTTACTGACAGATGTTGAACCTATAGCCTGCAGACCATAACTCTGATGGAGTGTACTCCGTTTATGTACACATGCACGTTTCATTTGTGACATGCCAGAGTAAGTTAAACAGCCTGACAAGTTTACATTAACAACATGTAATAAAAAAGTTGCACACAACCAACCTGATAAATGATTCTCAAAATAAACATGTAGCATAGGGTGTTTATCAAACAGAGCTAGGGTTTAGTAACGTATTCATGCCATCAAGTCTTAAGTATTCTGATTTTATCCAAGCACTTACAATCAGACTTTTGTTCTGAAGCAATAAAATAATAAACATGGAAAATGTGTCTAATTTCAAATAAAATAAATTAGCTTCCATGTGGAATTAATACCAGCCTTAAGCGCACAGCCAGCAGTTCGGCTGCTGATGTGAAGGGCCTGTTTTTCCTTTTGAAAATATCCCAAATTCTGTTTCAGGGTTTACCCTTTTCCAGCAAGGAATATTCAAAACTTTGAATAGGCATCAGTTATTGTAATTAAACAGGAAACTGATGTTGATATTTTATATGATGCTAAAATAGATTTTCCCAACTATATTCAACATCTCCATGAAGGGCCAACCTTGACTTTAAAAAAATTAACTATAAAGATTCCAGGAATTTTAGAACTCTACTTAAAGCGTTCTATTTTTTTAATTGTATTATTTTGAATGGATGATAATATATATTTTTGGATATGATAGTTATTTAAAATGAATGTGTGTAAAATAGCGATATGGAGAGCACTAATAGCTGATCCTAGCTTGTAATGCTACAGAACAGAAATAAATGCACTCTCCATCCATGTTGTCTCAATGCAGAGTGAGTGAGTCGTTTATTTTCAAAGGCATGCAGTTTGTGTGAGACGCAGACACGAGAGAAGTAGTAAAAGCAGCAACACCTAAAGCTCTTATTTCAATCTAAAAAAACCAGAGTCTGATGAAAAACATTGTAGCTCAAAACGTCCAGTTCGTGCAATAAATGCAAATATTTGGAGCCCCGGAGTGTGCGAGAAGTCTTTCTATTCTCTCATAAAAAAAATGTCCTGCAACCAAAGGAAAACACTGATCCAGAGTACAGTGAGCCAGTTCATTGAGTTCAATAATTAACCTGCTATAAACCCCATAAAAACAAGGGCCATCACAGTCACAATAAACTTATCCAAGGACAGTCACATGAAAAACAGTGTCAGTGGCTAAAATTTGACTTAAAATGATAACAAATATGTTTCTCATTTTCAATCTACTAAATGCAAAAGATAATAATGGTACGAAAAACTAAAAGTACCTTTGATCGTCAGTTTCATTTGTTGAAGCAATTTGGACAGAAGTGGCGAATATTTACGAGAAGCAAGGCACCATTGCCCCATTTACATCGGTTTAGTCCTGGACTCGGTGTGAATGGGCAGAGGTCATGTGATGATTTTATCACCTTGGTTCTGCTCGGTTTGTGATCAAAGCACAACTTGTGATCCGCTCCAAACAGCCTCTGGTGCAGTTGCATGAGCTAACCACTTGAGGAGACTTCTCGAGGCAGCAAAACAGAAACCCTGAAAAAAACCACTCTCAACAATGGGTAAAGCCAAACGCTTAGGAGTGAGCAGACACTTCTGCCTTCTCAATTTGTTCTTTCACAACATTCAACAATAGAGCAGCAACAAGCTGCCGTGCTTTTGGTGGTTTTATTTCCCCATTTTGCGCCAGTGTCAGCTCTACCGACTACCCACAATACCGCCCGCTCCATCTCATCGCCAATAGGTCCTGTGTTTGATCCGCTGCGCGAGCGCTTGTGTTCACGGCACTCCTAATCGGTCTAAGCTTCAATTGGAAACACACCAAGATCGGCAAAAACATCCTCTCTAGAATTCACCTGTTTGATCCACTTTAGACTTTGTTTGCGTGTTCACACAGCCCAAGCAAGGTGGACTATCCAAGCAAACAATTCCCAGAGTATTTTAATCACTCTAGAATCTGTCAGTGTGAATGCACTCTGAGTAATGTTTGAGAGAATGAAGCATAATTGTCTAGGAGCTAAAAAGTAACATTTGGTGGCTTGAGGACTTCTCTCCAACATCTTAATGCTTTGGCCTAACTTGGAAAATCCTCTACAGGAGTGGTCTGCAACGGACAGCAAAGAAACCCAAAAACAGTAACGTAAAAAAAAATTTAAAAAATGGGTACATCTGTGTCTGTCTGTTGGGGAAGTGTGGAAGGCGTGTGTTGTGCTAGTTATGTGATTTTAGTTACATTGAAGATTGTCAGTGAGTAGGTGCGTCTGTCCTTCGAGTCCAGCTACATGTCTGAGAACGCCTGTAATTAGTTGTTATTAGCAGTCTAAGTTATGTTTGGCTGTAGATCGGTATCAGTTTGGTGTGGACATAGGCTTATGTGCTGCCTGTTCTTGTGGGTTGGTCAGTCGCTGTTTAAAGGGACAGCGTGTGTTTCTGTTTGTTTTGACTCAATCAGCATCACGGCCTAGACTGACAGTTACCGGAAGTGAGCCTGAGCAGGGACATTCAGCCTGTACTGGTTCACCCCAAAAAAAAAAAAATATTAAAATGTAATGTTTAAAAACAATGAAGGGCTATTAATATAATAAATCGGTGTTTTAAAATGTATAAAACACTAAACAAAAACTTTAAGGTTGTAAAGTTTTTCAAAATGTAAAATGTGATATGTGCCAGGATGAAACTTAAGTATGAGAAATTACACAGCAATATTTATACTAAATTAAATTTCATAGCACTTACAATTACTGCATGGAAGTTGTTCGTATGTGCAAATCAGGCATTTATGTGTCTGCTTTATTTATTTTTTAATAATTATTTTAGTATCTAAGGTGTTTCAGCACTGGATGATGAACAGAAAAGACAAGTCTTAAATCATGGTTTACATTAAGCTGTGTAGTGTCTCATAGGGCTGGGCAAAAAATTAATTTAATCAATTAATCGAATTTGTAGATAATTTTGTTTTTGGCACATTTGAGTTTTAAAAAAAAAAAAAGAAAAAAAAAAAGAAATTTAATACATTTTTTCTCCACCAGTTTTTTCAGACTTTTTTGTGTTCCCATGTGAGCTAGCCCCATCTTTGTTTACATTTGTTTACCCTTTGAGTAGGTTATATGTGTGCCACAGGCATGTTTAATTTTTTATTCACACTATGCTGAGATGCTGAGGGAAGAGTTTATTATTTTTTTAATCGTAATGTTATGTTGTAAAATATGCAGTTATCTGATTTCTTAATCAGAAAATTTAAGCTACTGTGTGCTTATGCACTTTTGCTTAAACCTGGGTTAAAGCTTGAAATAGTTTAATGACAGAGCCTCATTTACTTTTTATTTTGGGATTGTTCTATTCATTTCAACTCTTGAGGACATTCACAGCAATAAAGTTGCACTTTTGACAATATATCTGATGTCTGCAGTCATTTTTAAATGCATTAAAAAAACAAAATCTAATCTCGAATTTTTTCAAAAAACAAAAAAACAAATCTGAATTTTTTTTTAGGCAAAAATCAACCAGCCCTAGTGTCTCATATACAAACATTTCTAGCAGTCAAATCTCATTTCAAGGAGGTGTATTTTCTTATTACTGTATTTTTGTTCTTTGGCCTAGTCAGTAAACTAGACCAACTCCCACTCTTTGTTGTAGTTTAGATTAAGGTGCAACGATTAGTCGACGATGTCAAAAATCAATAACAGAATTAGTCACCGACAAATGTAATTGTCGGTTACGTCATCACTGTCTTTTTCAAGCTGTGGACGGAGTTGAACATTATTTTTCATGAGTGGATCATCTCACCTTCTATATATATTTGCTCAGAGCTGTATGCTGCACATTACGCCCTCAATTTAGCCAAGAACTCCCCTAAAAAACTTGTTCCACGGGCCAAATTTGCCTCCAAGTCTTTTGTCAACAACTTGTTTTCTGGAGCGGAGCACCGTTAAAGGGAGCTCCACTCCAAATATCAGCCCATGAAAAATAGATAGGTCTGTGAGTCAGCAGCTATTGTAGCCTTTTTTAATGTGTTAATGATATTACTGAAGCACATTCGAGTGTTGATATATTCATTCTAATTTGTATTTGTAAGGAACATGTTTACACTTTAGGTTGGGAATAGTTTTATTTATTTATTTATAGTTTTTATTTATCGTAGGTTTTGTTGTTGCCGTTACTCATTTTAGGAAGCACTGCTTATGCTACTTCTCAGAACAGCATGAAAAGCATAGTTTGATGATTACTGACCTTCCCCTAAACAAGCCACACTACGGAACTCACTCACATGCTGTCCCTTATGTGAGAAAAAGCCAAAAGTGGCACATATTGTGCAGCCGTTAGTTAATAAATGTGGTGGGTGGCATTTTGCATCAGATAAATGTAACTCTGGATGGTAAAGTTCTGGTAGGGCTAATCAATTAATGGAAATTTGATTACAATTACGATTATTACACTCAATGATTACAAAAATAACATAACCAAGAAAAAACTTATTAAAAATTATATATATATATATATATATATATATATTTTTTTTTTTTTTTTTTTCATATGTTTTATTCGCTAAATAAAATAAACCCACTATTTCGGACATCTACTAATAATAAAGCTTGGCACACATGTTATTAATACTAACTTTGAGTTGTTTAATCCACGCACATGCAAGCTCGTACCCTCCGCCCCGCTCCTCTCAAAGCCAAAGCTAGCCTGCAGGCTAACACAAGGAAAGTTGTTGCAAGTGGTCTTGAAACATGGCAGGAGAAACGCAGAAAAAACACTTGGTAAACAAGCAAGGCAAGTCAAATTCTCTTATATGGGGACACTTTGGGTTTGATGATGAAGACACATCATGTGCAAGAAGTGTTTAGTTTTAAGCAAAGGTGAACATATTTGATTTTAGTGTTTGAAGGATTTTATTAATGTTTAAAGAATGTTTTTTTTGTACAAAAAATAAATCACTTTTTGGTTGGCAAATAATCGTTTTAATAATCGTGATTTCAAATATGACTAAAATAATCGTGATATTTTTTCTATAATCGAGCAGTCCTAGTTTCTGGTAAGACTTTATTTGAAATTAAATTAGAGATTTATATCGTATATTGCCATTTTGAGAAATAATGTCCAAACCATAGACTGGTAGAGTATGCAGATTACTATTTTTATATCAAGTATTTATTTACTTTTACTGTCAGATATTGGGGGTGGGGGTTCAAGCGGCTTGTTTACATGAACTCTGCTGTCATCCTAATGTTCTCACCAAAGTCCATTAAATAATCTGACTAAACCTAGGGGCGTGTGATGTGACGAATTTAGATCATGAAGGATTTGAATGTGACAAGGATCTGCCAAAGCATGGAGGTCAAAGAACCGGTTATAGTGCGCATTTTATCCCTCACGGTGCCTTGTCTGTGCCATATATCTGTGTGCCCATACACAGCACATCCAAAGGTTTTTTTTCCCGGCCAAATCACACATTTTGCTATTCCAGCTCATGTCAGCACTACAGACACATTGAGGAATCAATCAGAGTAGAGGTACGCGCCACTCTCACCGCCATATCACCCAGGCCTAGTGTAACTGAAGCAGTCATGTTTATCTTGCAACAGATATGATCCTCTAAACTATGGTAAATGTAGGGTTAAAAATAAACACTTAAAATAGGATTTTAATAAACTTTATTGCGTTACCTCAAAACCAAATGAAAGTCACTAAACTAATACAATGTCAACATTTTTGTTTATTGTTAATTGTACTTGGAGCAAGTTTGCTAAATTGTTTACATAAATTAAAATAATTGAAAAGTACCTTGACTTAAATAATCTGATGTTTTCCAGGTAAATAACTTGCCAAATAGTAAGTGCTAAAATTGTGAAGAAAAAAAAATGTGATTAATTAATTTCCATTTTGCCCACCCCTAACTAAACCCTTGGCTGATGTACATCTAAGCTGGATCTCTAGTAGAGATAAAATCATGTCTCTAGAGCTTTTGCAGAAGCAGTAAAATAGTAAAACCAGGAATCCTACAAGTTCTAAAAAAAATATGAGTCAGAAACGAAGACTAACGCAGGTCGTCCAAGGTGCCACACATCAGCCCCAGACCAGAAACTAAAGCAACATGCTGGTTTTGACAATTTTGCAGCTGGGTTGGTTCTTTTAAAAGAAAAAAGAGGTAAACTTGAGTAGTAGTGTCAAACTTTGGGTTTTAAAAAAAAAAAAAAGGAAGGAGGAAAATATAGATTCACTTCTGTAAATGTTTAGCTGGTGACTACACACTTTATGCCACTACATTAACTCTGCAGCTCAAGTCCAACATACAAATCACGTGAGAAGCTTTAAAATCAGGCGAGAATGTCAGCGCAGCAGTTTCAGGAGTCCTGAAAGACAGTCGTGTCAAAGCTAAAAATCACTATTCCTGCTTTGTGTTCTGTACATTTTAGTGATTATTTTATAATTAACTTGTTCAGTGGCAGCCATTATCAGATTCTACCCCTCTCAGTGCCAGCCGTTTTAGAGCATTTTGACTGATTTTTAAAGACTCACAGAATATTTTGTTCTATGACAAACTGAAATCTGAAAGAATAGACTACTTTCATCGGAAAAAAATAATTTTGTTTCTAGCTTGTTTCGCTCTTCCGTAATCAGCAGTTGAATAGAGGCAAGTTTCACACAAATCACCAGTTTGTGACAAAAAGCTGAGAAAAATGGCTTTTTTTGAAAAAATCTATTAGTGACTTTGAAGCAATTTTTTATTGCTTTAGGGACACCTCAACGTTAGTTTCCTTCTATAAAACTACAAAAACAACACTGAGACGAGGCTTTTGATGTCAAAATTGTTATTAATTTGATATCTATGTCAGAGTTGAATGGAATTCTTACTGTATTTTGGCATTCCTCCAAGCCTCTCCCCCCGTCATTCTCCACACACGCAACTTCCTCCTCATCCCGGATATGCTGAGTGTCACCGCTTGCCCTGTTTTTTTTTTTTTGTTTTCTCTTACCATCACGACACACTCAATAGTCCACTTAGTTCCACACATGCTCTGGTTGAGTGTGAGCTGCTGGGAACTTCAGCATCAACTCTCATAGCACCATTTATTTTCTGTCTCATAAACTCTTTTCCTCTCCCTCTGAGCTCTGCCCATCATGGGTGATCTCTCATCCAAAGGTGCGCTGCTACCACCTACATGTCACCAGTTGGTCACTACATCAACAGTGACCTGGAGCACGTAGAGCATGGAGTGCGTAGGCTCAACCAGGACCATCAGGATACTGTGTCTCAGATGGAAGTAAATGGGAGAAGATGAAGATGCCACACTGTCTCCTAGCCACCCCAGCCAAAAAACACAATTCACGTCTATAGACGTGAATGGTACTCTACGTTACTAAACCAAATAATGTCTATAGACGTGAATGACACGCAATGAGTTAATGGTTCACCATCCTGCCAAACTCTTGTACACATGGACATAATTAAGAGTGAAACAAGTAAAAAAAAAAAAAAAACTTGCAGCAGTTGGTAAAATTTGGAGAAGAATACAAAAGCATTTCAGTAACAGGTTAAGCCAGGCACAGCACAGACACCAAAAACGTACCACTGATCCAGATGAGGAAGATGTGTAAAACGTCTTCATCATACCACAACTATTTGGCCCCTGGTTTTCACTGCCTGGTACAGTGACACTGTGCTTTGGTAGTTTATTTCAGTGTAAATATAGTTCCGCACACTACATCAAACCACATCCTGTATCGTAAAATAGCAAGGGCCACTTGACCCTCAATTTAGTCAAGAATGCCCCCAAAAACCTTGTTCGAAAGGCCAAAATTGCCCTCAAGTTTTTGGTAATCAACTTATTATCCTTTTGCGTGAGCTCCAGGGTGCACCCTGTTGCCGTTGCCCCTCCCACACCATACACACAGGCAGCGCTGCTCACATCACAGCCTACCTGTAGCTGCCATGCAACGATACGTCATGGACCACTACTTGGTTAAGACCAGACTCACACCCAACAAAGTGAACCAGTCCAAGTTCCTCCACCAGATCCACCCAAAATTCCCGCAAACACGTTGATAAATTTGTCAGCAACAATTATGAATGTCAGCAACAATTATGAATGTCAGCAACAATTATGAATTGGAAACTCGACTAAAGCGTGCCAAGCTAACCCACCGAAACACAAGACTGGGCTAGGAACTAATGCTAACCACTTCATAAAAAGAAGAGAAAGTAAAAAGTACATGCCTTACTGTCATCAAACCACAGAGGGTGACTGATTTAAGATTTAAAACTTTTATGGAAGGCTGAAAGCTAACATGGAAATGTTAGCATTAAACTAACATCACTGAATTAATCCATCTCAACAATATTTTTAATCATATTTCACATGTTTACAAGACAAAGCTGGTCCCATTAGACAGTATTGTAACTATTGTGATCAATGTGTAATGTGGTGAAACACCAAAATATCCTGTTAGTACTGCTCTCAGTAGATTAATGATTAAATCATCAGCCTGATCTGGTTTAATTAGAGGAAAACAGATATAACTGATTATCAGATATAAAATAAACAAGATTCAGCAGCAGTGGTTTATAATAAACAGTAAAAACACAATTGGAGTTATCTGTGCTTTTCATTTTTAATGTGTAATTGCTATTACTGAAGCAGATTCTAGTGTTGGTGCATTCAATTTCATTTGTGTTTGTAAGGAAGCGGCTTACGCTTTAAGTTGGGAAATTGTTTAAGGTTTTTTTTCTGTAATATTCACAGGCTCCTAAGATGGAAAAAAAACCCATAGTTTCCCTACATCTCTCTTCTCTTTCTGTAATAGATACTGTCCAACTTCTCTCTGAAAATGAAACGGTGTGCTTTTCATTTATTTGCATTGGAAGAAGCTATTGTGAAATGGCCCCCATAATATTTTCCTAATTTCACACCCTGGTGTACGTAGTCTTACTTTGAGCAAGCACAAAACCCACTGCAGTTTGTAAAACTTGGTGAAGAATACAAAAGCATTTCAGTAACCTGTTAAGCCAGGCACACCACAGACACCAATAAAGGAACCACCGATCCAGATGAGGAAGATATTAAAAATGTCTTTATCTCACCTCAACTATTTGGTGATTGGTGTTCTGTGCTGTGGTGTGATGGTTTAATTCCAGTGTGATTATAGTTCCTCACACTATGTAAAACCACACCCAAATGTTTAGCTGCTACACCAACCTTATGTTCACTGAAATACTGCTTTAGCATTCTGGCAAAAGCAACAACAAAAACCCTAGTCAAATGTGGAACTAATTTTTTGAAGTCAATACATTATTGTTGGGTGTTTACGGACTAAAAGTGCAGGAGAGTAGACTAAGTTGACAGGAAGCTGCTTGTTGGCCTGGCTAAATCTTTCCAGTCATCACGGGACTTCCGTGACTTGCTTCAGCTCCACAGCCTGACACAGAATGAGCCATTTAAAGGAGTTAGTTAGAACTATGAATGCTGACAGTGACAGTTTTAACAGGATCATAAAGCACTAACCTCACTTCTAGCAGCTCACCTTCATTAGGTGTGATACGGACACCACATATAATCAATTTTAATCGTTATGCTACGACTCACACAATCTTTACAATAAAAATTCAGTCAGATGAGGGGTGTAGCTTCAACATAGTTTACTAAACTATGCACACGGGGCGTTAGAAAACTCCCAACAACTGAGGATTGATAGTAAAACAGTCCAAATATCAGCAACAACACTGGAATAATCACAGGTTAGCAATAGGTGGCTAACCTAGTTATCAAGTGACGCGTCAACGGGATTAATTGAGAGGCTGAGACAGCCTTTGCTGGCTAATTAGCTAGCATTAGCCCACTCATTGCTCCTTTATATTTTATAAGCAATTTAAGTCATTCTAAATACAGTGCTTGGGTAGTATATAACTATATATATCGCTGTGGTGGTAGCGTTAGGTGTATAGATAACACATAAACAAGGAATACACTAGCAGAGTAGGTGTTAATCTTCTGAGCGCACACTGCTACCCTTTAGCGTCTATGCTTAGAGTGCCGCTGCTCAGTTAGCATCTAAGCTAGCTACCTAGCCCAGCTTATTAGGCCCAGTTAGCCGTGAGCCGCTGACTAACAGGTTGTAGCCGCATTAAGCGCTGCGTGTGTACTCGCTCTCTCTCTCACCGTGAGCCCGGTGCCCAGCACGATAACATCGTATTCTTCATTCATTTTTCCGAGTCTCGGCTCTTCTGCTTCGGGTGCAAAGGAAACGAAAATGGAGATCGAACCGAAGTGAAGAAAGGTTGGAGCTCCGTGTCAGGCGGAAGGCGGGACTTCAGCCTGTCAATCACACTAACGAAAGGGCGAACGGGAATTTTCAGTGAAGGAAAACAATATTTACAAATTATATACATACAGACAGACAAACAAGAAGAAAAAAACAAAAATAATA
The DNA here is from genome assembly GCF_900634775.1 of Gouania willdenowi. Lineage (NCBI taxonomy): Eukaryota > Metazoa > Chordata > Actinopteri > Blenniiformes > Gobiesocidae > Gouania > Gouania willdenowi. The sequence continues at coordinate 24,506,158 of NC_041049.1, read as the reverse complement.
CATATTTAATGCAGGATATAGAAACAAACAGTAGAGGCGATTACAGAGTTGTGATTACGTATTTGTTGTAGATATTTATAAAGGATATTGCTTTTTTATTAGTAGAATGTTTGGCAGATATTATATAATTGTTTATTTAGGCTAAGAAGACTTTTGTTATGGGTATTGACTTTTGAGAATTTTGCTTTATGTATGTGGTATTTTACTATTTTCTAAGGAAGTCCCGATACAACTTTATCACTTCAGATACGATACCGATATTGATCCGATGCTATATCAGCATGAATCATACATACTTGCAATACTTATTTTGTTAGAAAAGGGTTGATCAAGTGATGTCACTCAAACAGAGAACAATAGTCAGCAATTCAAGTTCACTTCAGTTATTTTTTACTGTCAGTATATGGTGGGAACAACAGAGGGCGGGGATAAAAACAACCAAAACTTATCGGAGCGCTTATATCAGAGATTTTAGATGCAGTCCGATAAAACACAATATTTGTTTTCTGGCTGATATCGGACCGATATCTGATATCAATATTGGATCGGGACAACCCTAGTATTTTCTGATAAGAATGAACATGTTGTAGTATTTCTATTTTTCTCTTTTGACGAGTGAAGTGAGTGATGATGTTTTCCATTTTCAGCTCTATTATATTATGAGTTTTTTTTGTGTAAGATCATGTTCTGTTCAATTCCAGAATGTGAGAGTTATTGGACATTGAAAAAAAAACAGGTAAGTAATATTTTCAGGATGTAAATGACAGCATGTACAGTTTATGTCCATTTCCAAAATTCTTGATAAATAGTTGTTGTCGGAATAAGCAATGGTGCAGAAGAATTTTAAAATGGGTTTCATGTATTTTATTGTTGATTAAGAATTGAAAAGGTGTCATCAGGTTCTTTTCCAGTTAATATATGAGAATTGAGAAGTCCAGTGATGTTTACAACAAGGTTGTGTTTGTTTTAAGATCTGAATACAGTTTCGGATGTGTTTGTTGTTGCATTTTTTACTGAAGAAATCTATCCCATCAACAAAGACGATGTAGTTGAGCTAGTGGGTAATCCTTTGACAGCCCTTCATTAACTGCAGTAAATTGCTTGGTATATATTTTATGACAGCTTGATAGTCTTTGAAGGCAATAGGGAATTGGTGGACCGACACCAGCAGATGACATGGTAGCCCAAATCATCACAGACTGAGGAAACGTCACACTAAACTTCAAGTAACGTGGATTCTGATTGTCTCCACTGGCTGCTATCAAAGCAACCTGGGCTTCCATTAACCATGAGCAGTGCCACAGGTTGACCACCTCCATGCCACGCAGCATCGATGCAGTCATTCATGCAAAAGGAGGTCCAACCAAGTAGTGAGTGAATAGAAACGAACATACTTTTCAGAAGCCTTACATTTTTGTTTAAAATACAATTTTTTATTGATCTTAAGTAATATTCTAATTTTCAGAGACACTAAATTTTGGGTTTTCATTATCTGTAAACCATGATCATCAAAATTTCAAGAAATAAAGGCTTGAAATATTTCATACTATGTGTCATGAGCCTATATCATGTACTATGGGTTTGACTTTCTGAAATGAGTGACCAAAAATATTGAACATTTTCATGATTTTTACCTGTATATACATGAATACATAATATTTACAAATTCAGAATAACTTCACTGTCTACTTTTTGTTTTGCAAAAGGCAGAAATACATCTTTGGCTTGCATGAGCAGAAATCTGAAAAAAAAAGGGGTCATTAAAAAACACACCACACCCAGACAGGGCACATTGAAAACATATTTATTATGTTTATGCATATATAAAAATAGACATTATATTTTTACTAAGATGAATTCATTATCTAAATGTCTAACAAAGTCAGAAACCTGAATAACTTGTCATGCAGTTTGTCTGTGCCTTTCATACGTGGTGTCCTTGCATGTAGTAGCCACCATGGTTTGCTGTGCTGCATGGGGATGCTCCAATCGCTCAGAAAAAGGAGTGGAAATGTATGGCTTCCCAACCGAACCAGAAAGGAGAAAGAAATGGTTAGCCAAAGTTCTTCATGAATATGCACTGTCCCTATCAAATAAATAAATAAATTGGCAGAATTTTCATTCAACAAAATAAAATCATTAAACAAAAATAAAATAAATGAGTACAAAAACTTAAACTAAAATCAATTATATCTCCCATATGTACTAACTTGTCTCTGCATTCAATAAAAGTAACATGTTCAGGTTTTGTTGATTCAGACAACTTTTTTTCAGGAAAATTGATCTCATGACATGTTTCAACTGCTAACTTTCAGTCTTCTTCAGAGGTAATTACTTTGATGTATCCCTACAAGTTATTTAATAAGTAAAGCATTGAAGCAGTTGTCTGAATAAACAAAACCATAACATATTATTTCAAAAAAGAAGAAAAAATGAACTTGCTGGGATTCAAAGCAGTAACATGTATTGTTTGCTAATGAATCGGTACAGTATAATGTTACCATTCACGTCCCTGAAAGGTGACACTGAGCATGTGCGTCACAACATCAAAAAACAGCTCACTTTCCTTCATTTTCAGACTGGGAACGCCATCATAGCCATGCATTTAAACACCTGGTATGACATTAGCGACATCAGCTAAATGTATGTGATTGAACTTCACGGGAGTTCAGATCAATTTGTTTTATCAGCTGATCCTGATGGGAATATCCTTAACATGTGCTCAGTGTGAGCTGTGAGAAGCTTTAGCAGATCTCTGTCACCATGTGAACGAGTGATGTATGTGAATCCTGTTTGAGCGCTACGCTACACTGCATTCGTCATCACATCTCAGGAGAAATGACGGTTCAACATTGGCCTATTTATGATGTTGTCAGAGTGAGCTAATCTTATGGTCGACACGCCTGTTGTGCAAACCGTGGAACATGAAGACTTTTATATCAGCCACTGACTAGACTTTAACACCAGTGTGTGTGTGTGAAACCAGTATCTAAAAAGTTACAGACAAAACACTTTTTTTCCATCAAACCTCATTCTTTGACTTTTAAAAAAACAAAACACAACAGCTCTTATGAGTTACAAGAATCCATCCATGGGTACAAAATGTTGCAGTTTCTCATCCGTTTATGCTGTGCCTTGTTGACCACATTCCAACACTCGCACTACATCCTGTTTCCTGGCCAGTTGGCGGGCTGTTGTACCGGAAGCATCCTCAGAGTCTCTGAGTCCAAGCAGGAGGAGTGTGTTAGCGGCTTCTGCATGCTGCCCGATGGACGCCATGTGGAGAGCTACGAGAGCAACATAAAGTATCAGTATTACAATACACAAACGACTTAACACTTGACAGGAAACAAACAAATGAAACAAACGTGATGGACGTTTGTCCTTCAGATACACTCCTCTGTTCACTGTTTCATCAGACACAAATGTGGTGAATCTCACCAGTTCTTCCCTTTTTGTCACGGACATGAAGATCAGCTCCCAGCTCCAGGAGTGCTTTAATAGTAGAAGCGTGTCCTTCCTGAAAAACAAGGTTGTGAACTTCTGCAATGCTTTTTTGCTTATTTAAATATTTTTATTAAGTTCAAATATAGAGAAAATTCATATTTAGACATATAGACCAATTAATATGTTTCCCTTATTCATACAGCAACAACATGTATCCATACACACCCAAACATACAAGAGGAGAGAGGTGCTCAGTCTATACATTGACATAATACAGAAAAGACAAAAAAAAAGGCCTTATTATCTTCCCCATCTATTAATCTCAAGTCCAATATTTAAATCTGAACATTGATAAAGTCCCAAAAAGGGTTTCATGTTCTTCTCCATTCATGTAGATCACCAAAGTTTACAAATCTATGCTTTTCCATACTAGCCAGCTCATTTAGCCAATTTCTAAAGGTTGGTGCCCTTGTTGTTTTGCATTCCTTCAGAATGAGTCTTTTGGCCAGAATAGTTGTGAGTAATGAAGCATTCCTTAGATGTTTCAGGATGTTCTGTGTCTCCGTGAAACATCCAAGTGCCATGTTTGTATGATCTTATTAGGCCCAACATCTCAGAGGAACATTTCCAGCACTGAATTAATGCCATGAAGAATGAAGACGTTTGTGAAGGCAGAATAGGCCGGGGGCCAGGACCACTCCTCGCTACTTTTCTTCACTGTTATGTCCTGTTATCTTATACCTTGGGCCACAAGTTGATAACAACCACCTCACCCCCAACTCGGCCCTCGTTTCAGGGGCCAAAAAACACCCTTTTTTGGAAAAGCTTCCTACAAAATGCTCTTATAACCCAAACATTTTGCAAGGTGTATCATGTTATGTCTGTCCGCCTGACAAACTATCAACAAAAGTACTCATTTTTAAGCATTTTATTAAGGAAAATCTATTGCCTCAAATGTACATGAAAAACTTCCAAAGTTCATGAGCTTCAGTTTGAGTCCAAGATGACCTTTCTATCTAGAGGATAGCAGCTGCTAAGTCCAAAGATCTCCATTCTACATCAAATGGGAGAAAACTGAACTTTCAAGCATTACCATACCATATGGGATGAAGCTATTTTTCTTCTTTTGCATAGAAACAATATCTTAAACCAGTTAAGACTTAACTTATATACTGCTATAGCGATTGGGCTGATTGTGACCTTTGACTCCTGTCCGACTAAACCTATACACGCTGTGAGCAGAATGACACTCAGCTGTAATCTGAACTCAGAGGTAAAGTGAGTACCTTTGCAGCATAGTGCAGGGCTGTGAGCTCCACGTCTGTCGCCCTCTGGTTCACGTCTACATAAAGCTCCTTCACCAGGAACCGCAGAGCCTCATCCTGACCAGTGACGGCCGCCTGGTGCACAGGCTGAGCCCCGAGAACGTCAGCCGCTGTGGGAGAGGCCTGTGACACACACACACACACACACACACCGGGGTAAATGACATTTTTCAATTACAATTATGTCTTCAATTATCCATGTTCAATTACAATACAATTATGATTACAGTGACCTGTATTTTTCCAATTACAAATAAATTCCAATTGTTATTTTTTCCCTGAAAGTCAATTATAATTATGTTCTCAATAACTAAAGTTAATTTACAATTCTACTAACTTGTATTCATATAGCATTGTGATGATTGTATGTGTGTATAGTGTCGTTTTAGCATCTTTACATTTTAGTGCATTGACCATTACAGTATATCTTATGTAAAAGCCCAACTAGAGACGAGTTGAAATTTAGTAATAACTATTTTCAGTTTCAATCACAGTATTTTTACTCTGCAAAATTGTATAGTCCCCATTCAAAAATTGTAAATGACATTTTTATAGAATTTCCATGGTAATTACAATTACATAGTCAATTATCTGAACTCAATTACAATTTAATTACAGTTAAAATGGAAACACAGTTTTTAAAATACAATTTCAATTATAATTACGCCATTATTGTTATTAATTATAAATTGCGCGATTAGAATTAGAATTGCCCCCCAACCCTGATACACACACTAACCCCCAATTTCCACCGGATGCGTAACTGCTCCGTATCTGCTGCGGAACAGCAACAAAGCTGATAGGTTTCCATTAAAGTCAATGCATCGTACTGTGCTGCATAAGTTCAGCAAACATAAGCCTGTGCGGGACAGGAAGTAGTGCACAGACACAGAATGAAATATGTGGTTTATTTTCAAAATAAAATACTCCATGTTCAAGGCAGATCGTATTTCTATCCATTTTCTGAGCAACTTGCTCCTTTTCAGGGTTGTGGGGGTCTGCTGGTGCCTTTTTCCAGCTTTCTTCATGCGCCAGGCGGAGCTACACCCTGGACGGGGCGGCAGTGTATCGTATTTCACATATTGTTTTTGACCTTATCCATGGTTGAATCACAATAATCTCTACAAAAGCGGAAGTGGATTTCCTCCTGCTCCTCTCCAAGGACTCAATGAACTGTTTGTTTGGCTTTGTGGTTCTCTTTGTATTGACTGAGTCCTTGCTGCAACAAATATGCATCACAGACAGCCAGAAGATTACAATTACATGAGTGTGAGGACTATCTTCTTTTACTGGTGTGTGTCAACGTGGTTTCTTGTACCTACCTGGTGCTTCTCTAAAAGCAGCCTGGCTACAGAGATGTGGCCGTTCCTGACAGCATCCATGAAGGGAGTGACGCCACAGCTGTCCCTGCTGTCTGCACTGTACCCACATCTGGATGGAAAGCAGGAAAAGATCACACAGAGTCACCAAACTCTAAACCTGAAATCTCAAACGCGTCGAAAGCGTCAGGTTCACATACACAATATATGGTGGACGCATTTTGAGGAGCGTCGAGAGATCCCGCTGTGAGGCGCGTTGTGAAGCTTTTTGAGATTTTAAGGTTTTGACGTGTGTCCGGCGCCACCAATGCGGCCGACGCTAGAGTTGGGATTGTTGAACTTTTAGGGCATATCGCGTTGCGTCTATCAATCAGGAGCTTTCCCCAACCACATTGTATTCAGAATAATGAAAAAAAAAACACTAACAGGAGACAGATGGACAGGCACTCTTCTGCCTGTAGTTGGTGTCCTGGTAGGAGATGCGAGTGCCGATGAGGATCAGCAGGTCGTCAAACTGGGCACGGGAGAGATGGAAGTAGTGCTGAAAGTGACTCTCATTCTAGCGCAGCTCTGGTGAATCCAGAAACGGCGCCGAGGCAAATAAAGCTAAGCCACTCTCTGGATAATGTAGAGCTGATGAACGGGAGTCGGAGGCGGCGTGTTCAGCAAAGCTCCACACTTTATTCTCCATTCACCCACAATTCTCTATAGCCCTCTGACATCACAGTGCACACACTGAGTCACACCAAAATACATACAATACGACCGGAAACACCGCCTTCTCAACACAATAATGTTCCCCACCACTTCACATTCACTGGGTGAATTATGAACGTAACTGATCGCCACAATATCATCCATTGTATGAACACCATGTGCAACAGAGAAGCCCCTCCCCTTGCCTTCCCAACTTGTTTTGACGCGCGTCTTCGACACTGGTGACAAGCGTCTGATTCACTGAGCACAAGCGTCCAACTAGGAGTGTGAGGCACACTTTTTTTGAAGCCCGAAACGCATTTGGTGTGAACGCGCCATCACTTTTATAACTACAGGCTTTCTGATTTGTGACAGATTGTGCCTCACCTCTCCAGTAGCATCTCAACAACGTCTTCACGGCCATGCATTGCTGGACGATGAGCAGAGACAGAGTTAAAAGCAGTCCAGAGGTCTGAACATCATGGCTGTTTTGGTTAAGTTTTTTTTTTTTTTTTTACCAGCGGTGTGTAGTGGTGTCCTTTGAGTCTTGCCTTTGGTTTTCCAGACTTCCGGTGCTACAAACAGCAGGTGTTTAAGGACCAGTGGGTCGCCCTCCCTGCAGGCGATGTGGAAGGAGTTCCAACCATCCTTGTTGCTCAGCGTAGGGTCGGCGCCATGAGACAGCAGCTCCTGGATCACCTCCAGGTTCCTGCGAGTGCAGGCCATCATCAGAGGAGTCCTGAGGGAGAAGACGGAGCTCCAGCAACTTTACAGGCATTGGTGACAAATAGCCTCCCAGCAGATAACAGCATTTATTACTGTATCAATAGGAAAAATGCTGATAGTATTTTATGTCTTGGAGTGGATGTTTTCATTTGTCTGCTGTTATGATGGTTTAGAGACAGCCTATTTTATTGTATCAGTCCACTAACCAAAACCAGTCGAAGCAGATGACTGCCACCTCTGAGCCTGGTTCTGCTGGAGATTTATTCCTGTTAAAAGCAAGTTATTTCTCACAAGCTGATGCATGTTCATGTGGAGTTGTTGGGGTTTATCGTTTTGATAGCACTTTGAGATGACTATTGATGTATTTTGCACTATATAAATAAAGTTGTATTATTTTGTTTTAATTGAATTTGTTGGTGTTAATTTATTTGAAAAACGAGATTAATAATAATAAACAGGGGGTGAAAGTAACTAGTAACTTTTACTTTGAGTCAGGAATCATTTAGCTCTTAAAATACTTTTCTTATTGTAATGTATAAGATCTCTGAAAATATGTGAGGTGTGTTCTAAATGTTTATAATAATAAGAAATAAACTACTACTATTTAATTGAGCTACTGACTTACTTGTACTTTTACTTGAGTACAATTACAATAAAGTAACAGTACTTCTAAGTTATACTTGAGTAGGACATATCAGTACTTTTTACACCTAAGTACTCATTTATTTGTCATTCATGTCAGTCTCTAAAACACAAGAAAAATAATCCACTAACACAAGATGAAGTCCATACATATTGTCACTAGTCTCTAAGCAGGAAAAAGTCACTAAGCGTTCAGAAAATATTTCGGTATGGGAGGTTGAGTTTCGGTTTAGGTTTCAACTAAAAACACAAAAATTCCTTCGAGCCGGATTTGAACCAGCGACCTAAGGATTACAGCATATAGCCCTACAGTCCTCCGCTCTACCAACTGAGCTATCGAAGGTACACGTCTACACCCGGGCTATAGCTCATTGAGATGACGTCACATGACGCAACAATCAAAACAACACCAGCATAATGAGCTGTAGCTACAACATGGAGCCTGATAAACTATTACCAGCTTCATTGGTTTTTAGAACGAAACTAACACCAGTATGTGACGATAAATTTAGTTATTATCAACCATAAAAAAATGTCAATTCCTTCGAGCCGGATTTGAACCAGCGACCTAAGGATTTCAGCATTCAGCCCTACAGTCCTCCGCTCTACCAACTGAGCTATCGAAGGATGACTGGCAAACAGCAACCACGTCGCGGTTTAATGGAGCAATAACTGGACTAACCAGTCTGCTTTCTTTAGACTGTCCACCTTGGCTCCGACTTGGAGGAGGTACTGAACACATTCTGTGTGACTCATGGAAGCAGCTTCGTGTAGCGGCCGCTTGTAGTCGTTGTTGTAAACCTCCACGTCCATTCCTAGCTGCTCTATTAAAAACTGGACGATGTCCAGGTGTCCGTGTCTGGCAGCGTAATGCAGCAGGCTGTCCCCGCACCGAGCCGAGCGTATGCTGCGGGCCGCCGTCACAGCCTCCGAACCGCCCGCTGACAGAAGCTCCAGCACCGGGGCCAGCCGGCCCTCCTGGGTCAGCCTCAGCAGCTGCTTGAAGCACCTCTCCTCCATGTTGGAGGCTTTCTAAACTGGGTGGAAAGTTGTTCCTTAGAATCCAAACACATGCAGGATGATGTTTATCTGCACTGTCCTTAAGTGCATTAATGGTCACCCATAAAGTAGCACAGCGTTCTATGGAAGCCCGTTTCCGCCACTAAAAAAAAGTGTCTATTTGTACGGTTGCCTTACTGGAAAAACACCAGGAAAGTCATAATTATGAGTTAGTAGTCATAATAATGAGAAAGAAAATTATGAAATAGAATTATAGCGTTCTCAATCTCATGTTCATCAGTAAATAAATCAAGTAACAAATATAGTAATAATAATCTGTCCATCTGAACAGGATGTAGCATTATCAAAAAATGATGGTTTAAAACTAAGAGCTGTGGCATTTAACAGAAAAGATCTCCACTCATGATTATGTTTAAAGTAAACTAATCGTCTATTCTTTATTATTGATTAAAGTAAACTTAAAGTTAAAACAAAGATGCTACAGTACTTTAAATACAAAAAACGATGTTAAACAAACAAACAACAGTAGCACTAAACACATTTTTTTTACGACTATTAAAAAATTCTTGAAGATTGAGAAGATTGAAGAAATAAAGCCAACACGTTACACCCCATGGTTAGGCTTTTGTTGTCCTTTCAGTGGCTGTGCAGAGAGGGATGCTGGGAATTGTAGTTTTTCCAGACAAAAACACCAAACAACATTAAATATTATCTCACAGTTAATACGTTTTTATTGTGATACTAAGATGCACACATTACATACT